>NC_090984.1:117488863-117822300 GCF_041146395.1 Eulemur rufifrons | reverse complement strand
TACCGGTCAATGGCCTGTTAGGAAGGAGGTGAGCGGCGGGTGAGAGCGTGAAGCTTCATCTGTATCTATAGCTGCTCCCCATGACTGCATAAGCTCCACCTGCCCTCACCCCGACACCATCCGTGGAAAAATTGCTTTCCATGAACCTGGTCCCTGGTGCCAAAAAGGTTGGGGACCGCCGCCCTAAATGGCTAAACAATCTGCTTACTTGGGCTGTGCTTAAAACAATTGGATATGTAAAAATTTGACTTTCAGCTGGCTTTTGAGTGGGTCTGAACCTGCTGTGAAGGGAGCACCCTAGGGGCCAACACACAGAAACCATCTTTGCTCATAGGACAGCTTGTTAAAACATATATTGCTCCCCCTCCCCCCTCCCGAGTTTCTGACTGATTAGGGCCAAGGTGGCCCAGGAATCTGCATTTCTAAGAAGATCCCAGGTGATACCGGTGGCCCAGGGACCATACTTTGAGAACCACTGCTCGACACTGTGGATTTCAGTGCCGGCTCCACCATCAGTGTGTGCGACCTGTGGCAAGTCACTTAACCACCATCTTCCGCTGAGTAAAACGACGGTCCACGGAGCTAATGGTAGTAAAGTTTCTGTTGTAACAACTGGCACATAGTAGGTCCCCAAGTGCAAAGTAAACGAGGACCTGGGAGACCCCTGCAGTCTCCTGCTTCTCCTTCTGAGAGCAAAGGCAGCAATGATGCTTCTGCTGGGGGGAGATCCTCCCTTAGGTTTGGTCCTTGTGCTGTTTTTCGCTGCCTGGGCTGTGCGCGTGTGAGCATATGGCTACGTGTACGCGCGCACGTATGCACATCCGCACACAGGCCTGACAGGTAGAAATGGGTGCTGTCTTCCGAGCTTGTAATCTTGCCAACTTAAAAACATTCCATGTATTATTTTTAGTCCAAAGGGAAGGAAAAAAAAAAAAAACCTGCCCCGAAGCTAATTATTTATGAGCAGTTGGTTCTCTACACTTTTTTCGTCCCTCTGTGCCCCAAGTCATTGAAAGCTCCCGCCACGTCAATGGCTTCAGCTTGCTTGTTTGTATAAACAGAATAATTAAGATTTATTAAATTTGCAGCTGCCCACGCGCTTGCCAACGCCGTGCCACGGGTGTGTTTGCCTGCAGCACTCAGGCGCAGGAAATGTGATTGCTTTTCGAGCTCTATCGGCCCACGGCAGTGGTGCAGCCCCACCCGAGACAAACTCTTAGTTGGGGAGCAGATTGGCAAGTGCTTCTCTTTCCTGGGTAAACTAAGGCAATGCCTGTGTGCAGGAACGGAGAGCAGACGCCTCCCATCCGTTGCACATTGTGGGCTCCTGGGATGTGAACGCAGATGTTGAGTGACCTTGGAGTGGCATTTTATTTACTCAATCCTACTGCATGGGTTTTAAGACTCATAATTTTTCACATTTTCACGTCTCTGGAATTTGGGTGTCTTATTACAATCTAGGTCTTCCAGTGAGGATTTGGGTTTACTTCCCTCCACCGCCCACCTGAGATTTCTCTAAATTAAAATCTCTGCCTGTGGGTGGTGTTTTGGTTGGTTTCCTGCAGACCACACCGACTGTGTATACTCAGACCGCTGCCGTGGGGAGCTCCCGCCGGGGTTCAAATCCTCAGGGAAGAGTTTTTACTTCCCGCCCTTTCCCCAGTGCCCAGATAAGACCCCGAGTTTCCTTCTTCCCCTTTCTGTGAGTGAGTTCACTCCTCGTTTCCCCTCACACAGAAGGCGCCCCACATTTGTGTGGGTGCCCCAGTCGGGTGCTCCGTCTTACTTGCTGTTTTTTCGTTTCTTCGTGGTTTGTAAAATAATGATCTACTCTACAACCAGTGTCTTAGATTGGATGAAGTACTGTAATCCCAAATCTCGGGAAGCACTAGTGGGTTTTTCATGCTAGTTGATGACTTTGTCTCCCAACTATGATTGTTTAAAACCCCCCACTTGTGCCAGGCACTGTGCTGGTCACCCAGGTGCCTGGTCTTTAACACTCACAACTGCCCTCCCCATGTTTAGTGTTGCACATGCCTCTGGGCCCTTCTCCCGCATGCTGCTCACGGCCAGACTGGGTCGGGCAAAGGCCTCGTTGCTTGACTTTGTGCCCCTGCTGCTCTCTGTGCAACTCTGGGGGCAGGTCACCTCTGGAGACAGCCCAAGGCCTGGGCTTTGCCACGGCTGTGCTGTCTCTGATCTTTAAAACGGGAGAGGCAGGGACGGGCCTCAAACCGTGCACTGTGTCCTCACGGAGCCCTGTCTCTCCAGCCATCCACAGAGCCCAGGAGCAACTGGTCGTTGCTGATTTGTGAATGAGTTGGTGCTAAAACTCTGGACATGAGTTTTTGAGACTAGTCTTTGACTGCTGAAATCCAGAAAAGTGTTATCTCACTTGCTTTCCGTTTCCTTATCTCTCTGTCTCCAAGTCTGTGAAATCCCCCCCAGTGAGGTAACAGCTGCTACATCTTCGCTGAACCCAGTGACCACGCTGTGCCGTCACCGTGCTCGGCCTGGGCGGCACTGGGGCTCACGACTGTGTCCTCCTCTTCCAGCCGCCTCTGCCGGGTGCCTTCCTCTTTGTTTGATGGTTTTCCACTTATCCAAACCTGTGTTGATGAAACCCAGTGGTGAAGAAATGCCACTATTGAATCCGGGTCCTGGGAAACACCCCGAGCTTCAGAGGGGAGGTGGCATCACGTCCACACCCGGGGCCCCAGGCCAGAGGGGACCATCCCAGCAGAGCCTTTGGTTGTCGTAGTTGCTGCTTCTTGTGGGAAGTGCCACACAGGATGGTGGGAAGGGCCTGGGCTGTGGGGCGACACTGGGTAGCGGAGACTGTCCATGTGACTTTGGGCTGGTCGCCTCCCCATAGCCTCAGGTCCTTCCTCTGTAAGATGGGCACGGAAAAGCCCACCTCACAGAGCTGTCGAAGGGACTCAGGAAGCCCACGGGCGAGGGAAGAGCAGAGCTCAGGGCCTTTGGGGGCTGTGCGGCGAGTTCATTAACAAGTGGGGCCCCGACGTGCCACACGTCAGGAAGTGAGAGCAGCTCACAGAGGGCAGCAGGCGTCTCTGTGGTCACCTTGCGGGTGCTGCGGGAGGAGCAGACGGCCAGAGGCACGGGAGGGGAAGGGGCCTTGTTCAGTATTTCGTCAGCAGGTATCTACTGAGTGCTACAGCGGATACAGCAACGAACAAAACTGATGTGGACCCTGCCTCCGAGGAGTTAAGGGCAACACAGCCCTTAATCAGGGACCCAAAGGAAAGGTGTTGGGTGCCATGCCATTCGTGTAGTGGGGGCTTGGTTTTTTTTTTGTTTTTTTTTTTGCCTAGGGGCCAGGAAAGGTCTCCCTAAGGAAGCAACTCAATGTGAGGTGAGAATGATCAGCAGGATCTAGCCAGGTCAGTTGGAGAAAAGAGGGAAGTGAGCATTTCGGACAGAAGGGACAGCCTGTGCAAAGGCCCTGTGGCAAGAGGACGTAAGGGCCATTGAGGAGCGGAGAGATGGCATTTAGGAAGGGCGGTGCTTTCCTCTCCGGTGGGACTGAGGCAGGTGATGGTGCCTGATCCTGTCTCCCCAGTGGAGGGGAACATGTGCTGCTCGTGGGAGCTCCCGCCTGCCCCAGCACCCATCAGCGAGAGAAGGAAGGACACGTGAGCACCTGCCACGCGTGTTAGCACAGCACGCGTTGCCTCGTTTGTCCTTGTAACTTTGGTAGGCAGGTGTCATTCTCCCTCTCCCCCAACAGATAAAGGAACTGAAGCTCAGAAAGTCTAAGTGGCCTGGTGTAGGTCACACAGCCAGGAAGTGGCAGAGCCAGGGTTAGAACCCAGGACTCCAAACCTTTAACTTCCCCCCATATCCCAGTTCATCAGTGGTAGAGGATTAAGTCCCAGTTACTGTGACAAACTCATCTTGCCTGAGTTCCTCAGAACTCTGGAGTCTCAGGTTCATGGGAGACCTTGAAGGACTCTTGGTCAGAGCCTCTACCGAGCACTTAGTTCCTCTACACAGCGTCTCCTGTTCCCTCCTCACCGCCATGTGCTCATCAGCCCCCCACTTCCATACCCTCAAGGATGGGGAGCTTATCACTTCCTGAGGAAGCTCCTTCTCTCTTTGGATAGTTCTGTCTCAGTAGAAGACAGGTGGTACTTTCTGTAGGGAAACTGAGGCACAGAGGAACTCTTGGAACTGGGAAGAGCTGAGGTTGTCAATTTCTTTGTTAGCTTCTTAGAAGGTAGTTAGTTCATGTCTGTGTGTGTGTGTGTGTGTGTGTGTGTGTGTTTTCATGTTGTCTAAGCATTTGAGAACCATATTAAAATGTGCCTTTTATTTTAAAGAGCCTTTTAGAATTCAGGGCCCTCAGAGTGAAGACGTGAGCTCTGAGTGCACGGGCCCTGGGCAGGCGGCAGGAGTCCTTTGAAGAAGACCACCCTTGTCAGCGCTTGTAAATGCAAACATACTTTGGACCTTCGGGGATGTTTTCCCCAGAGGCTCATGGCCAAGGCACAACCCTTCACTTGAATAAGCAAAGTGTTAGCTCTGGGAGTGGAGGGGCAAACAGGAAAAGGACGCTTGTAAACAGACCCTCCATTGGGAGGCTGTTAATCACAAGTTTTTAGTTGTGTAAACCCAGGCTGGGTGGGCGTGCAGCACATCATCTTGCCCGCTTCTCCCTCTCCCTGGCGGAGTCAGATGGGTCAGGGGTTTGGCTGTACCCGGCCCAGCAGCTGAGGGAGCCACTTTCTCTGTGAACTCATGCTCATTCGGCTGCTTAAACACTTCATCACGTGCCACTCTTGAGGTCACTGCTGAAATAAATGCAGCCAAGAGTACTTTCCCGTTGTGTGGGCTGTGGGCAACCTCAGTGTCTAAGGCCTTTGGTGAGCGAAAACGTGTCAGGCTGGAAGCAGAAGGTCAAGTGTTATCTGGAGGAAATAGCTGGGGCAGGAGAGGAAATAAGATGACTCAGGTATGAGAGGCAGAGAGATGGAGTGTCCAGGTCAGAACCTCCCAGGAACACCTGCACTTAGCAATGTTTCTTCACCACGACGGTCACCACCACCACCGCCACCACCATCTCCATCTCCATCTCCATCTCCATCACCATCACCATCACTGTTACCACCACCACCACATCACCATCACCACCACCACCACCATCTCCATCTCCATCACCACCACATCACCACTGCCACCACCATCTCCATCTCCATCTCCATCACCATCACCATCACCACCACCATCACTGTTACCACCACCACCACATCACCACCGCCACCACCATCTCCATCTCCATCACCGTCACCACCACCGCCACATCACCACCACCACCATCTCCATCTCCATCACCACTACTATCACCATCGGCACCACCACCATCTCCATCTCCATCACCATCACCACCACCATCACTGTTACCACCACCACCACATCACCACCACCACCATCTCCATCTCCATCACCACTACTATCACCATCGCCACCACCACCATCTCCATCTCCATCTCCATCACCACCACCACCACCACCACCACCATCTCCATCACCACCACCATCACTGTTACCACCACCACCACCACCACCATCTCCATCACCACCACCATCACTGTTACCACCACCACCACCACCACCACCATCTCCATCTTCATCACCGCCACTATCACCATCGCTACCACCACCATCTCCATCTCCATCTCCATCACCACCAACACTATCACCACCAACACCACCACCGCCGCCACCATCTCCATCTCCATCACCATCACCACCACCATCACTGTTACCACCACCACCATATCACCACCACCACCACCACCACCACCATCTCCATCTCCATCTCCATCACCACCACCACCATCACCATCACCACCACCATCTCCATCTCCATCTCCATCACCACCACTACTGCCACCACCACCACAACCACCATCATCGTCTTCATCACCACCATCACCATTACTACTCACCTTCATCACCATCACCATCATCATCACCCTCACCATCACCACCACCATCTTCATCACCACCATTCTTATCACCAACACCATGATCATCATCACCATTATGAGCAGCACCATCAAGTGTTATTGCCATCTCTACCATCACCATGGCCATCGTCATTGGACTTTAGCTTTTGGTGCCCCAGAGGGTGAACCTTTGGTTCTTCAGGGAGCCAGCAGACATATTCTATAATAATAGTTTTAGTGCTATTACTACTAATAATATTAGTAGTAATACTAGTTAATAATATTAACTAATAGTACTAATAGTTACCAATAGTGCCGGTACTCTTGTTACAAATAGTTGCTAACAGTATAATGGTAGGAGCTGGTATACCTTTCAACTGAGGTGTAAATATACCTTTGCTGTGAGTCCTCCCCACAACCCAGCAAACAGGGATAGGTGTTTTATCTCTATTTGGCAGAGCAGGAAATAGATGCTCAAGGAGGTCATTGACTTGCCCAAGGTCACCTGTCTAGTGGGTGGCAGTCTGGATTGGAACCCCGTCTGCCAGGTTCCTACGAGCTGGCGCCTGTCCTACCATGCTGCACCTTGGCCGCGAGGCCTCGCTCTCCTGCACGACCAGCTCTTGACCTCGCGCTCCCTGGCAGGCAGATATCCGCGAAGCCGCAATCTGGCCAGCCCCTCCGGAATTTAGGAAATGCCTTTTGGCCACTTCCATGGACATTGTAGCAGAGAAATCCATTAGACACTCGGACTTGTGAGACTGACCTTTGGTGACACCAATAATGATAACGATGATTGATGATGATGAAGAGGAGAAAAAAGAAGGAGAAGGAAAAGGAGAGAGGGACGGGAAGTGGATGAGGAGGAAGAAGAGCAGGAGGAGGAGGAGGAGAAGGAAGCGATAATGACCCTGCACGGGGGTGACGATGATGGCAGCCATGTGGCGATGGTGGTGACGACGATTAGGATGGTGGTGCTATGAAGGAGGCATACCAATGCTAATACTGACAGCAGCTTTTGAGGACCTACTATGTGCCGGGCTCTGTCTCATTTGATCTTCACAGCTCTGTCAGATAGGTACCATTATTGCTCATATTTATAGACGAGAAATTTGAGGTTTAGAGAAGCCGAGTGACCACCTCCAGATTCAGAGCCCGCGCTCTGATACGCCGGGCAGGGATTTATGTAACAACTGGCAGAGCCCATCACTGTATATTTTTTTCCTTCCTTTCACACCTTGAATGGTTTGAGAAAACTGCAGAGATCTTTGTTTCTGGCAAAATTCACACTAGCCCCATTTCACAGATGAGAAAACCGAGACGTCACAAGTCAGTCCAGCACTGCCACTGCTCCTGGCATCTTCTCTGCCCCCTGCCCGCCTCAGGGTCCCTGCGCCCGCTCACACGTGCTCTGTTGGTTCCGCAGACTCGGTGGCGAGGTCTCGGCTCCCTGCTGCGGAAGGTGTGCTGTGTGGCGCTCCCGCTGCAGGTGCTGCTGCTGCTGTTCCTGCTGCTGCTGTTCCTGCTGCCCGTCGGGGACGAGGACCGCAGCTGCAGCCTGGCCAACAACCTCGCCCGCTCCTTCACGCTCATGCTGCGCCACGACGGCCCCCCGCCGACCTAGCCCGCCGGGGCGCACAGGTACCTTTCTTCTTCAGCCTTCCTCAGTCCCAGGGCTGCTCCTGAGGGCGCCCCCCGCCCAGGGAAACTGGAAACAGAGGCAGGCCCGAGACCGCAGAGCTGCATCAGTCCAAATACTGTGTCAGTGTTCCCAGAACAAACTTTTTATACAGTGTTGTCTTAGTCTGTTTACTGAATGTGTACTATGTGTGACTAAGGAATAATGTACAGAATTTTATATACTCTGTACGTAAATGTTCAGTATGTATCATTTCATATGCGAGGTCTATTTGTAGTTGGGAAAATTCCTAGCCGTGTGCGTCTCCAGTGGAATTTTGTGGTGGTGTTGACTTGGCCTGCGGTCAGCCCTGGAAAGCAAGAACAATAACATCACTTTTATGACAGTTTCTTATCCAGAAATCAACCCCAGAACTCAGATGTGAGTGAAAAGGCCTCTGAGCTGCCAATGTAGAAGAACAGCACAGACCTCACTCAGAGCCCAGTGACTTTTGCTTTACGCACAATGAGAACAGATGTGCTTGTCTAGTTGTTAAAACCACAAAGATTAGATGCTGTGGATTTGAAGTAGAAATGACAATGACCAGCGGCAGGCACAGAGATGGCAGTAAAAAGTGACAAATGACAGAGTGGTATCAACGGAAGAAAATAAGAATTACAAAGAGCAGATCCGGAATTATAAAAGCACAGCCGAATGAAGGCATTGAGTGCAGGAGCCCCTGACCCCCACCACTCAGGAGCCTCTGATCACACGGACCAGTGATGAATGTCCACGGTCAGGACGCTGCGTCTTCAGGAAGTGGTTAATCATGCCCTCGGTGTTTTGTTCAGGGAGAAAGGGAAGGAGCTAGACTTAATTTTTCAGATTTCCGTGCAGAATGGTGAAACATGCTCTGTGTGCAGAGCCCACCTGACAGGGCCAGGGAAAGACGTGTTTCTTTTGTTGCTCTTGGACCGAGTGTTCATCGTCCAGAACTCAGGCTGGAGGGCGGAAGGGAAGCACCTGCCAGGCCAGGGGCCGAGGACCGAGGGTCCAAGACCGAGATCAGCCTTGGCGCTCAGCCTGTCGGAAGGGCTCTCCCTCCCCTTCCCAGAGGCTCTCTGGGGACAGGCAAGTCCACTGGCCCAGGAACGTCCCACAAGCATCCCCCATGGGACCAGGGCCCAGGCCACCCAAACCAGGCTCTCTCCTGCCAGGTCTGGGCAAGCTGGGCTCCACGTGCCGCCGGGAAAGGGCCGAGGCAACTCCCTGTTGGGCTCTGGGGCTGGACACACGTCCCTTCCTCCCCAGGGATGTGTGGGTGGGCTCCTGAGTGCTTTTCGACTGGATCATGTTTTCCCTAAATCAACACTAAATTTTCCTTTTTTAAAAAATACTTAGTGCCCACTCTTTACAAATGGATTTTGTCTGTTGAACTGCAAATATGATCTCAGAAGGGGATTTCCTCGGGCCTTACAGGGGACTTTGGAGTCATAAAGTGTTATGGGCCCAAAAAGGCCCCATACAGAGGGAAACTGAGGCCCTTCGTGGGTCCTGACCCCCAGCACGTTGCTCTCTCATACACCCTGACCCCTCCCTCCCTTGCCTCAGGTCCAGGTGAGCTGTCCCCACGGGGACCAGGCCCCGCAAGCAGGACCGGCTGGACGCTCACGGGCAGGAAACCAGGGCTGGCGAGGGGAGCGCTGGGCGCTGACTCAGCACTGTCCTCCAGGTGTTTGGGAACCGCAAGGCCCATTCTCTGCGGGTGGCACTTTCCTGGAAACCAAGGGTTGGATGAGCCAAGACCTCAGGCCCAGGGGGCCAAGCCCAGGTGCCCACTGAATCGATTGGTCCAGCCCTGGAAGCCAGAGCTGTGACAGGGACTTTGAAAGTTTCCATGTCTACTCTCCCACTTCACAGGCGAGAAGGCTGAGGCCCAGAGAGGGGAAGTAACTTTCCCATGGCCACACAGCGAGAGGCAGCAAGGCCAGAGCCAACTGGTCGCCACGGCCCTCAGGCCACACCCTGCTCTCGGTGCCACAGTGGCCCTGTGTTGGCAACTTCAAAATGAAAAGCTGACCGTGTGCCTGCAACCGTGCCACGCACTGGGGAGGGAGAGCCCGCACATGCAGGATGGCGGGTGGGAATGTCTATATATGTGTATATTTTAAACTTTGATAATGATCCCATAAAGTCTGCTTATTTGCATATAACTGTTTTTTTAAAGAAAGAGAATTGATATTTTCATTATTTTCATATAAACACAGTTATAAGATGATATCACTGCCCATTTACTGGTGCTTTCAGATGCAAGCTCTTTCGCTTAAAGCGGGTGCAGGCAATTACTCTTCTAATGACTTCACTTTCTAGCCTCTTTAACAACAGCTGCGGAGAGCTTTCGGGTTCCGCTCGAGAAAGGCATCGCTGTGGGACCTACGCGTGTGTGTGTGTCTTGTTCCTCTGTCCCCAGAGTGAGAGGGGTCTTAGAGTTGGATCATGGCCCAACCCAGTGTGTGTGTGTGTGTGTGTGTGTGTGTGTGAGAGAGAGAGAGAGAGAGACAGAGGGAGAGACAGGGGAAAGTGACAGACAGAGACAGAGAGAGACAGAGACAGGGAGGAGAAGGAGGAGAAGGGGGTGGAGAGAAGGGGAGGAAGGGGAGGAGAGAGGAACACCAGTGGGTAAGATGGATGCATCGGCCGCCTCCCCTACCTGTCCCCCCTCCCCTGCCCTTTTCCTCTTAGTCTGTTCTCTGAGTGCGCAAGACACAGGCAGGATCTAGAGGGTGTTTATGAACAAAAGCTGGGAGTGGGTGGGATGGCAGGTATGGGCAGCAGATGAAGCCAGGAGACCCCCAAAGGTGCCCAGTGGGGGTGCAGAGGGAAGACGATGATGGAGACAGGAACATGCTCCGTCTGGTGCTCGCGGTGCCCCGCCCCACGGTGGGCACCTTGCAGCTATGTTTTACAGAATTCCCACCATGGTCCCCCAGGGCTCGCTGTTGCTTTACCCCACGTTTGAGATGAGAAAGCTGAGGCTAAAAGACATAGAGACACTTGCTCAAGTAAAAGTTGAACCCAAGTTTGACCCCAAAGCCACGTGGGGAGGAGGGGGCTTTAGGCTGGTCCTCCAGGTGGCGGTCGCTGCAGCCTCTGGGAATGGATTCAGCGGACAAGCGGGCAGAACTCTCTGCCCACCACTGGGCTGGGACATGGCCAGAGCTGACCCTTCCACACGTTTCCCCGAGGGTGGCTCTCAGCACTGAGGAGCGTCACGATCATCTTCACACCACTCAGGGGAGCAGGACTTTCTGCCCACCTGGGAGAGGAGCCCCTCTTCTGAGTGATGTAACTGCAGCCCCAGCGCCCAACGCAAGGTAGGAACTTCAGCTGAGGCTTGTTGAATTGCACTGCAAACCCAGAGGCAAGTGTGCTTCCTGACATACCACTCCCTTCTTGGGTGCAGAGGAAGTGGGTCCTGGACGTCGTGACCCGATTCTCCCTCTCAGGCCCCGTTTGCCTCGGCAGCTGCTAGGGTTCCCGGCAGGGACCAGGGGGCCAAACGTGCTTGTCCCTGGGCAGCTCCAGGGGAAGGACGCTGGGGACCCTCCGCAGCCTGGGGGACAAGGAGCATGACAGGCGGAGGGCAGATAAAGGCCTGAAGGTGGGCAGTCTGTGCCACCCAGGGCCCCTGGTGGGTTGCTGCTGGCGAACTGGGAGCAGGGGGGTCAGCCTTGCTGGGGGAGGGCGCAGGGTGCCCCGTCAGGGAGCGAGGTGTTGTGCTGGAGCCGGAGCCTGACGGGAGGCCGAGCGGCTTCGCAGGAGCGCTGGGGACCTGCACTTGGGGCTGGTCTGCTGGATGGGCCAGGCGGGGAGGGGACAGGGGAGCCAAAGGCCAGAGACCACGTCAGCTTAACACACTGAACTGTGTGCTTGAAAGGGGTTGAGATGCTAAATCTTATGTGCATTTTACCAGAATTTGAGCGAGAGGTGGGGAGAGAGACGGGGACGGAGCACGAGCATGCCGGGCTGGGCCTCCCAGGTCCCCAACTTTCCTCCGAGGACAAGACCCAGTGGCAAAGCCGTCACTGACCAAAGACAACATGAAAAAAATGAGAAACGCCTTGAGTTTTTCCTCTATGTAGGATTTATTCTCTGAGAGCATGTCCTTCCTACGTTACGTGGGAAATGAGGGCTGGGTAGGGGCGGCTGTGCCTTCTTTTTAGGTTTATATTCTGTTCTCTGAGCCCTCGTTGGACAAAATTAAAAGTTGCCCCACGTACAGTGTTCTTTCTGCAAAAACACGAAACCCTGAAGTTTGGGAGCCCTGCTAGAGAGGGCGGGGGGAAGGTTGCTCGGTGCCGGATTCCCGGAGGGAGATAAGAGAAACAGGAAGAGGGACACGTCTGGGAATCTGTGCAAATAGGCCGGGGAGAGGTCAAAAGCCTGCCGGCCGTGGTCTCTAAAGAAAAAACCAGAAGCCCACTGGCCCTGCCTGCCCCCCGGCCGTTTGTGCACCCCCCAGGATCTGTGGCTTTCTCTCCCCTGGGCATGGGCAGAAGTGCCCTGTGCTGTTTTTCATTTTAGTCCAATGCAACAAGCATTCTTCCAGTCCTTTCTCTGTGCCAGACTTTGTACTGCAAGATCCGTGGTGAACAAAGCCAGTCCCTGCCTGCAAGGAGCTCACAGACCAGGGAAAGAGTTTGTGCCACTGAAGGTGCCCTTGACTTTGGCCGTCTGCCCTCCCAGAGGGAGCAGACCCCGTCCCAGGAGCTGGAAGGGCCACACAGGGGAGACGCTGGGAACGCTCAGGACGGGTGTGGGGTGTCCTGCTGTCGCTCAGAGGTTACCGTGGTGACTGTGCCCCACGCGGGCAGAGGTGGGTCAGGGGAGCAGCGGCTGGGCAGGGCGAGGACAGGACCTGGGCACAGCAGGAGGGGGAAGCAGACGGCTGGGCCTCAGGAGGACGGAAAGTTTTGGGCTGCGCCAGCTCTCAGAGCGAAACAGCGTGAGAGGGTCCTGGAGGGTGGGTGGGAGGCCCCAGGCTGAGGCTGTGGACATGCAGAGTTTTTCAATACTACATAGGTTATTGTTCCTATTACTAGCACCATTATTAGTCTGTAGTCATGGTAAACATTTGTGGTTGGAAATACCAAATTAAGAAACCCACTTTTCCCCATGGGGGAGTTTCTGGGTTGGCAGTGATCACACTTCAGTGATGAGTGTGTCGTGAATTAGGATGATCTCTTGCCCTTTCCCACCTCCCGCCTACGGTTACTCCCCAGAGAGGGGCGCTGAGGGAGCCCCAAGAAGGCTGTGCCTACGGTTGTGGGGCCAAGCCCCCTGCCTGCTCCCTGAGTCCTGGGATGCCAGCAGCTTCCTTTGCAGTCTGTCATCGCAGTGTCTCTTATTGATGGCAGCAGTGTGATTGCAAGGGAGCCCCTGTGTCCCTGGCCCACAGGGGTCCTTCCCTGATCCTTCTCCCAGGGGACCTCAGCTAATCCATCAGGGGCTCCCCCACTCCCCTCACCTCAACCTGATTGTCCCCAGTCTAGGGCCAGCATTGCGGGGAGGTGTGGACAGCTACCCCGCTTGCTGCACCCACGGCAGACATCGGGACTTGATCGTGCACCGTTTCCCCTCCCCCGCCAACCAGTGGACCTCACTCACGGGCCTCAAAGCCACTCCTGGCAGCTGCTGCCAATCAGTCACATTTGTTAGGTGCGGAGAACCTGTTCGACATCCTTACACCTGATACCAGCCCCCCAGAAAACTCAATTCTGGCCTCCTTTTTTTCCCCTTTTTTTGTAATTTATGTTAAAGTTAGGATGTTCCCAATCAAAACTCACTTTTCCTTCATCCAGTACTGGAGTGAGACAAGCTGAACTCAGAAAGCAGGTGGTTCGAGGAGCGACCAGGCAGGACTCTCAGGGGAGGCACAGCGGAGGGAAAACGCTGACGTCTCTGGAGGAGCACATCTGGGTTTGGGGCTGTCAGAGTGGAGGACGTTTATAGACCGTCCGGTTCCAGCCTGTGCCCATTTCACAGGTTAGGACCTGACGCCTCAGCAGCTCCTACTCAGCCAGTGGGCTCAGGGAGTCAGTCCCAGGTGACAGGGCCAGTGCTGGACGGGGTTGGGCTGGAGCTCTGCAGGTGGTGGGCTGTGTGACCCCGGGCCAGTTCCCTGCCACCTCCCCCCACCCATTAGCAAAAGGGGAAATCAGCCCTGGAGCCTCAGCGCCCCTGGAAATGCTAGCTACCCTGGGAAGGTGGGCACCCGTCTGGAGGGAAGTTTCTAGATTCAGCCACAGGTAACAGAACCCCCCTCTTCCCCCACCAACTTTGGATTAAACAAACTAGGGGCTTGACCTTGCTCTCATCCTGAGAAGTCTAGAGAGAGGCTGTTGCTGGCATCACCTCCTCCCCCGAGGATGTCAGGGCCAAGGTGTTGCAACTGTCTTTTTCTCTTTTGTCACGGTCACCTCGTGGCCCAGATGCTCACGCTTCCTCCAGGTTTTCATCTGTGTTCCAGGCAGGAAGAAGGGGTTGAGCTAGCCGAGGCTGCCCTCCTTACAAAGAGCTTTCCTGGAAGGTCCACTGTGACTTCTATTGTCACCTTGTTGGCCAGGACCATGTCATACGGTTCTCCCACATCTGTGAGGAGTCTGGGGACATGCTTCCCAACAAAATAGGGCTCGTTTAGTAAGAAAGAAGGCTAGGGTGGGTGGGGGGGCACGCGGATGTCTCTGCCACAGTCAGAGACGAAAACCAGGGTTCATCCTGACCCTCTCTGTCCTGGTCTCACGCTCCGCGAACAGAACTTGGGAGATGTTCACCCTTGGACTGTTGAGGATGACCCTCCACCACTGCCTGCCACCTGCCCATTGCTGACAGGGCCCCTGAGTCCCTCGAGTCCACCCAAAGGTACTGCAGACGTTCTTCTTGCAAGACTTGGGAACAGACAAATACAGCAAGTGTCCCTGCTCGCCCAAGTTTGTGCACGGAGGCAGCCCCTCCAGCTCTTTGTCCTGGCGGTATGGACCCAGGGCTAGGGTTTTTAACACCTTGTGTTTGGATTCAGCCCAGAAAATGCACATTTGCTATAATTTTTTCTTGAACTTGAGGAGTTCCTGGATACAAATCCTGGAAATACAGAATCTCTGAGCCTGTCCAGACCAGCCCCTTGTTTTTAGCAGACAATTGAGGTCTCAAAAGGGAAAGAAAGGGACACCCCCTAGGTGGCCCCCATCACCCAACTGCCAGCTCCCACGGGACCCTCCAGCAGAGGGCCAGAATCAAAGGCCTTAAAACTAGCCATCTTTCTCCCTTAGGTACAAACAAAAGAAATGCTTTCTGTCTGTCAAAGTAAGAACAAGGAAGAAATTGTGTCTCAAAGGACAATAAAAACACAAACTCTTGGTCTAAAACCAACCTTATAGCAGGGCACCCCAAGCCTTAAAGCATAGTTGGAAGGACCCAGCACCTCCCAGCACCTGCCTTTTTTAGTTGTCATGGTAACATGATAGTACCCAACCAGAGACAGCAATTGCATGAGGAGACCTCAGTTTCCCCAAAGGATCCTGGGCTTCCTCTCTGGAATGCTTACTTCTGAGCTCAGCAACCAGGGGCCTGAGGCCCATCCATTCCAGGCACCTCTTCGGGGATGAGGGACAAAGCCTGCAGTCCCTATTCCAGTTCTGATGACAAAGGGAGGGAAGGAAATATAAACCGAGGGCCTGCAACATGGCCCTGACATTTTCTAAAAGCCCATGCCATGGAGTCATCTTGTGTTCAGATGCTGGAACCAGAGCACAGGAAGGGTTAGCAGCCTGTCTAAAAGCAACCAGCTAGTTGGTGAGTGGTACGTTTGGGACTTGAACCCGGGGATGGCTGGCTCCAAGCCCGATGCTCCTTCCACCACGCTGTGGAACTCTCCTTTGGCCTCGGTTGCTTTTCTTTCCTTTGTAGGCCCCGGGCTGGTGCTGTGTTGGCAGCTGGTTGGCTAGTTGGGGGGAGTCATTCCCAAGCAGGGGCTGCAGGACATTCTTCCCATGCCCACTGCCACAGGTGACTCCCACCGCCATCGAGAGTTGGCAACACCAGGACAGAGTGCTGGGGGACAGGGCAGGTGCTTACTGTCTGTCTGCCTTCCCCTGGAAGAACAGAGACAGGCCGCCGCTTGCAGGGGCAGGCAGGGGACAGAGGCTGCTCTGTGAGGTCAGGGCCTAATGAGCAGCTCCAGGGCCTCCCCTGGGCGAGACAAAGAGGCAGTGGCCGTGCGTCTTCCAGAAGTTTTATTGGAGAAGAGGAAGCGGACGGGGAAGTTGTGTGTGCCTGTGAGTGGGGTGTGTGTGTGAGTGCATGTGTTTGAGCATGGCATGTGTGTGCGTGTGTGTGTGTGTGTGTGTATACGATACATCTCCATGCAGAAGCACAGCTGGGCAGCTCTTGCTCCCATCCCTGGGCTTTAGGACAACGGAGACCCCAGCCCATGTTCTCTGGAACCCAGGGAGACCACACCTCCCAGGACATTTCCCCTGAGGTCTGGCGTTTTACGCCACTTATGGAAGCAACTGGTTGTCCTCCCTGATGTTCTCCGTATGGGGGTTGAGGGGAGGCCGACTGATCCCTTAGGTCTCTGTCATCTGGAAATTTCCTCGGGCTGGTTTGGAAACAATATCCTCTCTTTTTCTCAGGATAGCAAATAACCTCCTATGCAGGAGGGCGTAGATCTCTCTCACTCTCGTGTGTGTGTGTGTGTGTGTGTGTGTGTGTGTTAGGAAAAATGACAAGTTTCCAATACCAGCTTTGGAGGAATGAGTACTTCTCCCCTCCACTTCAAGTCCAAAAGACCAGCCCCCTGCTTCCGACACGTCCAACCCTGATGGATTTGTTCGTTTAATTTGTCTTCCCTCCCGAGCCGGGAGGGCTCAGGAACCAGAGAGCCCCACGCCTGCTCAGACACCCACCCTGCAGGCATCAGCCGAATCCCACCCTCACTCTACCCTAAGCCGAGGCTACGTGAGCAAACTCACCCATCTTTTGCACCTGAAGACCTGGCCACAGTAACCTGATACTGACCCATTGTTCATGTGGCTGGAATGGTGCGACTTGTGCAGTGTGGACCAGAAATGGCGTGGGAGTGTGTGTGTGTGTGTGTGTGTGTGTGTGTGTACACATGTATAGATGCTGCATAAATGGCTTTTGATGTCAAAAGCAAACTAATTTCATAGTTTAAATGTTCTATTATGTAAACAGTGTGCAGAGGGACCATATTCACTCTTGTCATATTATTTGTGATTGTAAAACATACATTTGCAATAAATTAAGCTTTCTGGGAAGGAGGTCTTGCAGCCAAATGACTTGTCTTGGAACATGTGTGTGTTATCTTGGTTCATATCAAGTCCAAAGCCGACGGAGAGCCTTCCCTGCCTTCCTGGCTTTGTAGGGAGGAACACGGGGACCCCTGGTTTCTTCTCAATGCTATATTTTATAGTTATGTTGACGTTTCCATCCCCTTCTTTTTGTGCAAGTTGAAAGTAGCAGTGTTCTGAGAGATGGTTTGACATTTTTGTTGTTGTTTTATATATTTTTTTAAATGTATCTGCTTTATGTTTGGAAATAAAAATCTCTATTTTGGTCTATGAAATACTGTGTGGTTTGGAAATTCCTTTTCTGAAGTAAAGGGGTGTTTGAAGAAGTTAGGAGAAGGAAGATGACATGTGGCTAAGGCTGACTTAGTTCTAAATTCTGACTTCCAGTTCAGCCTCGTTTCTGCAGAGATTGACCTCAAGGTCACTGAATCCGATGTGAACCTCGACAGCACGTGGGAGCAGCTTCAAACACCCTCAGCATCTCCCCAGACCTCCAGCCACAGCCCAGGGGTGAGGTTTAGGCCGAGGGGATTTCGAAAATTCCAAAATGGCCTCTGAGTAGAGAAACAGCAGCCCAAATAGACACAGGCACCTGCGAGGTCAGACCAGGCCTCTCCAGCCATCACACTCCCACACCGGGGCGCGAAGGCCGTTTGTGTAACAAACAGCCCTTGGGTTTGGGGGTCTGGTTTCCCAGCCCCCAGTGCCCTGGAAGCTGTGGACGAGAAGGGCAGGACTCTGCCAGGTGCAGGAGGAGGGGACAGTGCCTGGCTTTCCCGGGCAGGTGTAAGAAACCGGCAGGTGAACCCAGGACTCGCCACACACTAACGAAGTCTCCTAACAATGGCCCTGGTTTACCCAGAAAAGCAAACTTTATGTCCAGAATCTTCTGCTTATAAAGGGACAGAAGTGTACACTTTAGAACACTTTCCATTAAAAAGATTGAAAATAAAAAGGTTTTGCCTCTCATATAATTGATTCTCCCAAATGAGAATTTTTAAAAATCAGCCATTATTTTAATAATGCTTGTAATAGTTTTCCTAAGTTCTGTTTCCACACCTGTTATCTTAAGAAACCCCTCACAGCCTTTAGGGGGAGAGGGAGAAGGGGCGCTTGGGTGAGAAGCATTTCCTCCGAAACCCCTCATTGCTCACCTGGCTGCTGAAGGAAACGTAAAGTCTCCACGTTAATCCAAGTGGAGTCCAGAACCGTGAGTCAGAAATACCTGGAAACTTCTAGATTCAAGACTGCTTCAGTGGCGCATGCCCTGGAGTCAAACATTAATCAAATCGACTTCTTGAGTTTTTGACCAGGTGAAGCCATTCGCAGAGAAAGAGCAAAAGACGGGAAAGTCCGTTGTGTCAGGAGGTGGGGGGTGGTCCTTGTTTCCCCCCAGCCGGCCCTGTTAGGAAGACTAATGAGGTCCCCGGGGCCACAGGTCACACCGCTGGCCGTGCAGATGGCAGAAGCACTTTGTGCTGTCAGGGTGCAGCAAGACCAGTTCTTGCTACAAGGAATTTACAGCTGAGAGCGGTGATTCCTCCCAGCGTTTCTAGATCCGTTGTCCAGAGTCTTGGAGGAGCTCCAAATGTGGTCACAGGAACTCTTGTCACTCTTGTCACTACTTCACCTTCTAAGTAGTTGTCCAGAAAATAAAGCATGTTCCATGAAGAAAGACAGAGCTTTGCCCACTGGGATCCTCCGCCCCTTAGGTCTCTATGGAATGGATTATGGTGTCGCCTTGATTTGGAGAAGCCTTAATCCATGTAGCATAAAGCTATGCCGCGTATCATTTATGTTCACTAAACATGCCGTACGTGTTTATTTCTATGGCAGGAGCATCAAACCTGGGGTCAGGAACTTCAGTGTTAAAACACTGTTCCAGTGAGAAAATTAGACTCACCCTCCCTCGTCTTAATTTAGCACCTTTTGGGGAACCTAACCTATTGTTTAAACACATGCGGTTTCTACATCTTTACAGAGCTCTCTCATATTCCTAGCTGAATGATTTCATTCATTTTTATGACTACGTGATTTTTTTTTTTTTTCCACAACCCGACGTCCCATGGAAATAATTATCTTACCTCTGTTTTCATCTGTGGCTTCCAAACCCAGCCGTGACATGCTGAATTGGAGAGATTCATCATCCTTTCTCGGAATCCCCTCGGCGAGAATGTTATTCGGCTACTCGGCCTTGTTGGCTTCTCCCATCGTGGTCTCGCCAGCCCTGGCTCCCACCGCCCCTGCAGTGGCCTTTCTCCATCCTGCCTCCCTCCACTGCGCTGCAAGAGGAGCAACCTGCTGAGTTCAGGGCTTCCGCGGCTGCAATTTCACATTGCAATTGCTTGCTGGCAGGATCCTGGTCCCCACGCCCAGCTGCAGCCTGGTCGTCACTGTGGCCCTTCTGCCAGTTTCTAACAGGAGGGCTCCTCGATCAAGGGACGTCAAGGGAAATTGCTCTGAATCGTTCTGAGACACAGCCTGTCTCATAATGTGAGTGTGTGTTTCCTGTCCTTGAGCACGTGCAAATAATTGAGGCCTTTCTCCTTTGGAACGAGGTGATAGTGTAAGAAAAAGAGAAGTAAAGGAAAAAAAAAAGCTAAATGCAATGAATGTGGTGTCCTGGAATGCATCCTGGAACAGTAAAAGGGCATTAGCAAAAAACCCGATGAAACTCCAAAGTTGTTTCATTAACACTTTTGTACTGGTGAGAATTTCTTGGTTTTAACAAATGTCTCATGGGTATTAACATCAGGGGTTAAGGGTAATGGGAACTTTGTGCTATTTTAACAACTTTTCTAAAATGATTCCAAATAAAAATTTTATGTATTTATAGTTTTTCAGTTTGTTCCACTTTATTTCATCTTTATTTTCATTAAAATGAAATGAATAGAATCGTATAAATAATGGTTTACCCAATAGATGAAAAGTTCTGGATTTTCAAAAGCATCAAACATTGAAGTAACTGAGTTTGCAGTTTTTACTCACAACTTTATAATTAAGAAATAGTAAGAAGTTACATACTAAATAATAGCATGTTCTAAATAAGATTACTGTTCGCTTCCAAATACCAAATTCATATTATTTAGGACAAGCACTGAATATCTGAACACTAGAAAAATATATATTTACTTCTTTTTTCATCAGCTTACTTTTTTTACTTTTTTTTATAATTTTTAAAATAAATAATTGCACAATTTAAGGGTACATAGTGATGTTTTGATACATATTACAGTGATCAGATCAAGGTAATTAGCATATCTATTGTCTCAAATATTTATCACTTCTTTATGTTGGGAACACTCAATATCCTCCTTCTATTTGAAACTATATAATATGTTAATGATAGTCATCCTACAGTGGTAGTGAACACTAGAACTCATTTCTCCTGTTTAGCTATAATTTTGTATCCTTTACAAAATCTCTTCCTATCCATCCCTTCCTCCCACCCTTCCTAACTCCTAGTAACCTCTGTTCTACTTCTTATTTCTAGAGATTAACTTTTTTTGCTTCCACATATGAGTGAGAACATGTGTTATTTAACTTTCTGTTCCTGGCTTATTTCATTTAACATAATGTCCCTCCAGTTTCATCCATGTTACTATGAATGACGACAGTGTCATTCATTTTTTATGGCTGAATAGTATTCCATTGTGTGTATATACCACATTTTCTTTATCCATTCATCTGTTGTCAAACACTTATGTTTATTCCATATCTTGGCGTTGCTTTGGGGGCTGGGTAGGGGTTGGCAATGGAGGGCTATCAAGAAAGAGATCACATTTAATTAACGAAACTTCTTACAATCGTGATTTTGCTGAAAGTCATGTTCGACCCCGACCAAAGGCCTGGGAAAGCCAAACACAAAATGCATAGTCTTTGGTTGCTGCAGTATCTCTCTCTTGCAAGCTATGTTTTCCAATATGTGTCAAAATTAGAATTTATCCTGGCGTGGGAGGAAGGCGGGGAGGAGCCCTTTACCTTATGGGCAATGCTTATTAAGCTGAATAAAATGGTAATGCAACATTCACAGCTTGCCGGGCACTCCCACCTAGCATTTCACTGGATTCTTACAATAGAGGTCGAAGGTTTCATTGTGCCTGTTCCACTGAAGAGGAAAACAAGGCTGAGAGAGGTGGAAAGGGGACCTCAAGGTCACAGCCAGATAATGGCCCTGCAGCCCTCCAACCCTGCCATCCTGTGACCTCTTGTGAGACCAAGGACCTGCAGCAGAGCAAAAAGCAAACCTGCTACTTGTGTCTCTTCAATCTACAGCCCCAAGATTAGCAGGTAGAGATGGAAGAATAAGGCCTTAGGGTTCATAGAGCAGAGTTGGGGGATTTTGAACAATACCTGTATCCTTGAGGTACCTAATTGGTTATCTAAGTGGCTGCCAAGAGCGCTGTGTTAAGAAGGACTCTGAGGTTGTGATCAAGGAAAGAGCTGCATGATCTGCAGGCGACATCTCCCATGGCAGTGGTGGGGGACGGTATTTGTCATCCTTCCTTGGGCCTCAGTGTCTTTGCCTGTAAAAGTGGGGGGTTTGCTCTCAGTCTGGGGCTATGCACTCCCGTGCTTACAGAACCCAGGTGGGAAACACACATGCTAGACCAAGCATGAGAAATGCTGTGAAGGAGGGAAAGTTGGGGACCCTGCCCAATTGTTGCCACGTGGCACTTGAGCTTTGGGGTAGAGTCTGACAGTTTCTCAATCATTCAAGATTTTAGATTTTAATGTTAAAATTTTTTTAATTGGCAACTAATTTGAATATTTACAAAAATACCTGTGCAAAGCACACGTGTGTGCACATGTGTTTTCAGGCCGGGTGTGGCCCACAGGCCATTGCGCTGCAAGCTTTGGTTTAAATAATCCCCAAGATTCCTTTCAGTTCAAAAATTCTAAAATTCTCTGTGGGAGGCAGATCCACAGAGCATGTGCATGTGAAATGTTTCTCAACAGACCCATAGTCCTGAACTCTGTCACCCCCACCCCCACGTGGCCTGAGATTAGTCTGAGCACCCACTATGTGCGTATTGGGCTTCTGCAAACATTACCTCACTCAGGCTTCCCGGCAACTCTTCCAGCTGGCTCTTCTCTCTTTTTTTGGCAGCTGGACACACAGGCTCAGAGAGTTACTAACTTGGCCAAGGTTGCACAGCACATAACCAAATCACAGTTTATTCCTTGGTGATTTCTCAAGTTGTTGGTTTTGTGGATGGAAGTTCCATGATACAGTGACACTCAGTGGAAACACAATGATAACTGCATTAAGCTTGTAAGGGTTTGACTCCAATTTTGCATCTAGATCCACTGTGGCATTTCTGGGGTTCCCAGGGATAGTCATTTGATGAACCCGCAGGCATCGTCAGGCCAGCAATACCCTGGGCGAGCGGCTCCTTGGCGGCCATCCAGCCCATAAATTGTCCTAAAGGGTGTCCTGGTCTGGCTGTTGGAGGAAGGTGGGAGAGAGGGAGAGGCCCCGAAAGCCAGGTCTTTCCCATCTGTTCCACATTACAATGCTGTTAAACGCGTTAGGCGCTCCCCTGTCCCAACAAATAAAAGCAGAACTAATCTCTTTGTTTGAGGTTCCTTGACTGACGTCGCTGGTGATTCAACGACATACTTATTTTCTCCTAACTGGAGCAGACTGGTTCTGCGGGAGGTCTGGGAAGAGAAGGCTGTCACCCACGAAGCTGAGTGGGAAGCACCTTGACGCTGACGAAGATGGAAAACAATGACAGCTCAGGGACGGGGCGGGACAGAGACGCTATGCAGCTGTCTCAGCCGCAGACATGAGCACCCAGGGGAGAGGGAGGACTTCCTGGGAGTGTGTCCTTCCATCCATCTGTCATCCACCCACCCACCCTCCCACCTCTTTATCCTTATTGCCGAAAGACGGCCACAGGCCCAGGGATGCACGTGGCCTCTAGCAGCTGGAAAAGACCAGGAGTGGATTTTCCCCCAGAGCCTCCGGAAGGAGTGCAGCCTGCTGCCACCTTGATTTTAGCCCCATTTTCAGACTTCTAACCTCCAGAACTGTGAGATAATACATGGGTGTTATTTTAAGCCACCCCATATGTGGCGGTTTGTCACAGCAGCAATGGGAAACTCACACACACCCTCACAGGGTCACTGTGCCAGAAAATGGACTAATATATAAAATGCAGTTAACACAGCACCTGGAGCATAGTAAGTGCTCAAAAATCAGTAGTTGCTCTTATTTTTGTTACTCTTCTTATCGTGCACTTTGGGGCTGTGGCCCTGTCCTGCGAGGAGCCCTCAGTCTAGCGGGAGAGCAGCGCGTGTGCATAACTGGCAGGGGCCTGGGCAGACGGGGGTGAAGAGAGGCCCCGAGAGCCAGCGAGGCTGTGGCTTTGCCACGTGAGAGCACCGGGGTTCCAGAAGGGGAAGGGGTGTGTTAACATCTCATCCTCACGCTGGGGTGATGTGTGAGCATCTCAGCCGGCCCTGGAGCAGATTGCAGGCCTGGGGAAGGGGCTCTTCACGCCGCTGGGGCCTGGTTCTCGGCGCCAGCCTTCCAGGCTTCCGGGCAGCTTGCAACCCACTTCCTCATGCATTGACACGTTTAAATCTAGTTTAATCCTCATGATAATCCTCTCTTGTTTTCTAAGCACTATTTGTTTCCAAGGGGTAATAACTAAATTTTTTTCTGATTAAAAATGCAATGTGTGCTCATTGAAGCAAATTTGGTAAACAAAGAAAGTGTAATTTTGTTACTTTCTGAAATGACATTTGTGATGGATTGATTAGCCCCAAATCTTCACTCCTCCCGCTAGCCCGTCCCCGGGGCATGTGTTCTATCCGGGTTGGTGCTACCACTCTTGGGTGGGGGAGGGGTGGGTGCTCCCAGCCTTGGTTCTGGGCTTGTCCAGGTGACTTGTTTTGACCAATGGGACAGTAGCAAGCACACGTGCCTCTGCCATCTCCCTGAGGACAGGCCTGGCTAGACAACTGGAGGCTGAGAGGCACGTGGTCCCCTTGCCCCATGTTCCAGTGGACAGCCGGCTGGCGTTGGACCTGCCACCGAGCCCAGTCAAGACCAAAAGAACCGCCCAGCTGACACCAGCCTACATCACTGATCCGCATATTCATGGAATAAACAACTGTTTATTGTCTTAAGCCCCTGGATTTGGGGATAGTTTGTCATGGGCCATTGTTGTTATAATAATTAGAATAATAATTATGACAACTACCAATGATATGTACTGAAGACTTCTTAAGTGCTGGGCTTGGTACTAAACCCTTTTTAGACGGCAATGTTTCTTACTAATCTACCTGGATGAGAATCACCTAGATGCTTGTAGGAATAGCCCAGAGCCCCAGCTTAATTTTACTTACTTAATCAGAAAATCTGGGGAGAGGCCTGGGAACCTGCACTTCAACCATCTCTCCCTTGAATCTTGTGCACCATGTGGCTGGGAACCATTAACACTCGTCGTTCATTGCAGCTACACAGCATTCCCACGGGGCAGAGAGCCTCACGCCCATTTTACAGACCAGGAAAGTGAGGCTCGGAAGAATTGTTTGCTAGCTCAAGGTAGAGTCCGAACGTGAACCCAGGGGTGGTGATGGTCAAAGCTGAAGCCCTCCATTCGTCACCAAATGCCGCCCACTGTGGTCAAGGTCTGGCTCTGTAAGGCTCCCGCTCTGCCTGACATGCTAGGGGCTGTCCCTGGCGACCAGCGGTAAGTGCTGTCCTGGGCTCCCCTGAAGCTGGGGCCGCTCCAGGCAGAGGTGGGAAGTGGCCTGGGACTGCCGTCTGCTTCCTTTGCTAAAATGGAAATCGTTGTTAAATAAGAGCATAAATATTTAATTACCCACAGTGACTGCGCTTTGCATAACAATCTCCAGTCCAGATTCAATATGAAGCCAGCTTAACACAAACGCGGCACCTGGGCGCGAGTCCCACCCCTTCCGGATTACAGTCAGCTGCTGAAGTTCACACACTGGCAGGCCGGCTTCTTTTATTTTGTCCTCACCTGTGGTGCTTCCAGGTGATGAAAAGCACCCGCTACCTGTCCACAGCTTTCTCGCACCACAAATGGCTCTGATGTTAAAAATCTCACCTTTTTGCTGTTCAAAGGCCTTTGAGGCATCCCGTTCCTCAGGTTCACACCACCGACTGCTCCGCGCCGCTTCCGGAACTGCAAGTTTCAGGGAACATTTTACACTGTTCTCGCTACTGCCTGTCTCCTTTGCCTGGATTTTCTTCTAAGCTCAAAGCAGGAAAGACGCAGCCACCTCGGTCACACGTGTCTCTGCGTGGTGTGCGAGGGCTGCATCCCGCCCACCCTGGGGTGCTGTTTTTCCAACCTGGGCTCCAGCCTGTCCCCCTCTCTTGCCCCTCATGTGGGACTTCTCAGGAAAGCCGTCCAGATTTAACACTTCATTGCCTCCTCTGAGAAATATTTCTGGGGACTTGCTAGTTCAAGGGGACGGGCTCATTCTCCATCCAAACACCGTAAAGGCAACATCAACAGAAGCTGGAAACAAATCTCATGGCAGTTTCTTCAGCTGGGTGGAAACGTGAGAGGCCTGCAGTGGCTGGGGATGGCTGGAGCAGGAAGGCAGGAGAGAGGGCGACAAGACATGCAGGCAGGAAGAGAGATGACAGCCAGATCGTGAATGGGAAGGTAACAAAACTGACACCAGGACAGGAACAGTTATAGCAGCTATTTCTCACGCTGTGCTTACCACATGTCAGGTGCCTATAGTGACATTTAATCCCCACAGTGACTCTGAGGCAGGAACGGTTCTTATCCCCATTGTGCAGATGAAAAACTGAGGCTGCCTGGGTTCCTGCCATCTCTAAGCAAAGCCTGCCAGCCTCTTGTTACTGAGGAATGTCCCCTGACCTCTACCATAGCTGTTCTGTTCGTCTCCTTTGGGGAATTGTCTTAGTCTGTTTGTGCTGCTGTAACAGAATACCTGAGACTGGGTAATTTCCAATGAACAGAAATGTATTGGCTCGTGGTTCTGGAGCTGGGAAATCCAAGATCAAGGTGCTGGCATCTGCTGAGAGCCTTCTTGCTGCATCACAGCACGGAGGGGCAGGCGTCACATGGTGAGAGAGACAGGGAAGGGCACCGACTCATCCTGTACAAGGAGCCCACTGCCATGGTAGCTCACTCACTCCCGCAATAACGGCATTAATCCGTCCATGCGGGCAGAGCCCTCCATGACCTAATCACCTCTTAAAGTTCCCACCTCTCAACACTGTTGCATTGTGGGTCAAGTTTCTAGCACATGGCCTTCAGGGGACACATTCAAGCCATAGCAGGAATGTGAGCCACAGCCGACTTCGTGGCTTGCCTGCCGCCCAAGGTCCTAACCAGTGTGGGGCAAGCTGAGAAGTTGCCATTGTTCCACTAACGAGATCTTTGTTTGCTCTCTAATACCTGAGTCTGTCCCCCAAGTCCCAAACCTGTTCAGCATCCAGATCCCTCGAAGCCTCAACAGGGGACAATTTTGCCTCTTGCCCTGGGGACATTTGGCAATGTCTGGAGACACTTTTAGTTGTCACAACTGGAGAGGGGGTGTTACTGGCATCTAATATGTGGGGGTGGGGAATGCTGCTAAGTGTCCTACAGTGCACGGGACAGTCTCCCATGACAAAGAGCTATCCAGCCCAAATGCCAATCGTGCCCAGGCCAAGGCACCTGCTGTAAGCCTGGGGTCCCACTTTGTTCTAGCCTGACTTGGGTCTGCCCCTAATGTGACAGTCCTATTTCTGAACACCTCTCCCTTTGACTAGAACCCTGAGAGCTCATTCCTGCCTCCAGTGAATGCCAGCAACCCACCTTGGGGCATCCCACGCCTCTCTGTGGACCCTGACAACCTGCATGGGTGGCCACCCGCTCCCTGTCACCATCAACGTCCTCCCACCACCTGCAGCAGGTGCAGTGCCAGCCTTGCCACGTGGGCACGACTGCACCCCGGTCTTGGCTGAGACCAACTGCAGTGGCCATGCTCTGCCAAGACACAGGACGAACCCCCACCGGGACGAGGTCGTCTCACTCCAGGACACAGCGTCCAGCAGACAGAACACCACCTACCGGCTTCCGGCTGAAGCCGTTCATTTCCCAGGCATCAGGGGCCCAATTCCCTGGAGTTCCAGTGCGGGGGCGAACCTAGCAGTACAAAGAAAGGAGTCTGTGGCCCATGCCTAAAAATAAAAATATTATTCAATTGTCATATCTGACAGACTGAACGTCTGACGCAGAAAGCAGACTCATGGCAACCAGATAAACACAGGGAAACCTTTTCACTTGGTGGATGAGAATGGATCTGGGCTGGGCCTTCTAGGGGCAGAGAGTCTCAGCTGGGCACTCTGCATTCTAGGCCGGGGTGGGAGGGAGGTGCTGGCTGGGATATAAGGGGGAGAAGGGCAAGGCGCCCGCTCAGCAGGTCCCACTCACCTGGGCCTCCACTGCTGTCTTCTGATGTCCCCGTCTCTCGAGGGAATCGGCTTTAAAAGTGGATTTCCCCTAGAGCAGGGAGACCTGGAGGGTGAGCAAACACAGATGTCTCATTTGGGTCCCCAACTGAAGCGAGCCTCTGTCCTTTTTCATCCATTCCTTCACGGGGCTGGTTACATTTCTAAGTAGTTGTGTGACCTTGAGCATTTAACCTCCCATGCCTTAACTTCCTCACCTGTAAAATGGACCCAGTGGCTGCCGTGTAGGCTGTTGTGACGTTACAATGCAAGCGTGTAAGGAATTGCCTGTACACCACAGCCCCTGGAGGTGCTGGCTGCCACTACCCTCAGCTTCGGGCAGAAGGAGCGTGGGCTCCACTGTCTCCTAGGTGTTAGGGGTTGAATTGTGTCCCCTAGAAAGATACGTTAAGGCTCTAACCCCCATAACTCAGAACGTGACCTTATTTGGGTACAGGGTCATTGTGGATATAATTAGTTAAGATGCAGGGGGGCTCACAACGCAATACGCCTGGTGTTCTGCTGGGATGATGCTGTGAGGACCACGAGGAGACAGCCACGTGGCCACGGAAGCAGAGGTCAGAGTCGTGCGCCCACAGGCTAAGGAGTGCCAAGGGTCGTGGCGGCTGCCAGAGGCTGAGTGAGAGGCATGGCATGGGTTCTCCCTCAAGGCCTTCAGAAGAAGCCAGCCCTGCTGACACCTTGATCTTGGACTTCTGGCCCCCTGAACTGTACAAGAATAAATTTCTGTTGTTTTAAGCCACCCAGGTTGTGATAATTTGTCACCGCAGCCCTGGGAAACTAAGACAGTAGGCGTTCGCCTCTCTCAGCCTTGGGTTCCTCAGCCGTCATCCGGGGACTAAGGGGGATAATGGACGTGGAAGTGCTGGACACTAAGTAGGTGCTCAGTTAATACTAATAGGATCTGAAACACAACCACCTTCAGGAAAAGGAATACAGAGGTGGGGAGATGTGTGTCCTCCCAGCCCAGCCCGGAAGGAGGCAGTGTGGACCCCAAGCGAGAAACCCAATCAGCGATGTCTGATTTATGTTTCTGCATGTATTTACACTCAGACGATGTACTAGAACACTTGCCAGACAAGCTAGGAAAAGTACCGGCCAGAGCGAGTCCACACAGAACAGAAAGATGAAGCAGGGAATAAACATCTCTGAACAATCCAGGAGTCCCGCCCACCTACGCCCCCAGACAGGAGGTGCAGAGGTCATCTGCTGTTTTTATTTGTTCAACATTCCTTCCCACGTCTTCTTGAAATAGGACCTTCCTTCCTTGAACTGATCTGTCCTCCATGCACGTGGAGCTCTAGCACAGCTGCCCGTCAGCCCCTGGCCAAAGAGGTGGGCACACGACCCAGGCCTGGACAAGCACGGCCTCCCATCTCTCTGGACACAGTCATGGTAAAAACACAGGTGACCTAATTTGTCCAGTCCCGGGCTGGGATCCCACTATGGAGGCTGGAGAAAGAAGACCTCTTTCACTTCCAAGCTGGCTAAGCTAAGATGACGTACACCTGGAGGTCTCTGCATCTGTGACCCTTCTTGCCCTATGCACGCAGAACTCATCCATGGTGGAAAAAACTAAGAGGGGAGCAGGAGAGTAGGAGGGCTGGGGAGTAGGAGGTCAGGGCAGGCTTGTTGGAGGAGGCGACTCCTGAGCTGAACCCACTGGAGGAGGGGCATCCTGACCAAAGAAACTTTTTATGCAATCGTTACTCGGCCACATGCTAATGTGCCTCTTTGGGTTATATCATGACGGATAGAAGAATTGAGTCGAATCATAATTGCTGGTGGTGCTGCTCTGACCAAGTTCACAGTCCTACAGCTAAAGAGTTGCTCAGTAGGAAAATATCAGAATGTATACAGTAGCATCAGGAAATATGTGCATATGTGTAGGGGTGTGTGTGTGTGTGTGTGTGTGTATAATATACATATATAAATGAGTATGTGTGTGTATGCACACGTATTTTAATCATATTAAATCTACTGGACTGTTCAGGTCCTCCCAGCCAGAGACAGATTATCTGCTATGAGATTGTCATTTGCCCCCAACACTGTCATGTTGAGACCTTAACATGAGGCTTCTATCTTCCTGCCCAGCACTTTTTCTAGGTGGAAGCCATGGACTCAGACTGGGGCCCGAGTCGTGTCTATACCACGTTTGACCTCCACCAACCCCTCTGAACCCCCACTCCCTCCCTGGGACCCCCTGGGGTTGCTCTGAGGACTGGCTGCCGCCCCCCTTGAAGGTGTCTAGAGAGTGGCCTTACCAGGCCCATAGAGAGTGGCCAGTAAGGGCTGGTTTCCTCGTCCCCTCTGCCTACTTTCAAAAGCTGGGGCTGTCTTGACTCAGTAGGACGCAGCGTGGTGCCTGGTGCGGTGACGGAGCTCAACAAACACTTGGTGATTGAACCAACTAGGGGGAGACCAGCTGCCCAGAGAACACAGGTCGATAAACTAATCGCATTTTGGAGCCCCCTGCTTCCCTGTTTGATGGAAACCATGATGCTACACTTGGATGACTCTCTCCTCTTCCCCAGTGGCTATAAATCCTGGCAACAAGTTATCAGATAATGAATGTTTTTCTTGTGAAGTTTTAGTATTCTGCTGAACAATAAAGGTGACCTTCTGGCCTCATTTATCACATTTCATGATAAAGTCAGGCCTCAGTGAGAGGCCAGTTTGGAGATCATAGAAACATCGGCTTGAAAGCAGAAGATAATACCCATTCAAGACCAGGGCTTCAAACGGGAGAGTTCCATGCGATAGAAAATCCCAACTCCAATTCTACCACTGATAAACTTCTTTAGAAACTCAAATCTGATTTGGGCCCCAAAGGAGAAAATTAAAACCAGAAACTGAGACATAGGATACTATATTTTGTTCAGTGTGGCTTTTTTGTATGTGGGAGAGCATTTTAAAAGAGAGAAATGCAAATGTCCTCCTGCTAGGATTCTACTTTCAAAAAGGTTGAACTTCTCACTGCTATTGTTATTCTCAAATATCGAGACTTCACAGACTTGTAAATATTTTACTGATGTACAATTTCATAAGCAGAAGAGGAAGACCAACTGGAATTTTTATAAGCAAAGACTATCTGTCGTTTCCACCACTAAATCCCCAGCCCCTCACACAAGGCCTGGCCCATAGCAGAAGCTCGCTCAATATTTACCTAACAAATGAATTAAGTCGTAGCCTCAGGCCTAATCATAACCTGCATAATCGGTTTGGCAAATGTTTTAGAGTCACAATGCTCTTGCATTGTGATTAACCCTCTCAGTTCAGGCTACTGTGACAAGATCCCATAGGCTGGGTGGCTTATAAACAACAGAAAGTTATTTCTCACAGTTCTGAAGGCTGGGAAGTCCACGATCAAGGCACCAGCAGATTCACACCTGGGAAGGTGTCACTTCCTCATAGACAGCTGTCTTCTCACTCCAACCTCGTAGGGTGGGAGGGGCAGGGGATCTCTCTCAGGCCACTTTTATAAGGGCACTCAGCCCATTCATGAGGCTCAGTTCCCATGACCTAATTGCCTCCAAAATGCCCCACTTCCTAATACTATCACCTTGGGGGCAAGGATTTCAACTTATGAATTTGAGGGGGACCTAAACATTCAGACCACAGCATACTCCTATGTCAATAAAAAAACCCTAAACAGCTCAAGTCTAATATGTCCAGACTTCAGAACAGACATTCATCCAAAGATAAATTACCTGGACACCTCAATTTCCTATCAGGTCACAAGTCAAACTCTGGCCAGTCTCATAGCCAGGCTGGACGTGCCCTCTCCTGTGGGTTAGCTGTCTTCCTCCCATTTCTCATTGGAGACACGGCACGCGCACAGTGAAGCAGTTGCCTTCAATTTATGCTTTGTCATCCACATGCAGGTATCTTACCTGTAGCAATGAACCTATAAAATTCCCAGGAAGAATGCAAAGTCAGGGCTCTGTACAGCTCCAGCTATTGAGCTGTGTATTAGAAAGAGCACAGGACTGTGCCCCACACTGAGCAGAAACTGCTGGAAGGGAATCAAAGCTGATTCCTTTCAAGGTTATGGAAAGAGAAAGTCCAGATAAGAGTGGGGGAAAGGAACAGAGTCAGGGAACTCAGACATCTGCACACCATATTTTTTAATATTATGTGAAAACAGCAGAAGAACAGCTCTGTGAAGTTAGAAGAGTTATCTGAACCAAGCCTCCTCATAAAAGTTCAAGAAAACTGAATTAGCATAAAAATGAGCAACAGGAATTTATCAGGGAAAATCTTATACCAACTTATTATAAGAAAGAAGAGAATAAGAAGCAAAATAAGGCCAGGTGCGGTGGCTCACACCTGTAATCCTAGCACTCTGGGAGGCCGAGGTGGGGGTGGAGGTGGATCGCTAGAGGTCAGGAGTTCAAGACCAGCCTGAGCAAGAGCGAGACCCCCGCCTCTACTAAAAATAGAAAGAAATTATCTGGCCAACTAAAAATATATAGAAAAAATTAGCTGGGCATGGTGGTGCATGCCTGTAGTCCCAGCTACTCGGGAGGCTGAGGCAGGAGGATCACTTGAGCCCAGGAGTTTGAGGTTGCTGTGAGCTAGGCTGATGCCACAGCACTCACTCTAGCCCGGGCAACAAAGCGAGACTCTGTCTCAAAAAAAAAAAAAAAAAAAAGCAAAATAATATACCTGCAGATAATGAAAGCACACAAGAAAGACATGCTCACAAAATAGATCAAACTGAAACCTGCTAGAGTCATCCCTTGGTATACTCGGGTGATTGGTTTCAGGACCCCCCCCCATATACTAAAATACGTGACTACCCAAGTGCACAGCTGGCCCCGTGGAACCCAGATATGTGGAAAGTCTTCCCTCTGTATACTCAGGTTTCACATCCCATGAATCCTATATTTTTGATCTGAGTTTGGTTGCAAAAATTACTTATATGAGTGGATCCCTGCAGTCCCAACTCCTATTATTCAAGAGGTCAGCTGTATTTTTAAAAAGGCTAACAGTCATTTGGGATATGATACAAGACACAGAGGAAAAACATAATTAGAATTTCAAAAACTAAAAAAAAAAATAAAAGAGACAGAAGAATTCAAGAATTAGAAACAGAAGAAAAATCATTTTAGAAATGAAGACAAAACTGGAAGAAACACAATAGCAAACAACACCACTAAGAATGCCCTAAGAAAAATAGGAGATAAAACGCAGGTAAGTTTTTTAAATACAAAATAAAAATCAAAGAAAGAGGCAAAAATTTCAGAGGATGTGACAAATATTGAAAATAGTCAAAGAAGATTCAATATGTGGGAAATGGGAGACCCTGAAAAATAAAACCGAAGTGAGAGAGTAGAAAATGCTAAAAACTATAATTCAAGAACACACTTTGCTGAAAGCAAAAAATTTGGAACCTACGTATTGAAAGAACACACTGTAAATCTAAGAATAGTGACCAAGAACAGCCAACACCAAAACATAGTCTATCAAAGCCACAGACTTTAAGGAAAACGTCCTTTGAAAGCGTAAGAACAAATAACACGTGATTTTTTAAAATAGCAATAATTTATGCCAGAAAAAGCTTTACCCTATGAAGGGGCAGGTCCTGGGACAACGTCACAGCCTCAGGGGAGTTACCAGGGGTCACACTGAGCTGGTAAGAAATGGGGGGGGGGCCAGAAGTGAGAAGGTCCCCAGCATGAGAGAGGACTCAAGATCAATGCTGGAGAAATAATCTGCCAACAGATCTAAGGGTTAAGTGTGTATGACATTGTGACATAATGAGAAATACATATTTGGCTCCTGCCCCTGGTTCCTGGCAGGCAGCTCCCAAAGCCCTTGGAGTCTCTGGAGTGGTAAGAGTGTCTTGTGTGTGCCAACGAGAGGGCTGGTGGCTGGCAGCACAGAGCAAGGCATGAGTAGAGGGTTAAGATTGTCAGCCTAACCCCGGAACCTCCCGGAGGGAACAAAGGCAGGAGGTGGAGCTGATCACGAAGGGCCAATGACTTAATAAACCATCCATGTAATGAAGCCTCCATAAAACCCCAGAAAGACAGGGCTCAGCTGGGCTTCTGTCGCTGGACACTCGGAGGTTCCTGGAGGGTGGAAGCTCTGTGTCCCTTCCCCGATACGTCCCCTGTATATCTCTCCCACCTGGCTCTTCATCTGTGTCCTTTATAATACATGGGTGACGTTAAGTAAAAGGTTTTCCTGAGTTCTAGAGCCACTCTAGCAAATTAATCAAACCGAGGAGGAGGTGGTGGGAACCCTGACTTATAGCAGGTGACAACCAAAAATGAGTGACGGAGGCTAAGCTCTCAATCAGTGAGGGTTTCCTAAGCCAAAGTCTAAGGATGCACCTGGGAAAAACACAGACCACAGAGGCATCTGTGGCTGTTTTTTCCAAGGGGGAATTTGGGAACTTGAATATTTGAAGCGGGAAAGGGAATACAGAAGGAAAAAGGAGGAGGGGGTGGGCAGCGAGGCAAAGGGTCACCTTCTCCTGAGACCCAGGAAAATCTACATTTTAATAAGACAAGGGGAAAGTTAGAAGAGAGAAAGGCAGTGAAGGAAGAACCCATTGTGTAGATGTCCCTGGGTGGGTGGAAGAAGGATCCGTCGCCTCTTGTCGCTGCTCTGCACCTGGGAAGGTAAACTTGTGAGCAGCATTGTTAGTGTGGACTTGAACAGACTGTACTTTCAGGAGCTAGACTTAGCCTGTGGATCCAAAGTTACAATTTGCATGTCCTTGTTTATGGGAGGCCAGCTCCGCATTTCCTTATGAACGATCTGCATCCTTGCAGATGCCTGCGGCCTTTCACCTCTCCGTGGAGACCTGGCTGATGTCTTGTTAGCAGCAGCTGTTCATTTGGAGGGGGTTTCGCATGAGTCAGCCTCCAGGCTTGACTTTCCTTTTACATACGGAGTTGGGGGCAGGGGTGGGCCTGAGATTTTTATTTTCCTTTACACCAGTCAGAAGTTCAGGCCACACCCTGGGGCTTGCGATTGGCATCTGAAGTGGGGGGCAGTCTCGGGGACTGAGCCCTCAGCCTGTGGAATCTGATGCTATCTCCAGGTAGACAGGGTCAGAATTGAATGCTAGGACCCGCAGCTGGCGTCTGCCGGAGAGCTGCTTGGTGTCGGAAGTGCTGTGCTGAGCGGTGTGTGCGATTAGGAACAATGTTTTGGTTTTTTCCTGTCCTTAATAGTGTGGAACCAAGAAGCTCAAGCATGAAGGTTGGTGCAGGAGGAGCAGAAGCAGGTCCACAGTGAGGGACATGGTGACTGGAGGGTCCAGGATTTTGTTCTGGTCAGCCCTGGGGTCAGCGAGATCAGTGAGAGACTGAGCAAGTGCAGCTACGAGCAGAGGCCTTTGGTGGCCGCCATCTGCATCCTACCCCAGGGAAGACATTCCCCACCCCCTTCAGGCCATCTCCTGTGTCCTGTTCCTGACGACCTTCTCCAACAGCTGGAGGGACCCTCCCCAAAGGAGGCACAGGGTGGCTGGGAAAATACCCCGGCTTCCTGCCCCTTGGGGCGACAATTCCGGGAAGTGCTCCAAATAGTCTCTCAGAGGGCCCCCACGGGACCTAGCTGCTGAGGCCCACAACAGTAACCCATGCATGAACTCGTTCTTTTCTGACTGTCCTTCCTTCCCTGCTCCCTCATGTGCTTCCTGGGACCACCTCCCAAATAGGCTACTCACACCCACAGCTCAGGGCCAGCTCCGTGGGGAGCCCAGACGATGAGCTGACAAATGACAAAGCAAAGGACGCTGTGATGAACTGCAGCACTATGTTGGATTGCTGGCGGGGAATGAACAACCTGAGCACTCTCACTCTGTTATAAGGCCACCTTCTCAAACCCATCAAGTACGAGAAATGAAATTATAGTTCTACCTAGTAACTTTCTTCTTGTTGCTAACTGCGTTAGTTTGCTAGGGCTGCTATAACAAGGACCACAGGCTGGGGCCCTTCAACAGCAGGAACCAGGCTGGGGCCCTTCAACAGCAGGAACTTATTGCCTCACGGTCCTGGAGGCTGGGAGTACGGGCTTAAGGTGTCGGCAGGGCTGGTTTCTCCGGAGGCCTCTCTCCCTGGCTTGCTGACGGCCACCTTCTCACTGTGTTCTCACGTGGTCTCCCTCTGTGTGCATCTGTGTCCAAATTTCCTCTTATAAGGACACCAGTCCTATTGGAGTAGGATCCACTAATATGACCTCCTTTTAACTCAGTTACCTCTTTAAAGACCCTATTTCCAAATACAGTCACATTCTGAGGTTCTGGGCATTAGGACTTCATCACATGAATTTGGTGGGGCACAAGTCAGCCCAAACACTGACCTTGAATCTCTTATTAAAAACAGGCTGGTTATTCATTTCGCTTGGTGGCCAACCAAATGGAGAAACAGCCACATGTGCCAGCCTGTGGACAGAAGGGGACCCTCCAGGACAGGCCCTTTCTCCCCAAGCATTTCCTTCCCAGCCTCAAACCCCAAGGACACTCTGGCCATCTGTTGCTCAGAGCTGACTGAGAGCTTAACCCCTTTTGGGGTTTTAAAATTTAAATCCCCTTGCAGAATATTAATCCTGCCTGCCTCTTTCCTATTCCGATCCCAAAGGGGTTGGCAGTAATTGAGACCCAGCCATTCAGTCTTCTCACGCGTGAGCTTGGGTTCCCAAGGTGTAGACGACTGGAGTGGTTTTCATTTGTTTTAACGTCTTCCAACTCCAGAGCGTTTCCCCTGAGCACCGGAGGGGCCTGAACTCTTTCCAGTCCACCTGTGCCCCGCCTGACACAAAGCTCTGTTTGTGTCCCTGTGGCTGCGGGGAAATGGCTGCCCCGCGCCACCTCATCCAACGACAGGCCACAAAAGCCCAGAGACGAGGTGAGGATCAAAACAGGCCAGGCCAAGGCACTGCCAAGCTAAACACAGAGGGAGTGGGGTGCGAGCCCAGCGGAGAAACCAGATTCCCCTGGAAATCGCCGCTCCCCGCCACGTCTGGAAGGCCGCTCCAATAAAGCGACTCCGGAAGGCCTCAAGGACCCCCGCGGCCCTCATCTTGATGGAGATGCCAATAAAAATCTCAGAACATCCAGCCTGCAGGCCCCGTAGGCACTGCCCCGGGGCTGTAAAGCAGGATATGAGCAGCTTGGGAGCCGGAGGGAAGAGGCCTGCCCCCGAGAAAGCCCATCAGCCGGCCGGCCCGCAGGCCCGACGGTAACGGAGACGCCGTTAGGGAAGGGAGGCCTAGGCCCGCCTGGCCGGGGCCCCTGCTCCAAAACCAGACCCAGAGCTGTTAAATCCATGGGAACCTCAGGAAAGAGTAATGACCGCCCAGCAACTGCAGGTTCCTAAAGAAATCTGGGAGGAACCCGGCCTCAGGAAGCAACGGCAGACCCTGTGGTTGTAAACTCAACTCAGAGAGCACCTTGGGGACACAACTGTGCTCAGCGGCAGAGGAGGATGAAGTGTGTGTGTGTGTGTGCGCACGCACATGTGTGCATGCATGCATGGCTGTGTGCACATCCAAATAGTCCGTGGGCACTGGACATACCAGTCGTATGTGTTTGTGTGCACATATTTGTGTCTACGTACCTGGTGGGGGCTGTGCACGGAGGCACGTGCACAAGTGTGTATTTGTGTTTATGTAGGGTTCCCAGATTTAGCAAATAAAAATATAAGATGCCCGGTTAAATTTGAATTTAGACAAAAAGTAAGCACTTTTTAAACATAAGTATTCCCAAATACTGCATGGGACATTCTTATGCTAAAAGACATTCATTGTTTATCTGAAATTCAGATGTAAGTGGATGTCCTGTATTTTACCTGGCAAACCTATGTGTGCATGACTGTCCAAATTCAGAGTGGCACGTGACGTTTGAGATTACAGAGGGGCCTTTAATAAGGAAGCAAAATATATGTATATATCCCACACACACATTTTGCCTCCGCACACACATAAATATAAAATGTCACTATAGTAGTCCTCAAAAGTTCTCCTGACAGGTGATTAGTCACTCTTTGTGAGAGGAAAATTGTTTGCCTTGTATGGCACAGTTGTAACCTAAATGCATTTAATTTGCAAATTCGTCCGTGAGGGCTTGCAGACAGACAGTATTAATAACACACATAAGTGGTGTGGTTACACGGCCTGCTATTGCACCCAGGGTTCAGGTCAGAGACTGAATCCCACCCAGCCCAGACACACCCCTGGAGGGAGCATTGACCGTCCAGGCTTCTCTGGGGCTTAAAGATATATATGTTTTTCCTACCCTATGACTCTGAAAGTTAAGGCAACTCCTTCATTTGGGGGCTTCTCACAGACACAGAAATCTGTCTGGAGGGGTAAAAAGAACTGGTTTGAAGCTCTGGACTCCAGAACTGAACATTCAACATTTTTCCCCTTTGAAACTTGCACACTCTCAAACACTGAGAGTCTCCCAAGGATGACGTATCTCATGGCATCACTACATCCCCACTCAATGTAGCAAACATTTCCTGGACCCCCCTCAGCCTAGTCCTGGGTGTGGACGTGAAGGACAGGAGTTCAGGAGAGGGTGGGGCTCAAGCATGGTGGGTAAGCAGAAAATGTGTCAACCCATACTGGACCCTAGAAATACTCTAGCTGAGGGGTCAAACTGGCAGCCTGGTGGCCAAGTCTGGCTGGGCATCAGCTGCTGGTAATTTTGAAATGTCTGGATTTGAATGCTTGCAGGCAGGGCACGCACTTTCCATGTTCACCCCTGCCCTTTACCCCCATGACCTGAAGATCAGCTGCTGATCATACGTATGCCACCTGCCTGCTCCTGCATAGGACAGATACCCTCTGTGAGGACACTGAGCCTCAGACAGAAGGGGGGTCTCCAGCAAGGCAAGGCTGGAACCCAGGTCTCCCAACTCCCAGGCCAGAGCAAGACTCTGTTTCCCTTTCCACTCCGCAGCCTCTAAGCCATGGAAGAGTGAGTCCTACTAGCTCAGGGCACAGAAGTGGGACATGATCCACCTAGCCATGTCACCCTTGAAGCCTCCTCAGCAGGTCAGCAGGTATGATGCTACTCTAGGATCTCATCAGATGGAAATCAAAGGGTTACCCTGACCCACCTCTGTTTACAGATCTTTACCCAGTTTCTTCATTTAAATTCACTGCTTGGAATCCCAAGTATCTGCCAAAAAACCACCAAGAACCCCTTTGTTCCTATGGGGGTGGTTTTTTTTTTTTTTTTTTTTTTTTTGAGACAGAGTCTCACTTTGTTGCCCAGGCTAGAGTGAGTGCCGTGGCGTCAGCTTAGCTCACAGCAACCTCAGACTCCTGGGCTCAAGCGATCCTACTGCCTCAGCCTCCCGTAGGGGGTGTTTTTTGATATACAGGAATCTCATGAGAGCCCACTGTTAAATTTCCAGGATTTTGAAATTGTTAAACACAATAAATATTAAATGTATAAGCTTATAATTAAATAAGTTGTATTAAAAATCTGCCAATAAATACCCCAAACTCATCACTTCCTAATTATTTCACTACATTTTACTGTCACCTATGCTCTTAAAGTATACTTACTGCATCTGTGTGGTGGTGACGTTACATAATGGTGTGCTACTGCATGTCTCTTCCCAACTCCATGTTGAACAATGTCACTCCCACTGGTAGCTTGAAATTCATCACTGTGGGAGTGTTTACACCATGGAAATTGGCAAGGGCTACAAATGAAAGTTTGATTTATTTTTTTGTTGATTGTCTAGACTTAAGAAAGATAGAGAACATGTTAATTGTTAGAAGATAGTTTTCAAAACAGGATAAAATCATGGCTCTCGTGCAGATATAAAATGAATACAAGTCAAATATTTTACCTAACTCATTAATGAGGACCCCAGTAAGAAGTTACAACTGGGTCAAATGAGGATTTGCCTTATGGAGCTTTATGTTTTCTACCTGACAAAATTCATTTGCATAGTCCTGAACAGGAATCATTTGCATAGCCACGGACACAAAAGCTTTGCATTACTATCAATTTTCTATAAGTTAATTTCTCTGCAGAACTGCAAAACACAAATGCAGACAAAGGCACATAACTTTATAAAATGAGATAATCCCTGGAGGGCCCAGAGATCCATTAAAAGAATATTCAACAATCTTTTACCCTTTTCAAAATCTTTCGCAATTGTTCCTGAAAAGATGAAATTTAAAAATGTGTTGCATCTGTAGCCATTACATTGTGAACAACCCCAAAAAATGGAGAAAATACTCTTTCAGAATTTGACAGCTATTATCCAATTCTGTAAAGAAGTGACTCAGATCATTGATGGAGTGAGGTTCTGACAGACGTCTTTGTTGTTTTGTTCTTCTCTTACTCATTAGGATAAATGAAAATACCAACCAACACACGTGGCATTACACTCCTTCATCAGTGATGCAAGCCACTTCTTTGCTGAATTGAATGGAACCAAACATTTATCTGTCAAATTGCGATTGAAATGCAACCACAGGTTAGCTATAAATACAAGAATTCAGCAAAAATCAACAAAAGCACTCCATGAGAATGAATTGGCTACATGGAGTTTGCAATAAATAATATTATATATGTTCTTATTTATAAATCGTGTGCTACACATCGCTCATATCAGTAAAATATATAATAAACCACATATATATGTATGCATACATTTTTTTCCTAGAAAGTCAACTGTTGAAAACTTTCCAGCACACCACTGATGGAGAGCTTCCAGACTCTCATCTGGGCTATGGGATTTCCTTTTTTTAAATTTTAATCTATAGGAGTAAGAATATTTTATACCAGAAACCAGCAAACACACACACACACCTAAAACAATCATGAGATGATCATTTTTCCCTTTAATTCTGGATGCATTCTGATCTAGTCTAGTCTATTCTGTCCACTTCATTTTTTAAAACAGCCACCATTTTATCATAATCTGCCACTGGTCTCAGGAGGATCCCCACCTGCAGTTTGAAAACTCTCACCTAAACTCAACTCCAGCCCTCTCTCCCAATCCTCTTCTTGTTCCCACATCACATTCACTCCTACTTGAATTTTAGGGTCCATCTCAGATGTCTTCTCCCCCATGAGTATGCTGGCTGACTCCCATGGCTGGCTCTTTCTCCCAGTATTTTTCACACTGATACCATTTTATGTTCCTTTGTTTCTGGCCCTCCTGACTTATACTATGCAAACATCGGAGCAATCTTGTGCTGCTCTCTGTAGCTTCAGCACTTGGCACAGTGTCTGCAACAGACAAGGCACCTGAAATGTCTATAGAATGAGCAGATGAATGAACAATTGAATGAATGAAAAGGACAATGCACTATCTCTAATGGAAAGACATTCTTCAGCAGAATGATCACTTATTCCTGTGGTCCCCCACCCCCAAGTCCGCAGACTGGTAGTGGTCCGTGGCCTGTTAGGAACTGGGCGCACAGCAGGAGGTGAGCAGCGGTGAGCGAGTGAAGTGTCATCTGTATTTACAGCCGCTCCCCATCACTCGCATCACTTGCATCACCGCCTGAGCTCCGCCTCCTGTCAGATCAGCGGCAGCATTAGATTCTCATAGGAGCGTGAGCCCTACTGTAAACTGCGCATGCAGGGATCTAGGTTGTGTGTTCCTTATGGGAATCTAATGCCTGATGATCTGCAGTGGAGCTGAGGCAGTGATGCTAGCTCTAGGGAGCAGCTGCAAATACAGATTATCATTAGCAGAGATGTTTGACTGTACAATACATGTAATGCGTTGAATCGTCCCAACACCAACGATCCCCCCAGGCCCTGGGTCCATGGAAAAATTGTCTTCCATGAAAACGGTCCCTGGTGTCACAAAGGTTGGGGACCACTGACTTGCTCAGTCTCACAGAAGCTTGCAGGAATCAGCCAGAATCTTCATGCCTGTTTCACTAAATAGAAAAACCAAGGCACCAAGAAACAGAGTGACTTGCAGGGAAAAAACAAGCAGCTTCATCCTTTGGCTTCAATCCTGTCAGCAGACAAGGAAGGGAAAACAGTGATTATGATTACTATGCAGAAGAGACCAGAGACTTTCTCCGACACAGCTGAAATAGGAAGTAAAGCTGAAAGCCGACCTGTCTCGCCCTCCGCACTGTTGGCACCTGGGGCCAGACAGCCCTTTGTCATCAGAAGGGCCGTCCTGTGCACTGCAGGGTGTTCAGCACCACCCCGGGCCTCTGCCCACAAGATATTAGCAGCGTCCTTCCAGTAGTGAGAACCAAAAATGCCCCCTGGGGGGCAAGCCTCCCTCCTCCACCCCCGTTTGAGAGCACTGCTTTTGATTGTGGATGAATGTGGTTTTTAGTCCCTGGGGAAGACTTTCCTATTAGTGGGATTTTGTTTGTTTGTCTATTTTACCTTTTTAGAGAAAGGAGGAGACATTTGTAAGTTTTAGTTATTATTCTTATGTCCTGACTAAAGACTAACAAAGCACCAAAAAAAAGATTCATTTATTGTTTATGTCACTTTAGGCCAACTGAGGCCAAGATATGGACCAGAGCAGGAGGGACAGGGACAGGATGGGGGGGGCAGGGAGAAAAGGAACGGCCGCGTATCGAGCACCCGCCGGGTGCCAGGACCCTGACGCACGTCGTCTCCTTTACCTCTCCCCAGAATCCCACAGGGGAAGGGTTGGTTGGGTGAGGAACCCAGATGAGTGAGGTCAAGTGGCAGGCGAGTGGCCGAGCTGGGTCCTGTCTCTTGCTGGAGACCCACGTTCGCTTACCTGGGAGAGGAGAGAGGAGGAGAGCGTTGGTCCCAGGAGTTGGAGGGGCTTGGAACTCAGCTAGTCCAACCTCCCCAAGCTCAGAGCAGTGTGATGTGACTCCCTGGAGGCCATCAGCAGATGGTGACTAGAATCCAGCCTGTCACCAAGCTGAGAGCAAAGAGGTACACCCGGTGGATGTTAGGAAGCGGGGCAAGACTGGCTTTATCCCAGACAGGCTCTAAGCCCTCTGCACTGTCCACGGCTCAATCAGCCGTTCTCTGCGTTTGTGCGCAGACGGGGTGGCGAAAGGGCCCTAAGAGAGACTTTGCTAGGGACGTGATCAGATGTCAAAAACAGGGCCTGGCGTGAGTTCATCTGAGACCCCTGGTCTTCTATTCCCCTCTCCTATTCCCCTCTCCTTCCAACTTAGCAACCCACTGCTCAATTGCAGGCAGAAGTTAACACCTTATGGATCAGCCCCTTGCACCTGGAAAACCAGAGATCTCACGCAGGTGACCCCTCAGAGCAGAAAAGCCCACCTAAGTAGTTTTAGCCCTGCTCAAGTGCCGAAGTCCAGCTCCCAGAACAAGTACCACATTTGTTTCTTTCACGAAACAGCATGGAAGGATTCAAGGCTACTTCCGGACCGGCCATCCCCACATCAGAGCAAGCAGATACGCGGCCCATCACCACCCTCGTTCTCTGCAGAGGCGCTCGGGACTACAGAGGGTCGTCAGTTCCAGGGGACATTCTGGCTACGTGGCTGTTTGTCTTTCTCCAGGCTTCTCTGCATGCCAGATGCCCAGGGTCACCTCTGCTCCAGGCGAGCTTAGTAAATATTGGCCAGAAGGAAGTTGCTGGCAACGTGGAGAAAAATGAGCCCTCCCCCTTTCTGTGACAGAAGGACTTTGCAGCTGAGAAGCATGTTCACACACACAGACCCCTTCTGAGTGCCCGAGCACCGCCAGTGACACAGAGCCACCTTCTATTCTCCCAGAGCCAGAAAGCCAGTGGGCGGGTTTCAGATAATAACTCGGCTAATTGGTGCAGAGTTCTCTCTACTTTCCTTTCCCCAGGGGACAGATACTCAAGTTAAGTTAGAGAAACAGAAGACTGAACCCAGCTGAACCAAGAAAGGTAGCCCTTGGCAGGATGTCGGGAGGGTGGCTCCTCCGCCCACACAATAGGATTCACCTGGGAAAGGGGACAGTCTTTGTGAGTCGCTCCTTGGCCGGAAGGATCTGTATCTGTCACACTGGCCAGGCCCAGGAAGCTCAGCGAGGCCAGAGTGGTCAGGCCCACCGGCCTCTGCAGACTGTCCAGTAGGGGGCACTGTCACCCCCACATTGGCAGACCTCAAACACCGGCAGCTCCTCGTGTGGCCCCTGCCCCAGGAGCTCCCCAGGAGTGGAGGCCGCTCTCCAGCCCTGCAGCAGGCTCAGGCCACCCAGGCCAGGCCTACCTGGCAGAGCCAGGTGACTTCCTGCATCCTTAGGGATGACAGCATGATCATCATTACAGCTGCTGTTAACTGAGCACCCACTACGTGCCAGGTGCTTTAACTGTGTGATCTCACCAGAACTCCACAGGAGCCCTCTGGGTTAGGCATAATCATTCCGATTTTGCAGATATGAAAGGCAGGCTCGAAAGCCACTCAGACCATCAGCCGTGGAGCCTATGTGTTCTCTATGTCCCAGGCCTTTCCAATTCCAAAGTTCAGGCTCCTTCTATTGTGTCGCACAGTGTCAGATCCTGTCGTTCCAAGGGCTGCCTGTCCCCTGGGATCCAGGGTTTCCTTGGCTAGCTAGTGCAGCTAACGTGCCATCAGCAGCACCCCAGATGGCCCCAGTGGGAAGAGACCTGGTTCCTAGCAGCACCCTGACCTTGAGCAAGTCATTCACCATCTGTGACTGAGCCTCAAATCCCTAATCTGTAAAAATCATCCCCGAGGATATTGGGAGGCAAAGCACAGAGGAAAGCCCTTTGGCTCGCCTGGGGGAGTCTGGACGGCCTCCTGGATGCCCCAACTTGGACCCCAGGACCCAGCAGGGTGTGACATGAAGAAGGTGCTCGGCCAGTGCTTGCAGCACTGGAATGTTTCTTGTGCGAATGCTGACTAAACGTCTCCAGTCTGGAGGTCCTCACGGGCAGGGTCCTGCCACCCACAGAGCCCAACAGATGGCCAGGCATTCAGTAGGTGCTGCTTTCTCCTCACCTGTTCCAGGGAACATTTGGTAATGTCTGGACACATTTTTGTTGTCACAACTGGGAGGGAAGGTGCTACTGGCATCCAGTGGGTAGAGCCCAGGGATGCTGCGGAACATTCTACAATGCATAGGACAGTCCCCTGTGACAAAGAACTACCTGGCCTCAAATGTCCAACGTGCTGCTCTAGGCAAACCCTCTGAGGCTCAGAGTGGGAGAAGCCAGACCTGGTTGTGTCGAAGCCCACATACAGCACAGATCTGAGCGTCCTCCTTGAGTCCTGGTGTGATCTGGACAATAACCATTGCAAAGCCAGTAGCCACCATCCTCGCAGACGTGCCCGGGGCTGGCTCTGAGCGTGGGCTGGGCGTGCATGATCTCACAACAAGCGCGGAGGTAGGCACTATTTTATACCAAAGCACAGAGGGTCAGACGCCTGCCCAAGGTCACACAGCTATAGCAAACAGAGCCAGGGTTTGAGTCTGGCCTGGGGGGATCCAAAGCCACATTCTTCCCATGTCTTGGCCCAGGTCCTGCAGAGTCCCCATCAAAAACATGTGCAACCTTGCTTTCCAAAGCAAATAGACGTATCCTTCCAGATCTCCTTCCCGATGGCTTTCACGGCGTATCATGACATTCCTGATAATCTGGGGCTTTCCAGTTCTTCTCAGGCTGGCCAACCCCACGCAAGCTCACTGGCCTCTCTGGGCCTTGATTTCCCCACCTGCAAATAGAGAATTTAAGGCCTGGGTGGGCAGAGCTGCTACTGTGGAATGAGACTCTGATTCTGGTGCTGGCTGGGGGCGGCCAGGCAGGTTTTTTCCACAGCCAGGGTCAGGGAGGCTTCGCATACTTGTGCAGGCGGCTTAGCACCCGCCCCCACGTGAGCTCCCGAACAAAGAGGCCTCAGAGCACCTCCCCTCGCTCCACCCGCCTCCGTGGCTGCCCCCAGCGGCTCAATGGACCGCTTGTGGCCTCCAAAGGAGCAGAGCAGCCGGCCTGGGCTCCGCGTGCATTGTGCATTGTCTGGGGCCCAGCGCAGGGCCAGGGGTCCCCCATCAAGGTCGTGCCTGGGGCGGGGGTGCGCACAGGACATGACACTGTGCATTTGTCCCAGCTCCAGGGTCACGGGGGCTTAAAAAACAAAGGCTTCCGGGCACCCCTCTGCCCCTGATAAAGGCACCCTCACTGCTCTCAGCTCAGCTCGGGCAAAACCCCACATTCCTGAACAGAGCCCTGAACTGAAATGACCCAGGAACGCAAGGCGGAATGAACCCCAGCTGAAGCCAAATGTTCGCTTTTCACTGAACTGGAACACTTGTGCGTTTTCCAAAATCCTTCACTCGGAACATTTGTGCGTTTGTTTATTCATCTAATGAAGACTTGCTGGCCGCTGGCCTGTGGGCCAGGCACAGTTCAAGGCACTAGGGCTGCCGGGGTAAGACACGAGGTCTGCCCCAAGGAGCCGCAGGCACGGCAGAAACAGATATGATGGCACAGTCAGGAGAGGGCGGCCGCCCAGCATTCCAGGGCGAGCACAGAGCCTGGTCTCTTGGGTGGAGGAAGGAAGATGGCGGGAGGGAGCCGGGGAGGGGCAAGGGGGGCCCTAGCAGAAGCTTGGCCGAGTGTTGCAGGAACAGAGAGGTGAGGCCTGCCCATTCTCCTGGCAACCTGAACCTGAAGGAAACCTGAATTTCAACTACCTGAACTGCAGGTTTTCATACTGAAGGAAATTAAGCAATACAAGAATAATGAGAGGTCCATTTGAGTTTTCAAAGGTCCGGAAGGCATCCTGAGCCAAGTGCCATGCTGTTCATTAATTTGTCCGTGCATTCATCCATCATTCCTTCATCCAGCCAACATGTATGGAGCACCTGCCCCGAGCCAGAGTCTGTGGGGTCTTCCCCACGCCCAGTCCTTCCAGTTTCTGTCGCAGTGAAACGCATCTCTCAGGGAAGCCTGCTCCGGCACTGGGGCCCACAGACCTGGATTCTAATCTTACAGAAAGTAACTTAAATAAGAAATTTAATGTATTTGAGCTTGTTTCCCCACAAGCTCTGCTATCTGCCAGGATAGAAAGGGCCTGGCACGTATTAGGCCTTCATAAACGGAGCTGCCATTGACACAATCTGCTCCATGTGCCCTGGTCTTTACAGTTTACAAACCTACTTGACTTGCAATCTTTCATTTGATTTTCATGATAATCCCAGTAGTTCAGCAGGACAGATGCATCTAATAGTCATTTTGCAGAGGAGGAAACTGAGGCTCAGAGAGCTGAAGCAACTTACCAAGGTCACACAGCAACTCAGCGTTAGAACTGAGATGAGCATCCAGAGCTTGAATCAAAAGCTTTGAGGTTTGACTTGATACTGTTGACAAAGCTTCATGATGATGCCAGGAGACTCTGAGAACTAGTATTTTCAAAGTAATTAGTTACCTTTGACATCCGAGAGAGACTCAGGATAAAACACCAAACATCTGCCACCTATTTTGGGCATGTTTGTGGCCGAAGGAATGTTCTAGAAGGAATGCCTGGTGAGCTATATTGTATTTTCCAAGGATGGCCACAACAGTATCTCCCATCCCACATGCTATTCTGAAAAGTGACTTTTCCACTCTTTAATCAGGACGTGGAGTCTAATTTCCCTCCCCTGGAATCTGGGCTGGCCTTATGAACTTACTTGGCCCATAGAATGTGGCATTAGTGACATTCTAGGACCTCTAGGACTAGGTTATAAGAAGCCTTACAGTGTCCACTGAGGTCTCAGTTGATCTTGGAACAATTTCTTTAAGAACCCAGCTGCTGTGTTGTACGACGTCCTTACACGGAGAGGCCATGTATGGATGCTCCCATGGACAGGCTTAGCTGGGCTCCCAGTTCACAATGAGCACGTCATCGTGCTGTGTGAGCCATCTTGGACATCCCACACAGTTGAGCCTTCAGATAATTCCAGCCCCAGCTGAATTCTGACTGTAAACAACACGAGAAACCCTAAGCAAGAACTAACCAGCCGAGCCCAGTCAAATCTCAGAACCACAAGAGATGATAATACATCGATATTTTAAGCCACAACTCTGCAGGGTGGTGTGTTATACAGCAAGGGATAGCTGGAACACCTGGAGTGGTTTTCAGGGACCTTTGGATAAAGGAGAACTGAGGATAAGAAATGATCAAGGCCCCTCCTCTGGGCCCCCAGAGCCCCCAGTATGATCACTGCCGGCCGATCTGATCCCAAGTTATCTGTTCACTTATCTCTCCCACTAGACCAGGAGCTCCTGGAGGACAGAGAATATGGGAAGGTTCTGGGGTTCTAGCAACAGAAACAAACACTGGTTTATTTATGCAAAACAAAATTGGGAGGAATTGAGAGAGCTCAAAGAATTAGAATAATAACCAAAGACTAGATTCAGAAGGGAGTGAGGGAACTCTAGGGATCCGGTGGCAGGGAAAGAGGGAAAGTCTTCGCAGGTGCCAGGGCCATAAATGAGCAGCAGTCCTTTGTCAGCTTCATGTCACTCTGCTCAAGATTCTAATTCCTGGAATTCCAATTCAGGGTAGGCCAAACTATTGATGGCCTACCTTGGGCCACAGAAGGGCAGACCCACTTGGATGACAGTCTCACTAGGGCCGTATCCATTGGATGGAGCTGTCCCCCAAACAAAATCAGGGCCCTGACATCAGAAGGATGGGGAGTAGGTACTGAGTGGGCGAAGCTGGGCCACCACATTTGCCTCCCGTACCTAGTTCAGTGTCTGGCACATAATAGGTGCTCAAGAAACATCTGATGGATGCATAAACAATCAAATGAATAAATGCACATGAATGAATGAATGAACAGATGAATGAGTGGATGATTGGACAATGCGTGGGCAGTATGCGGCCTTGGAAGACACCTGCCAGATATTACAGCGTTTTAACTCTCCTCCACCCAGCCAGGCGTTTTTCTTCTCAAGAGAGTTTCTGAGCCTGGATTCTAGAATGTATAGCATTTTAATCCTCTAATCCTGTCAGTTTAAGAACATTATATACTTTAAACAGAGTCTGTGATAATTCCTGAAAACATCCCAGGAGCAGTGACTCCCTAGCCCTGCTTGATTTTAAAGTCAGTTTTCAGAGGAGGGGCCGTGCAGGAGACAGATGTGAGGGCAAGCCGACCCTGGGGGGTCTGCTGCTTCCTTTGCTGAATCTGCAGCTGTTCGGCAGAAGGTGGCTGGATGGTGCCTGGTCTGCTGGAGGCCACGCTACACCCAAGGCAGGTGAGTCACCCACACATCTGCCTAAAAGCTGCACGTCAAGGACCATGTTGCCTCCCGCCTTACACAGACTCAGTGAGAGTAAAACGTGGGACTTCACCAACCCCTGAAAATCCCACCACTTCTATTTTTGGTACACTTTCAGGCATTCATCCTAGCTATATATGTATAATATGAAGTACTGGATAAGTGTTTGCAATAGCAAATAGAATTTTTAACGCCTTTACAGTTTGTTAGAATACACACAATTAAAGAAAAATTAAAAAGCAAATTGGCTCACATATATATTAATACCTCAAAACATCTTAATGTAATTACCTGGAGGTAACTGATCCATCAACAGCCACTCTCCCGAGCAGGAGGGAAAGGGTAAAGGCAGGAAAGGTCATTTGTGCTGAGCGCCTATCTTATGCACGGGCTGTGCTGAGTGCTTTCAATATATGCTGTCCTTTAAACCCAACAGCAATCTGGAGATTCTTATCAACTCCATTTTACAGATGAGGAAACTGAGTCCAGAGAGGTGAGGTACATTGCCCAAGGTCATGATACCCCCATGTGGCAGACCTAGGATTTGAACCTAGGTCGAGTCAGACGCTGTGGCTCATTGCTATTTCATTACATCACACTGTCTCCTGGGGAGTAAACGAAGGAGGCTTTTGAAGGAAACCCACAGACCTTATTCACCAGAGAGTCTGCCAGAGCCATTTACTTTGACTTTTACAAATTCTCACAAGCGTGATCATCTGATCTCCTGGTTCACAGACAATTCGAAATAGTAAATAAGAAGTAGCGAGAAGGCTCCAGAAGGAAGCACACAGATGGTGTAACAAATAGCTGTGGAAGACAGGGTTTCAGGTACAGTAAATGGTGGGGCAGCTTGAGTCAGATTAACCCTCCTGATTATAATAATTAAAACTCTGAATAGCAGATTTTTTAAAAAAATCATTTGAAAGCACCAGAAAGCAGCTCAAAACTTGTGGGAATACAACTCTTGAAAAAATAAAGCATATAATTTTATTGAGCTTCTCAAAGAAAAGGCTTTTGGTTTCTCTCTTTCTCTCTCTCCTCTTTGCTTTTCAATGTTATTGATTTCTAATTTTTATTATTTCCTTTTTTTTTTTCCTCACTTTGGTCTTTATTTGCTCTCCCTTTTCTTCTTTCTTAAGATGAAAGCGTAGGTCATTGTTTTGTGACCTTTCCTCTTCTTAAATGGCAATTTTAGTGCTATAAATTTTCCTCTAGGCACCACTTTAGCTGCATCTTACAAGTGTTGATTTGTAAGTTTTTATTTTCATTCACTTCAAATTGCTTTTGATTTCTTCCTCAGTCCATGAGTTACTTAGCAGTGTGTTATTTTGTTTCTAACATTATGGGATTTTTCCAGGTATCTTCTGGGTTTTGATTTCTAATTTGTGAGCACAGAACATATTTTACATAATTGGAATCCTTTTGCATTTATCAAGGCTTGCTATACAACCCAGAATATGGTCTACCTTGGTATATGTTTCATGTGCATTGGAAAGGAGTATGTATTCTGCTGCTCTTGGGTGAAGTTTTTCATAAATGTCAACCAAATCATGTTGATTAATAGCGTCCCATTTGTTCTTTCTTCCCTTTTTCCTTATCTGGCATCTTTTGGATGGAGTATGTTTTATGATTGAAATTTTATCTTTTGTTGGCTTCTTAGCTATACTTCTCTGTTTTCATTCAGTGGGTACTTTAGGGTTATAGTACACATTTTTAACTTATCACAATTTACTTTCAAGTTACGTGACATTTCACATACTGTATAAAAACTTTACAACAGTATACTTCCCTTTCCCCTCTCCTGGCCTTTGTGCTAATTTGTCATACACTTTTACTTCTACATATTAAATAAACCCCACAATATTTTGTTAATATTTTTACCTTAAACAATTATTTTTTAAAAGAAAATGTATTTTATATTTACCCATATACAGTATTTATCACTTCTGGTGTTCTTCATTCCTTTAAACAGAGTTACCATACCAAGTATTGGCAAAGAGATAACACAACTGGAACACTCATGCACTGCTGATGAGAATGTAAAATTGTACAACCACTTTGGAAAACGGTTTGGTGGTTTATTTAAAAGCTAACCACATACCTATATATCATCCACCCTTTCCACTCCTATGCACTTATGCAAAAGAAATGCAAGCATATTTCCACACAATACATGAATGCTCACAGCATGCTCATTTGTAATAGCCACAAACTAGAAACTGTCCAAATATCTATTAACAGGTGAATAGACAAACAAACTGTGGTACATCCATATAACAGAATACTATTTGGCAATTAAAAAGGAATGCACTGTTGAAACTGCAATAAAATAAAGTATATAGTTATTATGCTATGAGAAAAGAGCCAGAAACAAAAGTAAGAGTACACATGTACAGTTGCAATCATATAAAATTCTAGAAAATGCAGACTGATCTGTAGTGATAGAAAGCAAATCAGTAGCAACCTGGGGATGGAAGGTGGGAGAGAGGAATGGATTTCAAAGTAGGGCGTGTAAACTTTTTGGGCTGATGGATGAATCCATTATCTTCATAGTGGTGAAGTTTTTATGGTTGGATAGATATGTCAAAACTCCTCAAAGTTTACATTTTAAATACATGTAATTTATGGTATGTCAATTATATATCAAAAAGCTGTAAAAACTTATTGGATGGGCTTAAAGCAGATTGTAAATGGCAGAAGAAATGATCAGTGAATTTGAAAAAAATTACAATAGAAATTATCCAAACTGAGAAAAAAATATTGAAAAAATAACGAAGAGTGGGATATCTGGCAGGATAACATATGTTCTCCCCGGGTCCCCTAAGAAGGGGGTGATAAGGGGACAGAAAAAATATAGAAAAGAGTAATGGTCACATTTTTTTTTTCAAATTTCCAGCAAACTACAAGCCTCCAAAGCTCAACAAAACCCAAGGAGGAAAAAATTGTGAAGAAAGCCACATCACATCGTAATCACATGCCTGAAAAGCAAAGATAAAGAGAAAATTTTAAAAGCATCTAGAATGAAAAAGACACACGAAACACAGAGAAACCATGAGAATGGCAGCTGCCTTCTCAACAGGAGCACAGGAGGACCGAAGACAGCGGGACGACATCCTTGCAAGCCTGAAAGAAAATAGCCATCAACCCAGAGTTCCACATCTAGTAAAAATTTTCTTCAAATAAAGACAATTTCAGACAAGCAAAAGTGGAGAGCCTTTATTGCCAGCAGATCCACACCATGAGAAATGTTTAAAAATTTTTCTCAAGCTCAAGGGAAACGATGCGGATGGAAATACAGACCAAAAGGGTGGAAAGAAGAGTTCTGGGTAATTAATATGTGGGTAAATATGCAAGGAAATATAAATGATCATCTTTTCTTGGTCTTCTAAAAAGACAAGCACTTAAAGCAAAAAATTTTAAATATATTGTAGGGTTTATAACTGTTATAGAAGTAAAATATATGACAAGAAAGCACACAGGACAGAGAAGAATACATGGAATTATGCCATCGTAGTTCTTGCATTTTACGTGAAGTGGTATAAAATTAATTTAAAGTAAACTGAGCTAAGTTAAGGGTGCATACTGCAATACACGAAGTGTTAGTTGTAAAGTCTTACCACTAAAAAAAGAAATACGAATGGATACAGCCAAAATGCTAGTAGAGAGAGAAATTGGAAGATAAAAAATACTTGATGATCCCAAAAGAAAGGCTGAAAGGAAGAACAATAAAGAAACAAAGAAAAAAATAGAAAAAGAAAACAAGTCGAAAATGGAAGCTTACATCCACCCACATCAATGATTACTTTAAATATAAAATAAACACTCCTGTTAGAAGACAGCAGTTGTCAGACTGGATTAAAAAGTAACAAATTAAAGAAAGACATAACTCCTTGCTGTTAACAAGAGAGAGCTTTTAATATAATGAAGAAAACAGATCTGAAATGAAAATGACATAAAAATGAAAACACTAAGAAAGCTAGTGTGGATATAATGCTATCAGACAAAGTAGAATCCAAGACAAGGTGTACTGCCAGAGAAAAAGAGAAACATTGCATAATGTTAAAAGGGTCAATTCATTAAAAAAAACCATGACAACCCTACATGTGTATGTATGAATAATAGGGCTTCAACCTGGACATACCCTGCCTCTGACAGTTTATGAAGGGAATTTATTGACCCAGTCTCACTTTTAGTCAATAGTCTTCAGACCTCCAATTTGCCAAATCCAATGGTCAATTTTCATACTCATCTTCTTGGCAGCATTTAACATGGTTAATTACTATTTCCTCTACCATGAAACACTTTCTTCGCTTACTTCCTGGGACACTACATTCTCCTAGTTTTCCTCCTACTTAGCCAGCTGCTCATTCCCGATTATCTCATCTCCTTCCCACCCCTCCAACCCCATTCTTGTCCCCAGTCCTTCCCTTCTCCCCTCTTCCTACAGCCAATCTCTTAGTGACCTTGTCCATTCTCAAGGCACTAAGTGCCATTTATACACTGATGACTCCAAAATATTTCTCTCCAGCCTTGGCCTATCTTCTGAGCTTCAGATTCATGAAGCCAACTGCCTATGTGACACCTCCCTTCCCTTGGATGTCTCAAATGTTGAACTCTTGACTCCCACTGCTTGCCTCACCACACGTGAACATGTCCCAACCCCATGGCCTTGCCTGTCTCAGTAGATGACAGCACTGCTCATCCAAATGTTTGGCCAACAACCTTGCATCATCATTCTTGCCTCTTTTTTCTCCCTCCCACACCAATAATTTTTGGCAATGCTTTTAAAATATCTCTGGAATCTGACTACTTTATTTCTCTCTTCTCTGTTCCCATCCTGATCCTAGTTATGATCTTCCTTGGCCTAGATTATTGCAAGAGTCTCCTAATGCCTCCTTGCTGCCACACCCTGCCCCATTTCCACATAGCAGCCAGAGCGATCTTTCAAAACAAGTCACATCCTGCCACTCTTTTGCTTACAACTCTCAAGCGATGTCCCAGCCAATGCAATAAAGCAAGAAAATAAAAATAAGATTGTAAAAGAAGAAACAAAACTGTCATGATACTGTCTGGTCATGAGAAACATCAGTTGCATTTTATTATCATTTGTCTTCAGTCCCCTTCACTCTGGAATGGGTTCTTGTTCTTTCCCTATCTCTCATCTTCTCAACATCTGTAGGATGACCCTCAACCTGAGCCCATCTGATGTATATATTGATAGGGAATATATATGCTTACTTTTAGTATAAACCACAAAGTTTTCCAAAGTGGTTGTATTTAATATGCACTCCCACTGGCAGTTTTTGCACATCCTCTTAAACACTTGATATTTTCTGCATTTAGTTTAATTTTGGTGGATGAGAGTTCAGGAATGTGAATTTACATTTCTTTGATGACTAATGATGTTGAACATATTTTCATGTGCTTATTGGCCATTTGGATGTCCTCTTTTGTGAAGATCCTATTAAATAATTATTTCATTTAAAAATTGGTTTATCTATCTTTTAGAAGTTTTTGATTAATATCATTTTTAGTTGTCAAATCACAATTACATACATTTATGGAGTACAATGTGATTTTTTGATATACATATGCAATGTGGAATGATTAAATAAAATTAATTAACAAATCCATCACCTCACATCATTTTTAGTGGTGAGACATTGGGAATTACTCTCTTAGTTATTTTGAAATATACAATGTATTATAATTGACTATAGTCACTCTGCTATGGATAGATCTCAAAAACTCATTCCTCATGTCCAGCTGAAACTTTCTACCCTTTGACTAACGTCTCCATATTCTTTTTCTCCTCGTATCTTTTTTTATTTGTACAAATTCCTTAAATATTTTTTATACAAGACCTTAAATGTTTAAAATAAAACAATAAAGCTTCTAGAAGAAAACATAAGAAACTATATTTGTGATCTTTGTGTAGGTAAAGATTTCTTTAACTGAATACAAAAGGCACTAACCGTAAAGGAAAAAGTTGATAAATTAAAGTACATTAAAATCAAGAACTTCTGTTCACTGAAAGACATTTTATGAGTCAAAAGGCAGCCACAAAATGAGAGAAGAGACTTGTTTTATATACATACACAATATATATAATTATATATTATTATATATAATGATATTTATTGCCCATATCTACTAAAGCTGACCATACATGTACCCTATGAACATACTCCTATATATATATCTAACAGAAATGCTTATATATGTGCATCAAAAAACAAGAACAAAATATTTTTAGTGCATTATTCTTAATAGTCCCAGACTGAAAGCTACCCAGATGTCCTTCAACAATAGAACAGGTGAGTAAATTGAGTTATCATCACACAGTGGAATACTGGATAGAGATGGGAAAGGACCTAACTGATACATGTAAGGACACGGATGAATCTCACAGACATAAAGTTGATCAAAAGAAAACAGACACAAAGAAATACGTACTGTTTAATTCCATTTACGTAAAGTTAGAAAACAGGCAAAACTAATTTTTTACTTTGTAAAAACTTGTCACTGAGCTAAATAGTTAACATTTATGTACTTTATAGTACATGATATACTTCAATTAAAATTGAAAGAAAGAAAACCAGCCTCTAGTGGCTTCTTCCCATCACACTCAGAAGAAGTCAAAATTCTTCTCAAGGACATATATTATGCGGCCCCTGCCTGAGTCCCTGCCCTCATCTTCTCCCTGCCCTCATCTTCTCCCTGCTCCCCCTCGCTTACTACCCATGCTGGCCTGTTGCTGATGCTTCAACACACAAAGCTGTGCCCCACTGTGGTGACAGCATTCATGTTCCCAACTCTTCACCCTTCTCTCTGTCCATTACATTTGCCATGTAACTTTGCAGTTCCTGCTACTAGAAGTAGAGCATACTTCTCAGCCCCATTGAAGCTAAGTTTGCCATGTGATATGTTTTGGGCCATGTAATATGGGTAGTACCACAGTGTGCCAGTTCCAAGCTGGCCCTAAAATGACTCACTCCTTCTGCGTGCATGTCCTATCCCTCTTCTTCCTCCAAGTTGAGAGCATGCCCTCCCCAGCCTGCTGACCCAGAGACAAGGAGAGTCACGGATACACAGCTTGGAGCCAAGCCCAGTCGAGCCCACCTAGTATCAGCCAACCACCAGCTGAGCTGCAGAAACATCATCAAGAATAAATAATCATTGTCCCAAGCCACCGGGTTTTAGGATGTTTGTTATGCAACATCATCGTAGCAAAGGCTGACTAGTGCACCACCTCGGGGTCTTCATCTTTGCTGTTCCTTCTGCCAGAAAAGCTTTTGGCCCCCCAGTACTCACCTGGTTCACATCCTAATTCAAGTCTTCGTTAAATGTCACTTCTTCAGAGAACCCTCCCCTAACCACTGTCACACAGCCCCACCTCTCCCCTTCCCTCTCTGTCCCCTGCCCTGCTTTATATTTCTGCATAGTACTTGCCGCTACCTGACGTTTTATTAACTGTTTATTTATTTATTCCACCTTCCATTAGAGACCGTAAGCTCCACCAGGGCAGACATTTCATCTTGTTCACTCCTGTGTCCCCAGTGTCTGGCACAGTGTCTGGCATCTACCAGGAACTCGATAAATATGTGTTGATTGAACAAACCACTCTGTGCCCTCTCCCTTGCCCTCTCCCACAGTGTTTCTAGCACACGGAGAAACGGACTCAAAAGTCACATCCTTTCCTCTGCTTACCAAGGTGGGGCTGGCACAGAAAAGCAAAAAGACCAGTCTTTAGGTGGATGGAAGGAAAAAAACTGAAGCCAAGAATCTGAAAAATCGACAAACTGCCACACTGGCCCCTGGGAAAACCATTGCATTGTGATGGTGATTGGGTGTGAGCTAGTGCGTGTCCATAAAAGCTCACTTTCTCAGCGTGTTCCTTCCTGGAGCCCTCTCCGGCTTGCTGCAAGAGAACACGCCCCAGGCAGGAAACAGAGCAGCTCCATCAGAGAGGCATGGTGCCTCTGTGCAGCACCACCCACACGCCCGGTCTTACTGGGGTCCAACCACAGCCCGCACAGAAAGCTGAGACCATCTGTGTGTCGGCCTTGGGGACAGGCCCTTTATGGGCTTTCTGACATCAGTCACCTCAAGACCTTGCCAGGCAAACACCATCATGGTCATTATTTACTGAACAAACTGCAACCAGGATGGTTAAGAAACATGCCCAGGGAAACTGGCAGAGCTGGAATTTGAACCCCCGACCTTCTGAAGCCGAAGCCCACGTGATCTCCACTATACCGTACAGTCCCCTGCAGGGAGCGAGGAGGGCAAAGGCTCACAGAGCCCATGAGCTTTGGGGCCAGGACTTTGATTCTCCCTGTGTGTTCCTGGGTCTGAAATTTGGTTTTGTGGAAGCTTCACGTTGAACCTGACCTGCTTGCTGTGAATTATTTTCCAGGTCTTAGGTGGATAAACAGACAATTCTCACTTTGTGGCTTTGGATCTCAGACTCCTTTTGAAATACTTAAATAAAAGAGAGCAAATAGCACCCACATGCACCTATAAATATAGGTGTAGACACAGTCGTAAAGATATATAATTATATTTTAAAAAAGGAAATGGCCACAGAAATATTTAGAGGGAGCTGGTATAGAAGGAAGAGAGAATAAAAATCAACTTGGCTTCTACAAGGAAATAGCACAGCAGTTTGCAGAGCTATGTACACAGAAGCCTCTGGCAAGGCGACAAGAAAATGCAAGAAGTTTCTGGTCAAATAACTTTCCTAACTATAGTGCAAAGGTCTCTGGGTGCATGCCCAGTGTGCCCCAGCCTGGGGGACAGTGAGGTGGGGAAGAGGAAGACAAAACCTGAAGCTCAAGCACTTCAGGTCGGCGCTCACCTGCCTGGATCAGCCCAGAAAGAGCCCCACGGGTGATCTCCCTGTGGCTCTGCAAGTCTCCCAGGCTGGTGGCCACTGCACGGCTAAGAGTGAGGCCCTTTGGTGACAGACAGACCTACTTCCAGTCTTGGCTCTGCCCTTCACTGGCTGTGGCACTGTGTGCATGTGGCTTCACCTCCCCAGGTCTATAAAATGGGGACAGTATTGCCTACCTTGCAGGAGCTCATGAGCAAGAAGTGAGATCATCCAGGTGACACGTATGGGAGCCAGAGGCCAGAAGGTGGGGAGGTGGTGGAGCTGGGCTTTGCTGGTTTGGGCTTTTTGCAGTTGGATGGGGACCTTCCTTAGTTCAGGCTAATATTGAAGATGATCTGTGTCTCCCAAACTTGCACCAATGAATGAGGAAGAAGAAGGTACAAGTGTTTGTTATTACGTAATACATAATAACCATCCCAGGGGGGCTCCCAAGGGGCCTTCTCCTCTGCAGAGTTGCTCGATGCCCAGCCGGCTGGAATGTCTGCTTCATAATGGCGGCAACGAGGATGCTGAGCCCCGGGCTGGGTCTGAGAACTCGCCCAGTGCCTGTGCTCAGGAGCGCAGGAAAGGTTCGGTAACATGAATGTGTTTTTTCCCCAGAGCTGGGCCGACCCTCTGGTGGGATCCGGCCTCAGGGGACACCCTCGCCAGCGTGCAGCATTGCGGGCACTATGCTCTGCATGCCTCGAGACAACACGATAGACTCAGGACTCAAAGCTTAACTCCAGTGACACCTCCTCCTGGAAGCCTGCCCCATCCCCTAGTTGGCAGGAATCCCCCTGCCATGTGCTTCCGTGGCCATGCTATAGGCCTTTGTCGTTGCCCTGACCACAGCAGTCCCCTTTCACAGATGATAGGCACTACGGCAATGACCTCAGTGAATCTCCCAGTGGGAGAGCCGAGAGGCCACAGGAGGGTGGAGCAGCAAAGCGACATCATCTTAACTGTTAAGAGGGTCCATCCAGGTGCTGGCTGAGCCCCACCGCAGTGAGGAGACTCATCAGGAAGCGACTGCAATAATCCCAGCGAGAGACAATGGCCGTCAAGGTGGGAAGAAATGGTTGCATTATGGATTGTTTTTAAGTTAAACTGACAGGATGTCCTTGTGGGTTGGAGGCGGAATACGTGTGACATGAAGGAGACGAGAATGACCAGAGGCTTTGGGCCACAGGAACCTCAAGGATAGAGCACCCAAACGTAAGGTCAGGAAAACCAGCGAAGACCCATTCTGGAGGGAAAATAAGGAGGTCAGTTTGGGACGTGTTGAATTTGAGACGCCAGTTAGACATGAAGCGGGCCGTTGGGTACAGGAAGTATCAGTGCAGGAGCTGTCAGTGCATAGACGATGAAATAAAGCCCCGAGCTCAGATGAGATCACCGCAGAGAAAGTGTAACAGATGAAAGAAGAGGCCAAGGAAATGAGCCCCGGGGCCGGACGTTAGAGTATTTCCAGCAAACCCAGCTCTGTACCAGGAGCCCTGGGAGGGGACAGATTCGAAGGAGACGCCATTTCTGTCCTTATGGAACGCAGACCCTAGTAAGAAAGGTGAAGCTTGCATCTCACCCACACATCCAGGGAGCTGTCCACTCTGGAAAGATCTCTGAACCTGAGCCAGGCAAAGCCGGGGTTGAGCTCCCCTCACCCTCCACTGGCTACGCCTTTGACCTGCTGTGTGACTGTCTCAGCCTCAGTTTCCTCCTCTGTGAAACGGAAACAATAGGTCCTGGCAGAGGAGTTGCTGAGAGGATTAGGGAAGTGCTCAGCAGCCTGTGCTTGCTGGGATTTGCTGGCACGTTCGCCACAACCCACGGCGCCGGAGTCACACCTTCGCACGCATCAGTCGGGTTCCCAGAAGCCCCAGCCCCCAGCAACGGGCCTGGGGACTCCCCCTGTCCACGGCTGGGCCTTCCTGCACGGCTGCTGCTGTCTCATGTGGGCAGAGGACGTCTGGTGGCAAGGTCAAGGCCACTCTGTCCCGTGGAGTAATTGAAGATGACAGCAGTATTTTGTGTCTCACGGAGACTGGTAAGAGATCAAAGGCAGCAAGAAGGAGCTGCTGCGACAGGCAGGAATTCCCTGGAAAATGCCACCGATTACCGAAAATTGGCCGCAGTTACAGCTATTACCATTAAGGGCTGCCTGGCCGCCCCCGCACCACTGGAGAGGCGCGTTCTGACTGAGGGTGCAAGAGTGGTCCACGCAGGGCTGGTGGAGGGCAAAGAGAATTTGAGGGTTTCCACCTACTGCAGCTCACACTTCAGCGGAGATTACTGTCCCAGAGATGAGCAGAGGGGAGGCTGGGAATGTTCTCTGGGCAAAGAGGAAGCGGCGTCCTGGAAAAATGCGTGGGGAGAAAGCAAGCTCCAGAGACCAGATCAGCGGGGAAAATAGCTGTGGGCTCACGGCCCTGTCTCGCGTTGGCCACAGCTGTGCCTTGGCAGAGGCGGGCATCGCCCTCTGGCCTCCGGATCCTGCCCGGAGGGGCCCAGCTGCAAACAGTGTGCCAGAGAAAGGCTCTCATTTTGGGCATCAGAACAAAGCTAAGGAAAAGTGGCAGGGAGCAGGAGCCAAGCTAAAAGGCCCTGCTGGTATCTGAAGCCCACTCACTGCCCTGTCTAAGCAGCAACTTTGGGGACAAGGTCCCGAGGAAGATGGGCAGCCAGAACACGACCCCAGGAGCAACATAGGGATTTCTCTGCATTCGAGAATTCCAGAGGCACCAGGGATGAGGGGAGGGAATGGTGAAGGAGCAAGTTATTCCATCAATAACTTTAATAATGTCATGGATCTAATCACTGTCTTCAACACTTACAAGCTGTGTGATCTTAAACAAATTACTGAGCTACTCCAAGCCTCAGATTCCACATCTGAAAAATTAGGAAAATAATACTGACATCAGAATCATACAAGATGGCATTGTAAAATGTGTCATTAAATTATTGCTATTAATGAAAGGTCCAAGGCTAACTGCTGCTCAGTGATCTGAGAAGGGACCTTACTTTTCAGATTGTCAAAATAAGCACACTGCTGTCTCTGGTGCCATCAAATGGCTGATCAATGAGGGGCCTAATGCATCATCCTGAAAATAAACAATAAAACGGCCTTGCGTTATGATGCTTTGGGCTGCAAGTAACTGTCTAATTGACAGGAGCTGAAATAATGAATCAGATTCTTTCTATCCTTTGTCTCTGCCCCCTCCAACCTGGTTGACTTAGCTCAGACCAGCTAGATAATTTGCAGGGCCCAGTAAGATGAAAACGTAGGGCCCTTTATTTAAAAAGCAGAATAAAATGCCATAAACAGTACTAAAATAGAAAACATCATTTTCCTTTCTTCCTTAGTCTCTTTCTGAACTTGTCATAACATTTTGATTTGTTATTTAATGTTGTACTTCCTCATAAGAGCACACAGGTCCCTGGCCGGGGTCTCACCTGCAACGGGGCAGGATGGCTGCTGGGCTCCTCCCCCTGCCAACCATGGGACTGACATGCTGTGCCCTGGCTGGTCTACAGCCCCTTCCCACAGGCCCGCGGCTCTACCCCAACCAGCAGTGGATGAGACAAACCCTTCTCCCCAACCCAAGGGACTGTAAACTGCAACAGGACACAGCGGCACTTGAGGCTAGTCTTCCCCAAGTCACCCGCTGAAGGAGGCATGGTGCTGCCAGCTCAGGCTGGGGTGGCTGCCATCATGCCCCACCCTAAGATGTTGCACACAAACCCCCCAACCCTATGTCACTGCCAGGCCCCAGCCAGGGTAGACGGTGACAGAGTCAAGAAGCAGGAGCAGGGGGAGGGAGATTGGGCATAGCCCAGAGCACCAGGCAGGTGGACAGCAGGCAGCCGAGACCTATCCTAGGGAGGTGGGACCAAGCCTTTGGGTATTTTTCATTGTCCCATTGGACTTCACTTGCAAGATACGAATTCAAAGATAAAATGATTAGTATTTTTAAGACAGTGACCGCAGAGCACTGGACCCCATGCATGAGGTCCTTCCGAGCGCAGGGCCCTGTTTGGCTGCCTGGCCTTATCCTCGGCTCTGCATGTGGCATCTTCAGGGGACGACACCCATGGCCTCCCACCTTCCTTCAGGGAGGAAACTATTTCCCAGAAGCCTCTTGGGGCCCAATGAAATGAAGGTGATGCTTCTGCGTTCGTGCCATTGGTCAGAACTGGGTCATGTGAGCACTGGCAGCCACAAAGTGGTCTGGGAAAGTGAGTATCTAGGATTTTGTGCTCCTGTAGGAGAAAGTGGGCAAGGAAAAAAGAGACAGTAAATACCTATGGTGTAGACAAGCAACGGTGTCTGCCGCAGGCTAATATGGACCCTGTTCTTCAAAGCCAACGGTGCATCCTGGACCTGCTTCAGGGTGATGGTTCATTGGCTGCTCATTGACCCACTGGGGGAGGGGAATGGTGAGCTCAGTGGTTGCCACGTAAACACTGAGGGTCAGGTTTTCGGACATAGACATTTTATCCTCACCCCAATCTGGGACAGGTGGGACGGGTGACCCCACCCTGCAGTTACGAAAGCGAGACTCGCAGTTTAAGTAATCATCTCAGAGCTCACAGTATGTGAATTAAGGGAAAGGGTAAGGACGTGTAGCTAAAGGTGCCTAGCTCCGAACCCCGCTCTTCTCCTACAGCCCCACCTAGTCCGACACACACTGAGGAAGAGGACGTGTGGGCGACATGCCCAAGGTCACGCCACTGGTTAGGGGCAGGGGCAGGAGCAGGACTCCAACCCAGGCTGGTGTTCCTTTGACTCTCTGCTGCCCCAAGGCCTTGCAGGAGGAGTGTGAGGACATGGTGCCCTCACAGAATGTCATAGCTTAGTCAATACTGCACCATTATTAAGTGAAATGAGAGAGCCTGTTTCAGGAAGGCCTCCTTTTTTGCTTTAAGAAATATATGATGTACTTGAGGCCTTGAATAGCAAACTAGTTTGCTGACAGGAACAAGAAAAATATCCCATTAATTACATGAAAAGCAGGTATGTGGCCACGCGTGGCTTTCGGGCTTCTGTGGTCTGCTTCCACCAGATGGCTTCAAAGCTCTGATCCAGGACATTGGCCCCCATGGTGGCTCCGTGACGGTGAGGCCTTGCCACATGTGTTGCCATCACCAGGTCTTTGCTGGTGCTGTTCCTCCCTCTCAGCAGGCTGTGCCCACGGCAGGACCACACCAAGACCAGCCATGTGGCATATTGGGAAGAGCCCTGGCCTGGGAGCCTAGTGACATGGGTCTTCCCTTGACTATGCCACTCATTAGCTCAATGACCAAGGGAGAGTGACTTCCTGTGTCAGACAGAGTTTGGGGGATGCACGCAACAGAAACCATCTGGCTACCTACACACAAAGGGAAGGCCCAAGAGTGTCTCAGAATTGAAAGGAAAGTGAAGGTCCAGACTCTGAAGGCAGAATAAGGCTGCTGGGGGAGGAGAGGGGCAGGGCAGGAGTCCAGGAAGCAGGAACCCACAAGGCGGTCTCCTCAGCACACTACCCTACCCTCCTCCTGGGGGCAAATCAGCTTCAGCCACTTTTAGTGCTCTTGTCCCTGTGCTTGAGATGGAAACTCCAGGGATTGAGAGAGAGTCTTTGATGCACTGAGCTGGGTCCCAGACTCATCCCTTGGCTGGGAGAGGTGGGCACCCTGATCAATAATCCCACCAGCCAGCCTGTCACAGGAAGAGGCTCCATGACAGTGAGGTCAGGGTACTATTGTCAGAAGGAGTGGAATCTGTGTTGGCAGGAAAAATCAACACATGTGTACTGCACTTTCCCCTTCTGAAGGCCCAGTTTCCTCATCTGTACGATGGAGATGATGGGTAGACAATGTTCTAGCGATCAGGAACGTGGTGAAGATTTGGTGCAACTGCGTGTGTCTGGCACGGGGCAAACAGCCGCTGTTCCCATTAGTTGTAGCCCACAGGGCGTCCATGACTGTTACACCAGTTGTAGATGTTTATGGCCACTTGTCTGAGTCCAGAAGGTGTTTTCCTTGCATGAGGAAAGGAGGGAGACGTACAGACATTGTTCTCATTTAGCACTCAGAGCTGGTGCACATGGGAACTGAACCTCAGAAAAGCTAAGTTGTTCGACAGTCGTGGGCATCGCTGGGTCCAACTCAGGCCTGCGTGGCTCTGAAGTCACAGTGCCAGACACAGTTCAAGGGTGACACACATTCCATGTGAGCAGTTCCCCGGAGTCCTCCGGGGGCACTGCATGCCCCGGTGTGGGCTGCCTGTGGAATTCCTCGATGTGTTTTATGCCCCCTGGGCCCTACACATGGTTCTGCTTTTCCTCTGAAAGAGCGTTACGTGGATTCACTTGAAGTCATTCTTGGGACAAACAAAATGTGCTGGAATGCGGTCTCCCCCTCACTCTTCCGGAGAGGTATGAGGATTTAATTTTTGCTTTTCTTAAAAAATAATGGTTCTGGGGGCTGGAGGACGTGTAAAATCAAAGGGAAATTACAGGCAATGTGCAGCCAACTCTTGGTTTCCAGATGCTTGTCAACCAACCTCAGGAAACGGGCCCCTCTCACAGGTAGGGGCTGCCAGAAACCCTTTTTGGCCGGGGAACATCGACGAGGAGAATTAGCAAGACCCCTGCCTTCTCACCTGGGACCCATCACTGTATTTAGCAGCATTTAAGAAACAATCCCCCCATCACTGCCGATTAGGGGGAACATCAATTTTACTGGAGAGGTGTTACCAAAGTTTAGCCACATGGCCTAGATGAAAAAGGTCACCGTGTCTCAGAAGGTCTGCATTCCTTTCCTAAGCAAATCAGGCAGGGGTGTGGGGAGAGGGCCGGCCTTTGCTACTGAGTGCTGACCGCCATCACTCCACAGGACCCGAGGCCCTCCCGGCAAAGATAGCCCACGGCAAGCAGAGCCCATTTGGGGCTATAGGTCAGGTGGGGAGTTACAGATGTTTCTGGAACTGAGGCCCACCTACAAACTCTGGGCAATATGGTGATCCCTCCCCCAACCACAAATTCCCCTCATGTGATGTACTCTCAGGTGCTATTTCACGACTGTGAGCATTTTCAGCAGCCAAGCAAACTTGGGTGCATGCAAATTGCAAGTTGTAAAAACAACAAGAAGTTGGGCATTTGAAGAGAGGCCCAGGCCTCTTGGGCTGCAGGGTCCCCGCCAGACCTCTTTGCCTGAGATTCACTGCTGAGGAGGAAGACACCGACTCATGCACCTGCGTCAGCTGGGCTGGAGACCCAGGATGGCCTCACTTGTGTGACAGTTGGCACATTGTTGCTGGGAACACCTCTGTTCTCCACGTGGCCTCTCCAGCAGGCTAGCTTGGGCTTGTCACATCACGGTCTCAGAATTCCAAGTGCCACAAAAGAGGGCAAAAGTCTGAATGCATATGCGCTTGTTAAGCCTCTGCTCGTGACACATTTGCTAATGTCCACTGGCCATAGCAAGTCACGGCCAATCTCAGAATGAAGAGGTGAAGACATAAACTCTACCTCTGGCTGGGAGGAGTTACTAGGGCCACGTCTGCCCCCACCCCACAGAGAGAACAGACTCCCCGTTAGATATTCTCACTATGCCCTGACTCTCCAAAACACTTGTCCCCAGGGTCATCAACCATTTGTATGATGAGCTGATCCTTGTGTCTCTCTCCTACTCTCCTGTCCCACCACGCAGGCGAGGGCTAGTGTGCATCCACAGTGCCCAGCGCAGCAGCTGGTACATGGCAGGCACTAACATTGGTGATGGAAGTGGGAAAAAGAGAAGGAAAAAAGGAACCAAGAGAGGGAAGGAGAGAGGAGGGAAGGAAGGAGGAAGGAAGAGAGAAGAAGAAGGACAGGGAGGAGGGTGGGAATAAGTCTTGGAACAATGGAGGCTCTTCTTTGGCAGAAGACAAACTGGAACATCTCTGGGCAGCTGGGTACCCTCCCCACCCCCCCCCCCCCCGGCCCACTACTCTCCTTGTAGCCTCCTCATCTTGCCCCCACCCCTCTACCCTCCCACCCTCTTTCTTCCGCTTGTTCTGTCTTCAGTTCCTCCGATGTGCAGCTCAACTCCCCCCTGCCCTAGTAACTGCCCCTCTGCCCCCGCCCCTCCCTCCTGAGCATGTGCGTGGCTCGAGCAGCACCCACCCCCTGCACTTGCTGCCCACATTGTCATGAACACGTGTCCCCCTATAATCTCAGTTGGGCACCCCACCGGCCCCCGTGAGAATCTAGGACAGGCATATCCATATTTCCATCAAACAGATGAGAAAATAGGCTCAGGGAAGCTCTATGTCCATGGTCACCCGCCAGGAAGAAAGTCAATCTGATTCCATAATCCTCAAACTGCAGTGCCTGCGGTGAGACCTTGTGACGCTGAAGGAAGGGGCTCCATCCTCTCCGTCTTGGTGGCGGTGGATTCTGGTGTCAGAGGACCCGGGCCCCTGACCTCTGGGCGAGTGCAGACGGAGGGCAGCTAACGGGCCGGGGGAGGAGCCAGCGTGTCCTAGCTAGCAAGGGGCCGCCCTGGAATGACCTGGCCCTTGGGCAGGCCTGCAGCTTCCCGTGGGCAGCGGGTGCCTGCTTCTCTCATGGAATGTCTTATTTACAAAGGAGATGAACTCCAATCTCAAGAGGGGAAGGGACTTCCGAGGTCACACAGCAAATTAGGGCAGCCAGAGCTCCAGATTGAGGCCAGTGTCCCTGCTGTCACGTCCTGCCTTCCTCACTGCCGTCCCAGCCCTACCTCCACTCCAGGCTTCCAGCAGGGCTTGTGACCAACCCAGCGGGAACAGACTAGTTATGGAGACGGCCAGTTCCTGACCCAGGAGGGAGGGAGTGGCAGAGGAGCAGGCAGACACGGCAGGGCGCAGTCCCACACTGAGCCTTGGGCACACATCTGGGACTGTCTTTAGAACTGTGCTTCAGTCCAAACCGCTTGATGTGCGGTTAACTTGACCCTACACCCTAGGGGAGGGTGTCTGAAGCAACATAATCAGGGATCAGCTCCACACGACAGCAAGCCTCAAATATGGCTTTGCTATATCGCCACTGGAGGGTTTGGCTAATTAGCATAGGTGATGTAGCAGATACCTTTTCTTTGGTGAAATGAGCAGTATGAAAAGAATGAGATTGGCCACCAAGACCTGCAGGCCCTGCCTCTCTGCATGAACCAAGCTCAAGAATCCCATGGGCCCAGAGGCCTCACGCCTTGAGAGGAGCTCCCAGGCCACAGCTGCATCTGGGCCAGCGTCCTCCCGCTGAACTGAAGATGCTGAGTTCCCTAGGAACCGAGGAACCAGCTTTCACTTGGGGTCCTGCCTCCGATAGTGGCGCTGCCTTCAGAAAAGGGTTGCCCTGGCCTTGGAATGCCACTGGCCTGCAAGGTGCTTGTGCAGATGCCCCAAAGGACAGCAGGTGGTCCTTGCTGCATGCCTACTATGTTCCAGGAACAGTTCTCCATGCTCTGTATGTATTGCCTCACTTAAAATTCGCTGCTACCCCATTTCACAAGAGCAGAAGTGGAGGCACCAAGTGGATAAGCCACTCCCCAAGGTCTCACAGGGAGGAAGTGGTGGAGCTGGGATTTGAACCCGGGCTGTGCCGGCTGATCACAGAGGCTGTGCTCCAGACATCATACAGCCTCCTGCCTGCTCCCAGGGAGATGGAGGCCTATGGCTCTGAATAGGCTCTGAATGGCTGAATTTCGACGGGAACCTACAAATGTCCCTTCTGGCCTCACACTCTCCATGAGCCCATTGCCGAGGACCCACTCCTCTCTGGACCCAGCCCTCTAGCCTCACCTCCCAGCTCACATGCTTGGCCTCGCCTCACTGAGCTCCTAGGCCACACCAGGCATTTCATGTCCAGCACCTGTGCTCACCTGGTGCACCCTTCCCTGCCCTTCCCTCCCCCTGGCCATCACCTATCAGGTCAACACCCACTTGTCTTTCATGGCTTCCTCAGACTTCACCGTAACCTCTGCAAAGAGAGCAAGACTGGGCAGCATATGCCCTTTGGGACACACCCGCCCGGGGGCCACCCTAACTTTGCTGTGTGACCTCGGACAAGTGATTGAACTTCTCTGAACCTCAGTTTTCCCATCTGCTAAGTAGGACAATGATGCTTACCTCATGGTTTGTTGTTTAGATTAGAAAAAAGAAACACATTAAGCCTCTGATATAGCTTCTAGTCAAAAAATGGTTATTTTAAGAAAGTTTTCCTACCCTTCTTCCCCAGTAGAATTGGACTCTAAATACGTGTACACACATTGGACCCCGTGACATCTGTGTGCTGTGGTAAGGAACCCAAGTTCCTGTCTCACTGCGCATCTTTCTTTGCTCGCACTTCTCACCAGCTGGCACTATCTTGTTTCCTTCTGTTCATTCTCTCTCCTCCAAGGCTGTCATTCCTACGGTGCAGCCCCTTGGGGCAGGGATCTTGTTTGTCATGTCCCTCGCTGGATTCCAGTGCTTAGGATGCCTGACACTCGGCAGGCCCTCAGTTAAAGTTGGTTGAGGAAATGAATGAATGAATGAACAAGTGAGTCCATGTTCATCTGTTGCATTAGTCTTATTCCTCAATCTGTCCCCAGCTCCTGCCACAGTAAGTGACGTCAGTATTCGGCTGGTGTGTTTTTGCATTGCTATAAAGGAGCTGGGTATCGGGCTCACAGTTCTGCAGGCTGTACGAGAAGCAGGGCACCAGCATGTGCTTCTGGAAGCTTCCAATCAAGGTGGAAGGCGAAGGGGAAGCACGTGTGTCATATGGTGGGAGAAGGAGCAAGAGAGAGGAAGGAGTCCTAGCCTCTTTTAAACAACCAGCTCTCCCATGAACGAATAGAGCACGAACTCACTCATTATCATGAGGAGGGCACAAAACCATTTATGAAGGATTCGTCCCCGTGACCCAAACACCTCCCAAAGGGCCCCACCTCCAACAGTGAAGATCAAAATTCAACATGAGATTCGGAGGGGCCAGATATCTAAACTCTATAAGCTGCGATTGTAGAACAAATATCATCCATCCTTCATTTTTGCATTTATGAAATACAACAATGTAACTGCACACTAAGTCGGATCCACACGAATGCAGCCGTGCAGATGGACACTGGACTACGATCCTCTTTCTCCAGTCCTCGCTCGCTCAAAACTGGTCCACGTCTCCCTTTCTAGCAGCATAAGAACTGCCCAAATTGCCAACCATAGACTGACTCATGAGCTAATTAATGATTGTTGCTTTAAGTCACTACGCTTTGTTTGTAGGTATGTTTGCTCCATGGCCAAGGCTGACTGATACAGCAGGGAAAGGATTTGCTGATGAAGGGAGGTCTGAGCTAGATCTGAATGACCAGTGTGAGTTACTCAGAGACAGACTAAGAAAAGGCGGAGCATTCCGTGTGAAGGAAAGTGTGTGCAAATCCATTTGGCAGGAGCTGGAACAGCACTTTTATTCCTTAACATTTTTTTGAACATCCACGCAGAAAATATACAATTGGTGAACCACCATTGTGGAGGAGGGAAATAGGCAGGCAGTGGTGAAGGGAACCTAGGGGTGGGGTGACCAATGGCCTGGACCAGGATGCTGTGGAGATGGAGAGGGGAAGATGATGTTCTGGTTAGCTAGCACTGCTGAGTGTCATAAAACTAAGCAATGTATTTTCTCCCATGATTTAGGGCATCGACTGGGTTCTGCCAGGAAGTTCTCACTTCCTGGGTCTCTCATGCTGTTATTGTCAGATGACAGCTGGGACTGGAGCCATCCAAAAGCTTAGCTGGGCTGAAGATGAGTTCTTGTCCAAGGGAGCAGCTGGGGGCTAGTGGGGCATCTCTCTCTCTCTGTCTACCCCTAGCTACGTGGCTAGCTGGGCTTCCTCACAGCATGGCAGCCTCAGATTGATTAAGCGGCAGAAGTCTTCACCCTGAGCAAGTATTCTAAGAGGCCAGGATGGAAGGTGCAAGGCTTCTCGTGACCCAGTCTCAGAGGTTCCAGAACATCATATCTGCCACATCATTTTAGTCAAGCAAGTCATTAAGTCCAGCCCAGTTTCAAGGGAGGGAAAATTACATTCTACTGCGTCATGTGGAGCGGCATGCCAGTGCAGGGAGGGAAGGGCTGACGGAGGCCATCTGTGGACACTAGCTACCAAGCATGGATTTGGGAGATCTTTATCAGATAAAATTGACAAGACTTGTTACTGGCTTGGATAAAGGCTTTTGTCCTTTGTCCTTTGGAATCCATGTGTTAAAATCTGTTTGAACAGCACAAAACATACAAACTTTTCTAGCACAGCCATACTGAGGTTTCTTCACAAAGATACGCTGCCATTGGTGGGGGTCAGGGGTCAGGGGTGGAAATGCCCCCAGCATTTCACACACACAGAGGAAACCCCTCTGCAGAGGGCAATGGAGTCCTCTTGCTCCTCCCTACTAAGGGAAAACTTGTCCCTGGTGCTCTTGTTGGCAAATAAGGCCAAAAAACGGCTGAAAGTATTTCCCAGTGAATCTCTAACTTGAACTGTTCTGCTTAGTAACCTGGACCAGCTCAAAAAGGTCAAAGGCTGCTGCTGTGGAGCAGACAGACTAGACCTGGTTTCTGCACAGTGTCTGGGCTCGAGTCCTGTCCTGGCTAACCTACGACTCATGTGACCTTGGGGACATTACCTGTCCTTAGTTACCTCGTTAATAAAATCAGGATGATAATAGTACTTCCTTGGAAGGGCTGCTGGGAGGATTAAATGGGATAATAAATACAAAGCGTTTGACATAGCCATTGGGAAATAGTGAGTTCTTGGTAAATGTCAGCTGCAGGGTAAGATAATAGGTACACAATATGTTGAAATTGAGTTGCGGTGTAAATTTGGAATGTGAGCTTGAGGGGCTGGCCCGGGGATTTTGTTTGTACCAAGCTTTAGTTTTTAAATCATTCTTCCTGGGATTATCAGAAATAAAGTTTGCTTTTGATTTCCAAATGTTAAAAAAAAAATTAAATAGATTTCTGCAATGTTGTTCCAAACTCCTGCTATACGGTGCCTTCTCTCCCTCCACAGTGTCCCATCTCTCCTTTTGTGGGGCGAAAAGTTTATCATTTGCTTCATCGGAAAATGTACACTCTTTAAATAGTGTTCTAATGTCTGCAAAAAAAAAAAAAAAATTAGCAGAGCTGTCTCCAGGGAAGCAGCCTTTGACTATTCAAACCTGGGAGAAATGAAGGGTTTTATTTGTGGAAATTGGGGCATCCGGTGCTGTCTACTTAGGGAAGCAGGATTTTTTTTTTAACCACCCACCAACACCTCCACGCACCAAAAAATTAATAAAATCTCAGCGAATACATTAATCATTTACATTATAGGTAATCTCCCAAGTTCAGGAGCAGTGGTTTTTTTCCTTCTGAATGTGGCTCATTTTGTATATGCATATCTTTGATCTCACACGCTCCTACCAGGTAGGGACTATGAGCCTCCTTTTACAGATGAGAGCACAGAGGCCCAGGGAAGTTAATAATTGCCCGAGGTCACCAGTTTGTGAGTTGCCAAAACAAGGCTGAAACCTTCTCTGTCCACTGTCCACTGCCCCACACGCCTGCCATCCTTTCACCTGGGCCTGGATTCTTCCTATGTCCCAGCAGCTATCTCTGCTACCAGGCTCTGCGTCATGTCCCACAGGATTCCTGGAGGAAGGTGACAACATGTAGGGAAAATTTAGCGGGAAGAAAACCAGCAGACAGGCTGACACCTGGGATTCCTAAGGCACAGAGGAGAACTTAACTCTCTTGAGGAGCCTGGGGCTCAGTGAATATTAGGAGTGACTGCTTGGTGAAGTTTAAATGTAATTTGTTTACATGCATGCAAGTAACATTTATTGAGCACCTACTATGAGCTTAGCATGGTACTGGGCTCTGGTGACGCTTTGATGAATTAGATAGCCCTGCTTGCATGGCATTCTTGAGGAGGTTGCAGCGAAGTGAGTGTGACAGATACACAGGAGTACTGGAAGCAAAAGCACATGGACAGGGTGCTGCAAAATTCCTCAGCCGGCTACCAGGCCCTGTGGATTCCGCCACCGGAAAAGCTGGAGAATCCGTCTCCATGACTGTTGCTCTGGTGTAGGCCTTCACCGCCTCCCTGGGACCAGCAGGGCCTCCCGACATCCTGCCTAACACTTCTGATGGCTTCTCCACACCACAACTATAGGGACAATCTGATTGGTTTAAGTCCTCCAAAGGCTCCTCGTTGCCCTTATGACAAGGTCCAAACTCTGGAGCCAGGCCACACTGTAGAGAGCTGGGCTCCCTGCTTGGGTCTTTGTCATAGCTGGGTCCTAGTGTAGGGCTAGGCCATAGGTGGGCATTCAACCAATGTTTGTTGAGTGAATAAATGAGGTCAAGGGTCTTTATGCTACAGAGCAGCCTCATGGCATCATAATGCAGACCACCCCACCCAGGAGACGTTCATGGTCTATTTGAAGAATAATGATTGGTCAATCTAGGCGTGAACTATAACCTCTTACTTGGACTTAATTTGAAATTCCTAAAGCTTTTTATATGCTGATAAACACTATGATTTCAATAGAGCTAAGACTTTTTAAAGTATTACATAACCAAATGACTAATCCCAAATTGCTAAGTGTCAGTCTGGTCCATAGCATAAGCCCTTGTCCAGGCATATTTGGGAGAGATGTGGGTAGTCAGTGAGGGCTACAGGACAAAGACTGGTTTCGCCTTTTTCTGTGACCTTGGGCAGCTTACTTACAACTTTAAGACCCATCTAAGACTGATCCCTGCCTCCTCTGCCTCACAGTGTCACTGTGAAGACCAGAGGAACCCCAGCTGAGGAAGGACTGTCCAAACCCTGGAGGGTTGTGCAAGTGTGAGGGATTATGGCTGTGGCCAGAGAAGGTGGCATCCCACTTGCTCCCATCACCCTCCTGTCCTGGAAGTGGCCGGGAAAATATCCTGGGGTTATCTTCACTGTTCTCATTTTTTCTCAAAGTGGGTCTGATATGCAGTGATGCAAACCTCTGTCTGGGTCTCCTGCCTGAACTCATCAGTCCCCATAAGCAGAAGCAGGAAGATCATTGTTTCAGAAGTCCTTACATGGGGAAGGCTGTTGGAGTCAGTGGTCTCTGAGGCTCGGTACGGGGATTTTCTGCAATTCTCTGACTCCACGTCCTTTCCCTCAGGAGAAATCAATTTTAAACAATGACAAAGATTCTAGCAGAATTGGGCAACGTCTATAAACTCAGTGTCTGGAAACTCCCAGGAAGCCAAGCCTTCGGGCAGAGTACTTCTCCTTCCTCAGAAAAAGTGCAAAAGAAAAAGAGTATTGTTAATTCATGCAAGATGCCAAATACCTAATTCCCTCTGGAAGCCACACACCCTTCTCTCCTGGCCAGAACTCTGCACCCAGGAGGCTGTACATAGCTGGAGAAAGGGACATATTAAAATTTGGTATTTGCCTGGTTCCCACAAGCATGTGCTTTGCCCATTGCAAATAAGCAATGAGTTTTTGATCACCTTCCCAAAAGTTTACTTGGGCCCAGAACATGGGGTCAACTGTTTGTCGTTTTAGTTTCTTGCTGAGTTCAGGCCTACAGTGAGAGTCATTCATCCATCCATCCATTCAATATTGAGACCTCTCTCTGTACCAGGCACTATGCTAAGTGCTCAGATGGAGAAATGAACAAGACACAACCCTTGTTTTCAAGTACTTCCCAGTTTATTGGGGAAAACCATTAAGTAAGCTAATTGCAGTACAATGCAATGTGGAAATGGAATAGCAGAGTTCTTGGGATATTATGAGATTATACTAGCCAGGCACTCAGCTGTGCTTAGGGGTGTTGAAGGAGGTTCTCTTGAGCCGCACATGATTAAGCAGGAGTAAGCTAGGTAAAGGCGAGTGCAGGGAGCAGGTGAGGGCCTTTCAAAGGGAACAGTTGAACAAAGGCCTGGAGGTGACCGGGTGTGACCAGGACCTGCAGCAGCTCAGCATCACTGGATCAAAATGGGTAAAACCAGGATTCAGGGACGAGGACGTGGCATAAGGACCAATCACAGAGGACCCTGTGTGTCCCCTGGAGGAGCCCAGAGAACTGAAGGGGAGAGGGGTGATATTGACACATTAGTTCAATGAATATTGAGGCCAGCCTCAATGCTCAATGCTAGCTCCTATTCCATTCTGAAAACCACCTAAAATTCTTTCCACCTTGATGCAAAGAAAGTTCTTTAGGCGGAAGGTCCAACATCTGTACACAGTTGGTGCTCAATAAATGGTGATCATGGCTCCTCCCTGCCAGGGAGCCGGTACTGCCTGGACAATGTTCCCCAAACGGTGCGGCCTCCCATCCCCAGGAACAGTCATCTCTGTCCTGTGAAAAATGGCCCGCCCACCCCTGCAGCTAACATCCAGTCCACGCACATTGTTTAAAGCCAGCTTCCCCGCAACCCGCCGGGCCATGGAGACGCAGGCGGACTCTCTTGGCTCTTTGCTTTGTAAAGAAAATGGTTTTCAGCCCAGCTTCACCCCATAGCAATTACAGAAAATAAATTGAGGTATAAAAACAGGAGACGGCTAGCAGATGGGGCAAAATTAGCCTGGCTACTGGCACCCTGGCTGTGCAGGATGCAGAGACAGACCCTGCTCACTGGAGTGTGAAATGACCACGCGATTATGAATGCAGGCAGGGAGAAGGCAGCTCCTGCCTCAAGCCCCTGCATCCGAGAGCCCCTGAAGGGGCCTCCACTTCTGTCCCCACTGATCCCCGGCTGCTGCTGTCCCAGTGGGGGCTCCTCTCCTCCTGCAGGCTGAGCTCCAAGTTAGTCCTTAGGTTTCCTCCTTTATTCTGCCTCCCCTGCCCCCGTGGATGACTTGAGGGTAAACTCACTGTCCTCCAGGGCCCTGTTTCAGGGGCACAGACCTGCTCACCAGTGGGGGCTCCACAGTTACTTGTTAACGCGTAGCCGGGTTTCCAGTATTCAGTACCCTGAACAGGACAATGGTGACCACAGGCCCATGTGTTTAAATGCCCTATCAGCTCTGCCCAATTTTTTTTTTTTCTTGGAATATTCCATACTTAAAGCCATTTTCTTTGTAGCCTTAGGTGTCCCAGAAAGGGACAGAGCACACAGCTGAGAGCAGGGAGCTGGGACTTCATGCCCCTAAGTCATTCCTCAGCCTTGGGCAAATTTCATGACTGGGGGGCTGGCGGTGGAGGAGGGACCTCACTTTTTCAGAGTGTAAACCAATAAAGGACTTTGCCTGAGGTACATTTGAGTTGTGGGCCCCAAACAAGATAAGATCCAGGAATTCTCCTGAGTTAAACAGTGGGGGAAGGGATTCCAGCCTGAAAGGCCAGTCCTGGCATTTTCAGCAAGCCCCTGGATTGGGTCACTTGGAGACTCAGCAGCCCAGGACCCCACCGGCCACCCCAGCTCCTGGAAGGTGGTTTGCTTCTCGCTCCTCCCAGAACTGGGGGTCACATCCCTGGACAGAAAATGGCTCCCGATATCTAAACTGAGGAAACAGGCCCTTGTCCCCATAGCCCCCCACTTTGGAGACTCCTCCAACTTTATCTCCACACCAGTTCGCCCCCTACTCAGGCCGAGGATGCTCCTTTTGAGGGGCCTCCCGGGGTCGGGGATGGGCAGGGCTTAGGCCCGGTCCCTCCGAGGGGGTCCATCTCCCAGAGTGGGCAGTGGTGGGACGAATCTAGGGGAGTGGGAGACTCATCCCAGACCGACAAGAGGGAGGCAGGGGGGGCAGCCTCCTGCCCAGGTACTCCGACCGCCAGCCTCACCCCCGGCTGCGTCACCCGGCCCACCGCCCCCTGAGACATCACAATCTGGGGGCCGGGACCCCGCCCGCATCACCGCGCGCGCGTTGCAACCAAACAATCCAACCAACAGACACCCCAGGGAAAAAAAGAAACCGGCCTGAGCCAGCCTCCCCGCCCCGCCCCGCCCCTCGCCCCCCGGGGCCTCCGCCCCCGGATGGGGGAGTGAGCGCGAGCCGGGCGCCCCGCACCCGCCGCCCCGCGCCCGCCCGCTGCCCGCCCGCGGCGGGGGCGGCCCCGACCGCGCCGCCCGCCCCGCCCGCGCCCCGCCCGCGCCCGCCGCCGCTCCAGCTCCGCGGCGACCTCGCCGGGTGCGTGCCGCTCGCGCGCCCGCCCGCCCGCTCCCCGCGCCCGCCGCCCGCGCCCGCCCGGCGCCCCGGCCCGCCCGCCCGCGCTTCATGGCTGCGCACGAGTGGGACTGGTTCCAACGCGAGGAGCTCATCGGGCAGATCAGCGACATCCGAGTCCAGAACCTGCAAGGTAACGCAGCCCAGCCTCGCCCGAGGGACGCCCGCCCGGCGCTCGCGGAGCCCGGGGCGCCGCTGCACTTGGCCACTCGGGCCGCGCCGCGCGGCCCCGGGACCCCGCTGCTGTCACTGGACTTGGGGCTGGGCGCTGGGGTTGAGACGCCCGCCCCTAACCCCCAGCGTGGCCGCCCGGCCAGATTTACAGTTGCCCAGGGGGTGGGGCGGCACGTGTGTGTGTGCGTGTGTGTGTGTGTGTTTGGGGGGGGGGGTCCGTTTTCAGTAGGGAGACGTCACCATCCCTCTCCAGCCACTGTTGCGAGTTTGGAGAAGTTTGTATGTGGGCTCTTGGGGGCGGTGGCCCAGGTCAGGGAGGGGAGGAGAAAGTACGACTACGTGTGTGTGTGTGTGTGTGTGTGTGTGTTTGTGTGTGTGTGTGTGTGTGTGTGTGAGAGAGAGAGAGAGAGAGAGAGAGCATGAGTTCGTGCACTTCCTGAGTACCTTCGAGGCCAGGGGGATTGAATGGGGGGTGGCGCCGCCGCAGGGGTGAGCTTGGGAGAAGGGAGCCAGGGGTGTGGATCGGTGGGGTCAGGCGGGCACCCAGTCCAGACCCGCCCCTTTCCTCAGGGAGCTGCCCTCCCCTGCAGGCTGGGACTCCAGGTGAGGGGCACAGGACGCTGGGACAAGGTGAAAGAGAAACTCCTGTGACCAGCCGTTTCTGACAAGGGCTGGGAGTGGCTGTGCCACACATGTAATGTGTTTATCTTTCAAAAGAATTTATTCAGCGTGGAAACTTAGAAAGCACAAAAATATTTGCAGGAAAAAAAAATCACCTATAATTGCCTGCCAAAACCCACCCACTCAAAACAGACCTGCTCTTCGTGGAACTGTATTTCCAGCCTCTTTCTGTTTGTATGTGCGTTTGCAGACTGGACAGAGTTCCACTTCCGGCCTCTCTTTACCCATATTAACCTGTGCAGGTGAAGTTTCTGTAGACGCTTCTCCTGTAGGTTTGGATTTCTAGAGATTGCAAGGTTGGGGGTGGTTGGGAGCCATGTGGGAGGCCTGGGCAGATGTGATGGGGCTGCGGGTGGGGTGGGCACCCCTCCCCACCAGCAGGTGCAGTGACTTAACTGTGAGAAGGCAGGGAGCCCCAGCAGGCTGGGTGCAGGCTGGGGGATGGCTGAGAGTAGAGTTTAAACATTACACCCGACTGAATGCTTCCTGGGAGCCCAGGTGGACCTGCCCCGCCCATGGGTTGGGCAAGGACACTGTAGGCAGAGGTGACCTGAAATGGAGAAAGGAGCCTACTGGGGTGGGCGTTTTCTGATCTCTTCGGGCTCTGATTTGTGTCAAAGGAGGAGGATTGGGCTGGCGATGTAGAAAATGATCCCTTTCTGTGATGAGCCATGTGCCTGGATCCTGTTGCCTGAGAAGAGCTGCCATCCTATTTGGGGGTGGGCATTAGTATCTTTTGCTGAGATGTATCTTGTTTGGGCTGTCAGGGTGTGTGTGTGTGTGTGTGTGTGTGTGTCTGTATGTCATAGGCAATCACTGGGTGTTTTATAGGCACTTAATAACCAATGCTTGGTGCAACAAGTTCCTGCATTCCTCTGGGATCAGCTCTCAGTTTAGAGGAAATTGACTGTTATGAAGAGATGCTCAGCAATATCGCATTAAGTTACAATCAGAACAGTAGGATAAGGCTTCACGGAATGGGGACAATTTGAGATGGGTCCTGAAGGTTGCGTAAGAGTTCACTGGGTAGGGTGCTCTCCCTCAGCTCCCAGTGAACTGTTCTCTCCTTGAGGCAAATGTCAGTTACAATTGGAGCATCAATGGGCTTTGCCATTAAGAAAATAAACTTTTAGATTAATGTGTGTGTGTGTATATATATAGTATGTATTATGTATATAACATACACTAATCTTAATGTAAGCTCAACAAAATTTTATATGTGGATACACCCATGTAACCACCACCCAGGTCAAGGTGGAGAAGATTCCCAATGCCCTAGATGGTTGCTGCTTCTTTCTTCCTAGTCAGTAACACCTCCCCTCAACCAAGCTAACTGTTCTGATCTTTATTACTGAAGATTAGTTTTGCCTGTAGAACTTGATGTAAAATTGAATCATACAGTGTGTACTCTTTTGATCTGGCCTTTTTTGCTCAACATTATGTTTCTGTGATTCATCCTTGTTCTTGACTGCATCAGTGGTTCCTTTGTATTTCCCAGCACTAGTCCATGGTATGGATGTACCACTGTTTGCGTATCTATCCATCTGTCCAGGGACCTTTGGGTTGTTTGCAGTTTGGAGCTATTTATGGATGAAGCTGTCTGTGTCTTTTGGGGGTTGTCAGCACCCCAGAGTTGCTGAGTTGGGCTTTGCTGGTTCGCTCAGCATTGCTGAAAAGAGGCTGAGAGTGGGGCTAGGGGCAGAAATCTGCCTTCTCTTGATTTTCCCCTTGGTTTCTCTGTCTCTTGACTGTATGCTTAAGAGACATTTTCTCTCCTTGCTTCCATGGCACTCAGAAAGTCCCAACCAAAGGGCCAAGTTTGGAAGGCACCGGCCCCGCCCCCAAACGCCAAGCTTACAGCATCCGCCAAAACTGGCTGTTGGATGTCGACTGGCCCCAGATGTGCCCAGACCATCATCCATGGAGGCCTTGTTCATCTGAACTCAGCATGGGTGGCAGTCACGAGAGGCAGGAGTTCAGGCTGGAGGGTTGCTTTTGCAGCTATGTGCGTACTTACAGCACAGGTAGTCGTAGTTGTCGTGGTGATGGGAGGCTGGCTACGCTGGGATGTCATGAATCTGTAATCATGGGGATTGAGGGGGATTCCAGCCTCCATCTGCAGGCAGCAGCTGCTGTCAGGGTTAGGTATCCCAGTTCTTTTCAGAAAGCTTTGACTCTCTTGGGGTCCTGGGATGGGATGGTTCCAGGGTCAGTAATGAGGGTTAGCCCCAAGGTTACAGCCTCTGGGATATTACCTTGCAGGGAAGAATGGTTTAGTAATAGATCTATATCTTGGTATCTGTCCATATATCTAATGTTTAAGTTGACTTTGAGGGACATTGGCCTCTGCTCACTTGCTCATCCAAGGTCCCCATCTATCGCCCTGCACTGCGGGATTCTGGAATCCATGCAGTGTGATTGTGATGTGGAAGATCATCCCCCAAGCACTGTTGGAGTGAAGACTTCCTGACCTGTCTTCGGAGGTCAGGGTGAGCTGGACAGAGAGATGGCCTCTACCAGGAGGCCTGCTGCCCAACTTCCGTATCTGACAGGCAGATGAAGTTCCCTGGATATGGTCGCTATGGATGGCTCATAGAGATGTTTGTAAACTCCGGGCTCTCTGGCAGAGCACGATGTCCCTCTGGGCAAAGACTGCCTGTGCCACCCTCGCAGGGTCGCTTGGAAGGAAGCGGGGGTGGTCCAAGCTGTTGACCTTTTCGGAGAGGAGAAGATGGAATTGCAGGATGCTGGCAGCCTCTGTCTGGTGGCCCCCACTTCCTTGGAGCCACATGGGAAAGCAGGGACTATATTTTCTAGAATTGAGGTTGAAGGCCGTTTGTTAAGGGTCTGTGCCTTAGTTCTCTGCCTGGCCGTGGGCTCCAGGGCTCCAGTGTCCTTCCAATGACAAGGCTGCTTTGGCTGACCCCTCTCCTTCTTTGCTTTGGCCTTAGGTTCCAGCTGAGGGCTCCACTAGTTCTGGGGGCACTTTACTGTTGGGCAAAAAGGGACATCGGGCCAGGATTTAGAAGAGGCTCCTGTTTGTGTGGGAAGCCGCCACTACCCAAAGAATCTATATTCCTTCTCTGTGCAGTTTAGCAAACGTGTGCCGAGCACGTAGCATCTGGCAGACACTGGGGAATGAAAAGCTGATTCTGCCTTTAAGGAGTGTGAAACTGTCACGGCACCCAGCCAGGCTGGAGCTTGAATTTTCTGATTCTAGCAGCACAGAGGTCAGTTTTAGGCTGTCATCTGTTGTTCTGGTGCTTTTGGGGTTTGATGCTGTGATTCTTGATCCCGCGGTTCCAGAGAGGCTTGGCTGGGCCCTGGTACATAGAATTGGAGGTGGGGGAGTTAGGCGGGGCACAAGGCTGTTGCTGTTGCTGCTCTGGGGGAGATGCATGGGGGAGTGTCCATCTTTCCTGGCTGGATCCTGCTCCCTAAGTGGCATTCCCACCCTCAGTCAGAATCTGCCTGAGGCCACGTGACTTGTAAGTGGGGCAGGGATTTGAACCCAGGTCAGACTAACCCCAGGCATCTTGTGCTTGCTCTGAGTCACGTACAGTGGGCATACAGGTAAAGGGGCTATTAGTCTCACGGCTGGGCGCTGCAAAGCCCTCTGAGAGCGGGTGGCTTTGGGTCTGGGCTTCGAAGGCTGAGCAGAAATGTAACTGCACACGTTCTGCATTGCACAGCGCAGACCGGGAGGGAAGTCACTGGACTAGCCTGGAGGCAGGACGGTGCCTGTGTGTTTCAGAAGGACCAGCCCTTGCCCATGTGGCCCACTTTCTCCTTTCGAGCCCCTGGCTCAGGCCCAGGTGTTCCTCATGCATCTTGGACTCGGCAATGACTCCTTTACCGCTGGGGCCTGGCCTCCCCTTTTCTAGTGCACCCACCATCCAGCCACTCAAACATGTTGCTGCTAAAGCCTCCAGCGGGTTTTGTGGCCTGCAGCAGAGCTTCCTGACCTGTAAGTTGAGGAAAGCAGAGCTGGGGCCTGGGCAGCTCCTTGGTCCCCTGCCAGGACCAATAGTATCATGGTCTACGAATGCCATGGTGACAAAAAGGCAGGGTTGCCCTGGCTCATAGGATGAAGTCAGCCATGACAGCCTTCTTTCCCACAGCCCTGCCCTCCTATCTCCCTGCCTTTATCTCCCCGTCTCCAGACCTTCCGTGCATAAAGCAGTGGAATACACAGCAATGGGACCGGCCTGCTGCCGTGGCCAGTGTCATCTGGCAGCCAGAGAAGGGAATGAGCCCAGAGGGACCTTTCCTGCTCCCACCTCCCCTGCTCACAGAGGACACAGCAAGTGCACTGAGGTTTCTGTACAAAAACCAAAAGGAAACCAAATGCAGAGATTTCATGTCCTCGAGTAGCTGCCTGTTAGGGCCCTGCCCCCGGGGCTCTGTGCTTGGTTCTAAGGCATGAATCATCATGTGCAGTTTCTTTCTGACTCCAAGTGGGGTCAGGTCACGGGCTTTCAGTTAAGCCCTGATTGCAGGCAAAAGGCCATGTTCTAGTGCCGGCTCCATCTCCAACTCGAAGTGTGGATTTTTCTCGAAGGTCTTTTCCAGGTGGAACTTTGTGAAGCCGGGGAAGCCACAGCCAAGACCAGGAGGCTGAAGGCCTGAGCCCGCATCCTGGGTTTGTTGCTAACTTGCTGTGGGATCCTGGGAAATCCCTCTCCTTCAATATTCCTCAGTTTCCTCATTTGCAAAATGAGAGGGTTGGATGATCAGGGGCTCAAGTTCATCCCCGGGAAGGTGGTGCAAGGAGTGGCAAAGCCTGGGCAGAGTGTGCCCACCTACGGCCATCTGTGTTCCAGTCCCCGGGACATGTGTGGGGACGGCAGTGTGTGACTCTGGGCTCCACCGGGCACAGCTGGCTGGGTCCTGGATTCTGGTCGCTGTCAAGTGCTGGAGACTCACTTCCACCAAGGTCCCGTGCAGGAAAGGCTGCGGTGGAAGTGCACAGTGGTAAATCGTGTGCACTCTTGGTTTGTCCTGGGTAGAGTTGACGGCGTCCAGGGAGGTTTAGTGACCGGCCCACGGACAGGGCAAGCAGGGGGCCTTGACTCCACCCATGCACGAGAATGTTCAGGGGCAGGTCAAATGGAAGCCCATCTGCAAACGGTTTGTCAGTGGCGAGAGAAGCCCTCATCCTGTGGCAGCAGACCTAGGAAGAGGTTTCACCAGAGTCACGTGTCAGCGGCCACAGCTTGACTCTGTCAGGACAGCCCAGCCGCCTCGGGGGAGGAGGAGGGAGCATCTGACCAGATCTGCTGCTCTGGGGAAGCAGCCCTTTGCCCAAGAGGCCCGCACTTCATGAGCTGCCCTCCCTGACCTGTGGCCCTCTCCGGCATTTAATTTTTTACTGGAACAGCTGAGACTGCTCCTGCCCAACGAGCCATAGGTCACGCCTGCCCTGCATCTGAGGGAAGAGAGAAAAATAAAGTAATTGTCTTTTAGTGGTTGAGCCATTAAAAGTGAACTCCCTGTTCCTATAGAAACCTTTTTTTTTTTTTTAAATTTCCCCTTCCCTGTGCCTCTTTTTTTTTTTTTTTAAACAGTGGTAGATTGTGTCTGTCACAGAAGGAATTAGAGGGAGCATTAAAATCATAAGTGTGGCATTAAAAAAATCTTTGACCATTTTTCTTCTTTACTGGTCTGTCTCCTTTGTTAGTTTTTTTCTATCAGAGTAGGGATTTGCAAACTGTGGTCTGCAGGCCACACCTGGCCCACTGCCTCTTTTTGCGAATAAAGTTTTCTTGGAAGAGTGATACCCACTCCTTTGCACGTCGCCTGTGGCTGCCTTCACACTACAAGGGCACAGTTGCAGGGTTGAGGCCGAGAAGGACCCAAAAACCCAAAAATATTTACCCTTTGGGCGAGTACAGAAGGAAGACAGAGAACTGAATGAACTAAAATGCTCCCAGCAAAAGGAAAAGGGGCTGTGCCTGTGTGTGTGTGTGTGTGTGTGTGTAATTTGGGTGCCAGCCCTGTCCATTTGTTCAGTAGTGTTTTTACCAAGGCAGTTGCTCTGACTTGGAACAGAGGCCCAGGATGGAGGCTCCTGAGATGCCCCCAGATCCCAGAGCCGCAGTGTTGGCTTTGACCAGCTGCCACGTGCCTCCCACCCATGCCTTCGCAGTGCTGTTCCATGTCTGGTTCTATCCAGAAGAAATCCTGGGCGAGGCCCTGGTGTCGGCCCAACACCTGTGGGACAAGGGATCACCCTTCGTATCACTAGCAGGATGTGTCCCAGGGGTTCGGGGGAGGCTGGATTCAGTCTGGTGGGGCCGGCCTCCCCGCGGAGTAGGAAATATGTACGCTTGTGTTTCCGTGTCAGCAAGTATTGGTGGTCTCCCATTCAGAATGCGGAATCTGGAAGACTTCCTGTAGGAAGGTAGGGACTGTATTTTCTAAACCCAGACCCAGGGCACATGACAGGTAGAAGAGGCTCATGTGATGACAGCAGGGGACACTTGTGTGTGTAACAGCTCAGCCTTTTCAAAAGGGTGACTGTATGCAGGGTTCACTCTGCACCTGCTTTAGAAATGGGCTGACCCGCTTGAAGCCTGGCCTGTTGGCCAGATAACAGTTATTGAGTCCTCCCAAAATGCTGGGAGCCGGGGGTGGAGGGAGGGGCGAATGGGACACTCCAAGAGTTCTCCGTATGGAGGGGACGAGGGTGTCATGAGCTTGAGATCAGAGTGTTGGGACTGGATGCTCAGGGTGGGTGCTGCAGGAGTGGGGAGGGGGCAGGGCAAAAGCAGGAGGTGTGAACCTGAGGCTGGGGTGGGGCCGGGGAGACCCAGCAAGCTCCCCAGTAGGGTGGGAGCCAGTGTTGGCTGGGGAGGGCAGGGAGGTGGGTCCCAGAGGGAGCCCATGCAGTTGACTTTCACCTTTCATTTTTGCTCTTCCTGAGCAGTGTGATCCACTCTTTCTTGGCGATTATAATCCAGAGCCCCCAAGGCAAGGAGAAGCCAAGGAGGATTTGGGGAATTTACAGAAACCCTGTGGTCATTTGGTATTGACCAGCGAGACCTTGGGCTCTTGCAGAACTGCAGAACTTGGTCTAACTGAAGGAGCCTCAGGGCTCTGGTGACGGAGTCACACCCCACCCCTGCTTCCCTCTCCTGGGGGGTTCTCCATGCAGCCAGGAGCCTTTGCGATATTTATATCCCTCTCTTTTTTAAAACTATTTTTAATCCTCTATGGTATGACATACTTAAAAGGCAGCGTTCTGAGCCCTTCTGGCTGGGAACTGGGGCGGCAGGTGGGAAGAGGGCTTGGAGATGACCTGCCAGATTTGGTGGGGAAAGAACTGGAAGCCTGAGATGGCATCATCCTCTGGCCCTTCCTTTCCCTCTGTGTCCTTCAGTCCTGGCCCTGAGCGTGTCTCTCGTCTAGGTGGGCCCTCCCGTGCTCACCTCTCTGCGCCTATCCTCCCTGTTAGTTGCTGGATCCACTGTTTTCCTGCCTCCAGTGTCCCCAGTTCTGTGTCAGCCCTGCCGCCTGAAGGTCTTGCTCTCGCCACGCCCGTCCTCTACGTCACTTTGCCCTCAGAAGGAAGCCTGCGTGTGCTCCGGCCCCCACGTCTCCTGCCCTTCCTTGAATGAACCGGACCCCAGCTGCACCCAGGTGCCTTCCTGTTCCCCCACAGGCCACACTCTTTCCCGTCACTTACCTTCATCCACATGGTCCCTGCTGCAGAGAGTGACCATGACCCTGCCCAGAACAGCCCCCTTGAACCTGGTCTGTGCCCTCCTGGGCAGAATTCACAGCCCCTGCCTCTGGACTCCCTGGGGCTTCACAGATGCCCTCTGAGCCCACCCCGATTAGACCCCTGAGCAGAGGACATGCATCTTTGTCCTGCCAGCCCCTAACACAGAGTAGGTCTTCAGAACTGCTGGCCCAGTTGTCATAGGCTGAACAATGCCCCCCGCCAAGATGTCCACATCCTAATCCCCAAAACTGGTGAACATGTTTCCTTACTTGGTACAAGGGACTTGGCAGATGGGATTAAGTGAAGGATCTTGAGTTGAGGAGATTATCCTGGATTATCCAACTGGCCCGACTAGTACAAGCTTCCTTCTCAGAGGGAAGCAGGAGGGTCGGAGAGAGAAGAGATGTGATCATTCAAGCAGTGTTCAGAGTGATGCCACCGCGGGAAGGGGCCAGGAGCCGAGGAACACAGGCAGCCGCCACAAGCCAGAAAAGGGAAGGAGAGGGATTCTCCTCCTGAGTTTCCAGAAGGAGCACAGCCTTGCCCATAGCTTTGATTTTAGCCTGTAAAACCCATTTCAGACCTCTGATCTCCAGAACTGTAAGATAATGCATTTGTGTTGTTTTAAGCCACTAAGTATGCGGCAATTTGTTATAGCAGCTGTGGGAAACTCATACACGAATGAATAACAACTGGCCATCAAGCCGCTTTCGCTTCCCTAGAAGAAGCACAGCTGGGAGACCCTTTAGGTTTCTGTGTGAGTTTGGTGGAGATCAGGGTGGTGGCAGCAAGCTGGAGCTGAGAGTGCAGAGACCTGGGCTCTGGTCACAGTGCAGCCACCACCTGGCTGTGGAACCTGGGAAGCCTGTGTGACAAGGGACAGGAGAGTAAGACTTGAGGGGATGGAGAGAGGACAACTAACTCTTTACTCAGGAGGCCAGACAAGGTGGTGGCATCATGTCACACCATGGTCCCATCTTGCTCCCAGCATGGTCCCATGCTGGCCCTGGCATGTAGAGGGTGATGTCATAGCGTCCTCTAGGTACGTGTCCTGTTGTGCAGACTCTAGGATCTAACACGCTCTGGCAGCAGTAACATCTCTGTTCTAATCCTTGTGTTCCTTTGGAGTTGAGATATACGAACCCAAGAAACACTATTAACCCAGAGCAAGTCAAGTCCCAGTTGTTTTGGATAAATAATCTACTTTATGTGGATTATCAAAGTTTGTTTAGAAAACAGAAGAACGTCAGTAAGATATTGGTTTATAGACAGTTGCCAACTTTTGTTTACATTACATCAAATGTTGAAAGTCCAAGGCTAGACATACAAGTTACAAGGGATTTTAATTCCCAGAGCATGGGAAAAAACTCCTAATCCTGCCTCACCATTTCAGCATTGTTGAATGGCCTCATGCTGTATGTGAGCCCCCCAACCTCCCTCTCCCTGCTTGGTCGGCACACGGTCAGTGCCACAGTCTTCATTGCGCCGGTTCCATTCTTGCCTCCATAGCAGGTTTATGAAACCTGTAGTTACCACTGATAACCACACTGTCACTTTTTTTCTATTTCTACTTATTGTTATAAAACAAGGATGACATGCAATCAGATGTTCCAGTAATATTCCAAATATACAATGAAGGGGGCCGTGTAGCTGACAGAGCTCTGCTATGTGTGAGCACGGCTTCTTCCTTTTCAGGCTGGCTTAGAAGTTCCCACCTGAGTTGCATAAGATGATTTGGGGTATCCTCATGGTGATATGTGTAAGATACAGTACAGGTGTGAAAGCCAGTGAAGTCAGGGATTGTCTTTATTGGCTATAGGGCATTGATATTGTGATTCTAGGGAGGGTGTGTGGGCTGGGGGGTAACCACAGTGCAGGACACTGTGCTGTGTCTTCCATATAACCCCTAAGGTGGGCACTACTGTCTGCCTCCGAAAACTAAGGCTGCGTGAGATTGTCTCGGGTGCCAGGCCACTGAGCTCATGAGCGTAGAACCAGGAATCAGAACTAAGTCTGGGGAGATGCAGTTAATCAAGGGCAGGGCAGTAAAAGGGAGGCTGTTGGGACCTGAATTTGGGGGGGAGGGGGAGATGCTTGGCCGGCACTAGATCAAGGACTAGCTGGCCCTGGAGAGGCCATTGACTTGGAACCCAGAAGGAAGACGGGACCCCGGCTGGTCCAGTTTTGTGGGTTGAGAAGTCAGCCTTGGCGGTGAGCCTTATCAGAGTAGATCCAGTGACTCAGCTGGTTTCGTTCATGGTCACTTACATACCAGGTTCCTCCAACTGTAACACAATAAAGGCTAAATTCCTGACTGGTGACTTCCCAGGGGCAGACCCCAGAGGAGTGGGGATAAGGATCTCACTTGAGGAGGTGGAAGAGATGGAATTCTCACAGCCTTGACGCATAGCAGAAGTGACCGGAGACAGCCATGGGAACCATCCTCCCTTCTCATCCGGGTTGGGTTGTGTCCCGGCGCTGGCAGATTACGAAGCATCCAGTCTGCATAAAATCACTTAATCTGCCTGCTTTCAATATAATTTGCATCGAGATCTTCTCAATGTCTTTTTTTTTTTTTTTTCACCCTCTTTAGAGGATAAACTTCCATTCCTGTGCCTGATGGGGGAGGGACAGTCACCAAGTTGGAGACGTGGGGGAGGGGATATGTGGATCCCGCTGGTTCTTTCATCTGATCCTCTTGCTGCATCCCTGTCCCCCAACCCCATTTCCAGAGGTGTCTGCCACCACTAATTCCAGAGCCTTTGGGACTTCCAGGTTGTACCCTGGCTTGGTTTGTGTCTTTCCTTGCTGCCACTTTCCCTGTTGCCATTTCTTGAGTTTGCTAAATCAGCTACCCCTGCTCCTTCTTGCCACCTTCAAGATTTTGTTGTTGTCTTCCCTTCTGCTCTTCCCACTGTCCGGGGTTTATCTTCCACATACATAATCCGTACAACAGACAAAATCCCTTTCCTAGGTTGCAGGAGAGTTGGGAGATGGCCTGAAATTGGAAGCCCGTGTTGAGTCTGTCCTGTCCCCTGAGAAGTCTCTCCCTTCCTTTCCAAGTGTCTTGAACAGCCTGGTAGGAAGCTTGCAAGTGCGGTCAGCCTAGCTTTGAGGACTCGCGCTGTGCGAAGCCGGTGGCTGTGTTCCGTTCCATTCTGACCGTTGTCCAGGCTGCTGCTGAAGGCTGGTTACTAGGAGCAGTCAGGGGGATTGCAGAGGGGGTGTCGGTCGCGCCTAAAGGCTGTTTTCTCCGCAGCACACTTTGGTTCCTCTGTGACTGAGGCCTGGGGCCCAGATGGGGTGCAGCTGCGGAGGCCAAGGGACTCCCTCCAGTGAACTCACCACCGAGGTCCTCCCCAGGCCTCAAAGCTGCCCATCAGGACTAAAATGCCTCTCGGCTTGGCGGGCGCGGGAGTTTAATCCGACACTCAGCGCTGCCCACCACGCACTTTTGTTACTGCTGCTGTTCTGAAGCTGCAGCCTGTGCTGCACGCGGTGGTGGGGAGGCCCCTTGCGGGAGCAAAACCAAGCTGCTGAAGGAACGCGTTGTTTGGTTTCTGCTTTGTTTGGGGTTGGAGCCCTGCCTGCTTTTATAAAACCTTCCCAGGCCCAAAGCCACAGGCTACCTGGGGGAGAACTGGCTGGGGCCAAGCTTTTAAAGTTAGGCTATTCTTCGTGGCCAGATTAGAGGTTATCCTGTGGGATCCTCCATCAGATACCGACTTGACTTGATCGTCTAGATTTTTGAGTGGATCGGATTACCCAGAGCTAGGAGCACTGTGGAAACACCTTTTGGGGATTTCAGTAAAGACCGAATCACAGCCTGACCCTCCAGCGCTGCCAGAACGATGCCTTTTTATCCTGCAGTTCTTACCGCGTAAACACAACTGATCAATACGCACAAACCCGGAGAGAGGACAGTCTGCCTGGCCTGCGGTGGACAGGGAAGGTGTTTGGAGCCAGACCCAGATCTGAGTTTTAGCTGCTTCGCTTTGTAGCTGTGGTACTTTAGCCACATTATGGGTCCCTGTGGTGTGTGGTCTCTTCTATCTGTTCATATAATGTGACTTGAATAATAGTAATGCCCTTCCAGGGTTTTTTGGAGGATTCAGTCGGGAATGTTAAAAATGCCCAATACTAGCAATGACATTGTAAAAATTTAAAGTCAAAGAGGAATTTCTTTGGTTTGGTGGCAGACATCTTGGTAGCAGCCCAACTGAAGAGGTAAGTGAATTAGTCACTTAGTCAATATTTTGGGGTTGTGCTGTGTCACGTCAGATTTGGTGTCTACACTCAGGGACCATGTTGTGGAGAGAACACATCAGTAGTTGACAAGCCCTGTATGAGTCATCTGGTCGGAGGCCTGAAATGCTTTGGAGATAGGAGAGATTATTGGAGTTGAGTGATCCAGGAAGGGTTGGTGTAGCAGGTCCTTGTGTTGGGCGGGGACTTGGGTAGGCGGGGATTGGCAGGATGGCCTCCAGGTGAGCGAGGAGGTTGATGTGAGCAGGATGCAGAGGCAGCAATGCGCTGGGGTGTTCAGGAAGGTGGCTGGTCCAGCTGGGGTGGGCAGAGGGCCTGGGGATGGGGAGTAAGGGGTTCTCAATAATGACGTGACCTCTGGAACTCATTTTTCCCCTGCAGCCATTTCACCCTGGGGACATGGCCTGGGCTGGCTTAAGGCCAGCATTCCTCAGTGTGTGAGTTGGGGTGGAGGGACTTTTGTTTTTTGGAGTAGGATGGTCTTCTGTGAGTGGAATGTTCCACACGTGGCAGGAGGTTTTGACATCCTTGAAAATTTCCTCCAACATTTCCACCTGGGAGTGGTACTGCCCATTTGGGATCTAGTAGGATAATATGCAATTGAAGGGGGAAGCTGTGTGTCTCCAAAGAGCTAAATCCACTCTCGGACACAACAAAGAGTTGTGGGAACTACGTGTGCCCCTCACTCAAAAGGCTCTTTGATATGAAGCTCCGGCTTTGAGGCTCTTGGAAAATCAATAGTTGATGTAACAGCTGCCCCATGAATTGTGTCCATTATAACCGAACACTCTCCAGTTGTGGGAAGAATCCAACAGTGACGTGGTAATGCATGACCCTTTTGGATTACTCCATGGAAAATTACTTCATGCATCAGGTGCTGATGCTGCAACTTTTATTTTTATTTTCCAAAATATTGCCTGTTTTCAAGTCCGACCAACCAGAGCCCTTCTGGTTCTTGAGTTAACTTCATGTAACAGCAACTTCCTACAAATACTTACCGAGTGTCTGCTTGGTTCTGGGCTCCTTCCCAGGCACCAGAGATAGAGACTCGAGGAAAAGAGACCTAGACGCTGCTCTACAGCAGGGAGTCAGTCCCCGCGGTCCCATTGGGATATAATGATGGCTGTGACAGCAGGCTACTGGGAGAGTATCTAATCATGGGACCCTGCTTCAGGCGCCATTCAGGGAAGGTGGTGTTTTAAATTGAAATGAGAGGAATAAACAGGAGTTAGCTAGATGGAAGGGGGAGGAACATTCAGTGTACGGGACACGGCTCCATCGCCTTGAGCTGATGAAGGTTGCTTTAGAGATTGTGTTAGACCTGGAGTCCCTAATACGCACAGACCTTGCACCCTGCCTCAGTGAAGATGGTTATGTCCTTGGAGTTGGAGGCAGGGGTCTGGATGTCTTCTGTTCAGCAAAGCGATAGCCTGGGGCTTGGGCTATTATCAGAGAGTCCAAAATGTCTGTGATTCACTTCCGTTAATACGGACCCGGCTCCAGAGAGGTTCTCCCAGTCACCAGTAGTACCCTGGTTGGCTCTGACGCCAGCCCGTGGAGTTGGGGTGACTTGTTTTGCTCATCTGTATGCTTTGGGGGTATCGCAGGGCACTGTGGTACTAGTGCCCTGTGGTTGTGTCCTCTCCTCTCCCCACGCCCATCTCCCCCATTTCTTTTTCTCGCCCTGAAACCTGTGCTGTTTCCTCCAGGACACACCAATCCCCCATGCAAGTGCAGCTTGGCTGTGAATGACAAGCATGTGGCTCCTTATTCAGTCCCCACTTTCAACCTCAGTTTCTCCTGTGTAAACTGTGGGGTTAGACCCCTGCTGTCTGTCCGTTATGGTAGGCACCAGTCACGTGACTTTGGGGGCCCCGTGTCCAGTCCAGACTGAGATGTGCTATGAGTAATAAAACACATACAAAATTTGGAGACTTCATATGAAAAAAGAATATTAAGCATCTCATTAATCATTTTAAAATATTACTTGAATGATGAAATGATATTTCTTTGGATAGAGTAGTTTAAATAAAATATATTATTAAAAATAATTTCACCCATCTCTTTTGACTTTCTATAATGTGGCCACTAGAAAATGTGACATTACATGTGTGGCTCACATTAGATTTGGATTCAGCAAGACTGAACCTAATTATAGGTTAGCCTATAATTTCTAAGGATCTTTTAATGCTGAAATTCTCAGACCGCAGTGCTCTGGTTTCTCTTCTTCCTTAACCACGCGGTGTTTTTGAGCCCAGAACCCCTTTCTGGATTACTTGCCCTGTTCCATCCCCGAGGCTGTCCGGTGGGACCCCCACCATTCACTCCTTCGTGGTCCCCGACTCCATCGGAGGAAAGAAACGCACCTGTTCTAGCATCGCCCGCCGTCTGGGACGGAGTAGTTCACCTTCCTGAGTCTCACATGAGCCATCTATAAAATGGCGGGGGGATATTACCCTCCTCATGGGAGTCTTAAGATAACAGGATGTACATAAAGCCCCCACACCCAGTAGGACTCTACACACGTTCACTCCTCTTTTTGGCATTCCATAGCTGACATTTGTCACCCTTGTGACAGATGGCAATCGTTTTTGGTGGCACTGATTTCTTTAGCAAAGTCCATTGGTGATGACATGCCACAGAGTCAAATCAGCCACCCCTATTGATCCAGCTGGCTCCAGCCATATCAGATTGGGGGTGCCGTTCTGCCCTGTGCCCAGGAGGCAGGGAGATGGATTGGAGGAGGATGTGGGTTGGAGGCTCAGATTTGACTTTGCACACCTGGTGCAGGGAAATCAGATGCCTCTGAGCAAATGGGTCAAGCATTTGCCTAGAATCTACTCTCTGCTGGCCGTGGACACCCACCCCCTGGCCTCAAGTGGCCTCACGTGGGCTCAGATCTGGAAACTCCAGGTGAAAGAGTTAAAATGGTGATTGAGGTGCTGGTAGAAGCAGTGGTAGAGCAGAGGGCAAAGGTCAGAGGGAGGGCAGGGAGGCCACTGCCCCAAAGAGTGTTCTGTCTGAAAACAGAGCCCTCGTGTGCCGGATTGCATGGAGAAGCCAACCACGGATCTGAGGGTGAGTCCTGTGGCCTCCCGGGCCTGTTTCCTCGTCTGTACTTGCCGGAAGACGATGCCTGCCTTGTTCCTCACGCGCGTGATTACGGTGGTGTAATCTGCAGGGTTCTCCACCTGGTTAATCATCTGTGGTGATTACTGCTTTTGTTTTCATATGGTTATAAAAGTCAAGTGCATTTTTGGGCCACCACCCCAACACAACTGCCACTGTCCTCTTGTAGTGTCTCTTCTGGCCTTTGTTCATTTGAGCCCATGTTTTTCACACTTGCATTCCTTTCCCATTTGAGTCCTGCAAGTTACTTTGCCGGGTAATGCCTCCTCCGGTGCCTTCGTCCGTGTTGCTGGGGGACCCTCCAGGCCCTGGGCAGGGTGAGGCCCCCTGCACCCTTGGCATCGCATCTCAGCTCTTATCATTTCATTGTCACACTGCCGTGACTTACCCAGCTCCCTCACCAGGTGTGAGCCCTTTGCAGGCAGGATCTGGTCTCAGCCGCCTCTGTAGGCCTGGCCCGGAGCTGGCCCCGCAGTGCCCATGGAGTGGCCACTACAGCCACCGAGCCTGCAGGTCGGAGCTCTCTGAGCCGCCCCCAGTGGGAGATGTGAGGCCGCTTTCCAGGCAGAGCTGCCTGATAGAGCATCTCGCTCTGTGTAGCTGTCTCAACATTGGGGTGAAATTTTCTCAGGATAGGTTCCCAGAAAAGCAATGACTAGGCCAAACATTTTATAGCTCTTTTGGTGCACTTAAACGTGTGGCTGCCATTCCCTTTCTTTTGGGGAGTGGGTTTCTGGGTCTCCCAAACTCCCTTCAGTTGACACTAATGCAGAAAATGAAAATATTGAGCCATTTCTCACAGGAGAGGGTGGAAGGCAAGAGTGAAAATGAAAGAGAACAGTGACCCAAGCTTGGGCCTCTCCCAGTCCCCTTCCCCCAGCTGGCACGGGTCACAGGGAGATGGCTTTACGGCTGCCTGGGGAGAGCCAGGCGCAGATGCAAAGGAGTCCCCAGGGTGGCCCAAGTAGGTGCAGCCCGCGGTCAGCTTGCGGAGGCAGGGCCTGCAGGGCGAGGTCTGCTGCTTGCTCTGCCTGCTCTGCGGCCGCCTTTGCAAAACAGTGACTGCTCACCTGTCACGGATCCTCCTGGTTTACACGTGGGCTGGTGTTTAAGCCAAGGTTGACTTAACCTGGGTGGACAGCTGCTTTCTTCCTTATAAGGATTGTGTGTCTTTTGGGGAGAGGGTCACATTCCTGTCACTGAGGTTACCATCTCTTTGCACACCTACCCCGTCCTCTTTGGGGTCCCTGGGCCAGCAGCTGTGTGGCACCTTGAACAATCTCTCCGGTTCCTTGCGCCAGTTTGGTCTCCGGGGGTGCAGGTGAAACGAGAGAGAAGCTCACTGTGGCCAAACAGGGCCCCGCCTGACGCAGTGCGGGTGACACCAGGAGAGGCCCACGGAGTCCAGCCACGCACCCTCCAGCACATCTTTCTATCTGAAAAACGACACGAGAGAAAACAGGCTCTTCTTTGTGTTTGGCGATGAATTGTATAAAATCTGTCGGGGGGGAAGAGGGAGAGAAGAGGGAGACCTGCAGGCAGGAACGTGGCTGGCACTGGGGGCCCCGGTGGTGGCCAGGTGGGGCGAGCGTGGGGTGGTGACCTCATGGGAGCTAGGACAGTTGAGGATTCCGTGACTGCTGGTGCTGGCGAGGCCGGGAGCCACTGGACGGCTCCCGTGCTGCCGCTGGGCTGCGAGTGCTCGAGCTGCTTCTGAAAAGTTTGGCTGGAGCTTTCTTATAAAGCGAAACGTACTGCGTAAAGCCCAGAAATTCCTCTCTGAGGCATTTACCGAGGGAAATGGAAACATATTCACACACAGAACTCCATGGGGGTCTGTGTGTGTGTGTGTGTGTGTGTGTGTGTGTAAGCTTTATTCACAATAGCCAAAAACTGGACACAGTCCCAATGTCCCTCAGCTGGGGAATGGCTAAACAGACGTGGTGCTTCCGTGCGGCGGAGCACTGCTCGGCGGTGAGAGGGAAGAACCGCTGGTTCACACGACACGGTGAATCTCGGGAACGTGCTGCGTGAGTGAAGCCAGATTCTAAAGGCTCTGCAGACTGTTTGGTTTCGTTTATATGACATCCTAGAAAAGGCAAAATTATCAGGACAAAAAATGGATCCGTGGTTATCAGGGGCTGGGAGTGGGGGAAGGGATTGTCTGCATTGGGGTGGTGGTTACGTGCTTCTGTCAAAACTCAAAGAGCTGTACACAAGAAAGGGCGAAAGGTGCTGTGTGTAAATTACACCTCAATAAGTCTGATTTTCAAGAGAGAGAAAGAGAGACCATTAACAAGCTGGGAATCTGCCTGTCACAGTTTTTTTTTCATGGTGCTGCTCTGTCCATTTAAACAGGACTGCACAAAAGTGGCCATTTTTGGTTCTGTGACCAGTGATGTAAGTAGCACTTTCTACACTGATATTTGAAATCTCTTCCTCATAAAAACCACAGGAACTCCACCATGCCCTGGGCATAGACTTACTGTGTAAGCGAGACTTTACAGACTTCTTTCAAGCCTAGTAAACTGACACCTGCCGTGAGAGCCGCAGGTAGGAGTCTGAGGGCCACCCTTTCACTCCAGCCCCAGGGAGGCACCGAGCCCAGAGCCCTCCCTGGGAAAACACTAGATGGTATTTCCTTCTGTCTCTGCCTCCAGGAGAATATTGTCTCTCATCTCGGATGATGGGAAAATGAGATTCGAGAGCATGGGCCCTGGAGTCAGACCTGGGGGTGACTCTCGATCAGTTTCAATTAGATTTGGCTGTGAGTTACAGAAGACTCAAAATAACAGTGTCATGAACAGAAATGCATTTCCGTGGAAGCAATCCAAAGCTGGGGTGGCAGCTGTGCACCACAGCATCCGCAGGGACCCAGGCTCCCTCTAGCTCGTTACACTGCCATCCCCTGGTGTAGCTCTTGACCTCGTAGTCCAAAATGGCTGCCAGAGCACCAGCCATTACATTAGTGTTTCAGGCAGCACGATGGATGAAGGGACAATAAAGAAGGGTCAAGGGTGAATGCTAGCTCTCCGTTAATGGATGTTTCAAGAAACTGCCTCATAGCATTTCTGTTTATGTCTTACTAGCCAGCACTTAGTCACTTGGTTGTGACTATCTAAAGGGAGGCTGAGAAATAGAGTCTACGCTGCCCACCTGAGAATAAGAGGTTCTGTTTCCCTGGAGGAAAGAGAGAATGGCTATCTGGGGTAGAGGAAGCAACCGACAATCTCTACAACTTCCAGTTTTGCCATGTTTTTACAGTGGGACCTTAGACTAGTCTCTGATCTCTTTATGTCTTAGTTTTCCATTTATAAAGTGAGCACAAGAACTCTTTCTTCTCTGGCTCGATGTGGAAATTAAATGAGGTAATGTATACATGATCCTGGGGACACTCGATGCAGGGTGACTGTTTTCATTGCTTCTGCTGCGTTTTCTATAATGGTCTCTGGCTACTAATGCCTGGCTGAGTGGGCAGCACAGAGATCATCATGGAGAGAGGGCACACGCAGGGGGTACCAAGATCCAGCCTCCAGCCCTATTGACTCAGCTGCTAACTCTGCCCTAGGCCCGTGCGGCAGAGCTGCCACTGTGCTGCCGTGGCCACAAGCTGTGCCCTGTAGCAGGACTGAGGTCAGCGCCTTCCTGTGCTCTCTAATGACAGTGTCCTTATCCCTGTTTGGCACAAGATGTTGCCTGAAGCACTAAGGGGACAAAGGACTTGCCCAAGGTCACAGGGCCCGTGAGAGGAGGATGCCCAGGCGGTGGGGGTCAGGCCGGTGCCCCACCTCAGCGAGCCCCAGATGCCCTCGGCTTTGTGCAGGGACAGAGCTGTGTGTGTGTCAGGGCAGGACAGCGGGGCAGGCAGGCAGACAGGTGCACTCCGGGGGAATGGTCTAGGTGAGGCCACGGTGATTCACTCCATCTTCCGTCAGAACCGGTGGTCTTCAGAGTAATTACTGCGTTTGGGAAAATGTAGATAGCAATGCGTTTACAGGGCGATGTGGGTCCCAGCTCTGCCACTTGCCAGCTGTGTGGCCTCTCCGAGCTGACATTTTGTTTTAGTCCTGTATCGTGGGCCTGATGCCAGGCCTGGTTGCAAGGACTGGACACACCTGCTCGTAAGGGGCCTGGAGCCGACGGGCCGCCACCCTCTCTGGGCTCTGTGGCCTCCTGGGCACACAGGCTGGGGGTCTGCTGTGCACCCACAGTGCCCTGTCCCCTGGGTCCAGAGCAAGAGCCTCATCCTGCCGCTGACCAGGCCTCCGTGCCCAGGTGATGGTGTGAGAGGCCCTCAGCCAGGTCCCCAGGCTCCCAATTGTCACATCTGACTGCTGTCAGTGCCTTCTCTCTGCCATTCCCCACATGTGAAGGGGGAGGGGACCAGTTTGCCACACTCAGAAGCCCCTGCACGGCCCCCAGGCTGCTGACGGCAGCTGTCACCTCGCCTGGTAGACTGGTGGGCCTCTGGTATTTGCCTCTTTTCACGTATGTGTATTTCCTAATTTTTCTATAAACAATATGTTGATTTTTTATTAATAAGAAAACAACAAAGGTTTTTAAAAAACGGACTTCCAGCCTTCTGCCTGGTCCTGCATTCCCCTCGGACACATCCATCCAACTAGAGTTTCTTGTTCCCATTTGAATCTCCAAGACGGCAATGGGATTTCACAAAACTCATGAATAATTTACAAAGGAGCACTGGCTTTACATTAATCTGCTGTCAGAGTGCCTTGTTGACAGAGGCTGCGTGGAAAGCCGGAACGGTAGCCGGCCAGAGGTGCTAGCTGCACACACTGTGCCGTCGCCAGCAGGTCACCTGCCTTCCCTGGGCCTGTCTTTCAATCCCTAAAACCAATGGGGCGGACTTTGCTGCCCGTCCGGATCAATCGTTGGAGCTGCCCAGGTGAGGACCTGAGGCCACGCGGGGCCCGGAGGGAAGGTGCACTGGGTTCCTCAGCGGTGCCTGCCGCGGGGCTGGATTGGGGGCGTTTCGCATGAGTGAAGTGTTTTCATCCAAGGACCAGAATGTCTGGAAAGTCTCCTTGACAGTCCACAGCTCTGTGAGCTGTGCCCAGGGCCTGCTGCATCATTCGTAGAGTCCGGTGCCCAGTGAAAATGTGGAGCCCCGGCTGACAGTGTGGAAGTCAATCTCCTTCCTGGAAGCTCATTGTGCCCACCCCTCAGATAGGAGTTCCTGGGCGCCGTGCTTCCTGCTTGCTGAGGGCTGGGTCCTTTTGTGCCCTCAGGTGCCTGAGCCACCAGCCTCCTGGCCTCAGACTCTTTGACACCCCACCTCTCCTCCCTATCCTCCCCGCACTGTTGGGTCCCCTGCATTCCCCTGGGCCCAGCTGTCCTTGTTCACCCTGCTGCTTATCTGCTGGCCCTCTGCCCTGTGATCAGTGACCACGAACCCACATGCCACGAGGGTGACCATTCTAGGACTTGAACTTTGACAACTCCATGGGGAGGTTGGATTCAGTGACAGTGACCCACCTGTGCAAGAGCTGGACAAGTGCCCTGCTTCAGGCTTTTCAAAACTGCTACCTCTTGGTGGTGGGGGACAGGGTGGCAGGCCTGCCAGGGCTTGACTGTCATGTGGGCCCCATGTGCCTGCACTCTCTCCCTTCCACCATAGGATGACACGGCACAAAGGTCCTTGCCAGATGCTGTGCCAGCTCTTGGACTTCCCAACCTCTAGATCAATGAGCCAAATAAATTTCTATTCGTTATTCAGGGGTCCCAACCTATGGTGAGTTGTATAATTGTTTCATTGTATATTACAATGTAATAATAATAGAAATAACATGCATAATAATTGTAATGCACTTGGATTATCCCGAAATCATCCCCCTACTCTTCAGTCCATGGAAAAATTGTCTTCCATGAAAATGTTCCCTGGTGCCAAAATGGTTGGGGACTGCTGAATACCAGTCTGTGATTTTTTTTTTTATAGCAGCATAAAACAGACTAAGACAACAGATTTTCCCCTGGAATCTCCTGAAGGAGTGGAACCTTAGCCCAGTGAAACTCTTTCCAACTTCTGGCTTCCAGAGCTATGAGATAAATTTGTGTTGTTTGAAGCTATCGTGTTTGTGGTAATTTGTTACAGCAACAAGTGGAAACCGATGTGGGAAGCTATTTGCGATTAGGGGAAGCCGCTCTGAGGAGATGAACAATGAAAGTGGAAGTTGTGCAAAGATTTGGACGGAGGAAACAGCAAGTGCAAAGGTCCTGAAGTAGGACTGAACTTGACTTGTTTGTGGGTCACTCTTCTGTCATTGGCCAGCTGTCACTTTAAGTGACCTGGTCCTTTAGTCAACACGAGGACACCGACCTTTGCCTCAGCAGGCCTCTCCTGCCTCCTTGTCTTTGCTGATGTTTTTCCTTTTGCCCTCGGTACTCCTTCAGCCCAGAAAACTCCTACGCATCCACAGAGGCCTAGTCCAATGTCACTTCTTCTGAGAGTCCTCTCCTGACACTGCCCCTATGCAGACTAACAGGTTTCCCTGTGCTGTTCTCAACTCGTGTTATACTTACCTCATGTGCAACAGCTACTTGTTCTCATCATACATCTACACCTCTGTCTGCTGGGCTGTCCTCAGGACAGAGGCTGTGTCTTAGTCACTGCTCTGTCTTTACCACTTAGCACAATGCCTGGCATGCAGGTGACACATTTGTTGAGTGAATGATAGCTCTGACCTCATAACAATTGTTCTGAAGTCTCCTGTTGACCTGTCCCAGCTACCAACCTTTCAGATGCAACTGAACTAACCAGCTTGTGAACACTGCAGCCTGAACACCTTTTCCCCAGGAGCGCTGTCCTGCCCCCTGTAATCATGACCAAAAATGCATTGAGCTTATCCTGGGGCTTTATCAGTCGGGAGCTCAGCGGGAGACTCAGAGGAGTGAGTCCAGGAGGGTTGAGGAAGGGGCTGTTTGCAGAAGGACACACACACACACACACACACACACATGGAGTGGTGCAGCACCCAGGGACTGCCAGCAGCGGGGAGCTGTTACCACCTCCAGGCTGACAGGCAAGAAGAGGGAGCGGAGTTAGAGGAGCCCCACAAACCCATAGCCTGGTGAGGGGTTCCCCGGCAGGACCTGTGAGCCCAGGTGGCGGCATGCAACCCCAGCCCAAACCACAGGTGGGGAGCAGGAGGTGAGGGTAGGAGGCAATGGGCAGAGTAAATGATCTGACCCTCTCCACCCCACATTGTCCTGCCGACACCTCCCTTTGGCCAGAGGACAAAGGGGCTCAGGGACGCAGCCTGTAGAGGATCAGCCTTCCAGACGCAGGGCAGGTGGAGAAAGGTAGGGGATCAGGTAGCAGGAAGGGTGTGCAAAGGAGACTTACCCTAGTCCTCAACACTGCACTTAGAAGTAAGTCTCTTTTTCTACAAGTTAGAGACCAGGAAGTAACCTGCCCAAGATCGCGTGCTAGGCAGGGACAAGTGAGGGACAGGGAGCTGGAGTGTGGATGCGGGTCTATCTCCAGGGCCTTTCTGCTCAGCAGGAGCCTCCCGCTGTTGCCGCAGGGCTTGGGTCAACCCTGAGCACCGACCGAGTGCCAGGCCTGCCAGAAGCCTGCGGGACAAGCACGGGCCCAGCTGCCAGCCCTTCTCTTCCCAATGGCACCCTGGGGTTTTGTCTCCTGGAGCCTCGGTTTCTTCTCCTCCGCTGCAGCCATCTCAGTGTGTAATTCCACCACTGTGGTCTCTTGGTTAAAGCCTGTCTCCCCACGTGAGCAGGGCCACGCAAATGGCTCATCACTGTAGCCTAGTTCCAGCGCCTGGCGCTTAGTAGGTGCTTAGCAAATACTGCTAGACACATGGAAGATTCTAGCCACTCCCATCCATTCTTTGCAGCCCAACTTCTCTTCTGGCTGTTAGGGGTGGGGGCAGGGCAGCGCTCCAGCCTGGCTACCACCTCCTGGGCACCACCCCCAGCCAGGCGGTGGGGCTGGCACCCTCCCTGCTGGCTTTGGCAAGTTTTCCCAGGAGTGCCAAGTGACAGACTGAGGAGGGAGTGGGAGGGAGCTTTTCCTCCTCTTTCCTTCACTGCCTCCTTCCTTACCACGGGAACGGGAATAGCTCCAGGCCTGGTTTCTGAGGCTGCAGGTTTGCGGGATGGTGCTGAGACCCTGTGAGGGGAAAGAGCCTGGACCCTGTTCTCGGCGGCCCTGTGGGCGCAGCTCAGCTACAGGATCTGGGGGTCAGTTGTTGCCTTGGATTTATTTTTTCATTTCATAGAGCAGAGAGGGCCACGTGGTGGGCAGGGCACCCCTGTGGCTGTGTCCTGAACCAGCGCTGGGGTTGGTGCGGCTTCCTCTTACCTGCTGGCTCAGGTGCTCACAGCCCATTCTCTGGCCTTGGCTCCAGAGAGAATGGCAGTGAGGACTGGAGCCCTGAAGACTGCCCAGGGGGACTTCAAAATATATATGCTTATTTGATTTAAGAATAAATCAGAGAACACTTGAAAGATAGGGAACAAATAGGGAAGGAGGAAGGAAATCTTCAATCCCATTTACCCTGACATAATTAGTGTCGTTTTTATGTTTTTGTTTCCAGCCATCTCCCATATACATTCACATTTGTTCTCCTGGCCACGAAAGGCTCTGGGCACGATTGCATTCTACTCTGTGACACTCGGCCACTTCTTTTGCCTGCTTCTTGGTTGCTCCAGATGATCACGCTGGTGGCTGCTGGGTGTGCTGGGGCTGAGTTAGCTGCGTCCTTGGAGGGCAGACCCGGGGCCTCCTGCCGGCCCACACCGGGCACCCGGGTGCTCTCTGGGAAAGCCAGTGTTGTTAGTGGGGGCACAAGCACAGTGATCCCCACCCTTCCCTGTCACCAGCCTGGGAACCCGAGAGCAGGGGAATCAGAGGGCACCCTCTGCCCCCGGGAGAGTGCAAGTCGAGTGCTGTTCTCACGCTTTCAACCTGAGGCTATTTAAAGTCAAGGGCATTGTCTTAGAGGAAGGAAAAAAAATCAATATGTAAGAGAGTAAGGCTTTTATGTCCACCTCCTGGAGGGCCAAGGAGCCTGTGACCCCAGGAATGGGCGGTGAGGGTGGGGGAGCCCTTGGAGGGCAGATCTCTCATTCCTTGTGTTTGTTTGTATTGTTGTTATTTTAAACCATTCTAGGGCAGGTTATGAAATCTCTGGAGACTTTTAAAAATAGCATAGTTTTTGGTTTTAGAAGTAGTACATGTCCACTGCATAAAATGTGGAAAAATACCAAAAACTTAGAGAAGAAAATAAAAATCATCCCACATGGCACCACCCAGAAATGACTACCATTGACGTTTTGATGCATTTTCTTTTTAGGCTTTTTCCTGGTTCATGTGTCTAGAGCTTTAACATAATTGGTGCAGAGGATGGTAAGAGCATGTAGTTATGTGGAACTGCCCAGCCAGGTGACCTTGAGCGAGATGCTTAATTCCCTCCATGCCTCAGTCCCCTCATATATGAAATGGGCCTAAAGTTTGACCTTAAGCTCAGGCTTGCAGTGAAGCTAAACAAGTTCATGTAAATACATGTCAAGGCCCAGCACAGTGCCAGGAACACAGTAAGTGCTCAATGAATGCTTGCCGTTGCCATTAGCGTTTTCAGTTGATCATATATTTTAGATACTACTTTTTTTTTTCTCTTTGTATTGTGACCTCAGAATTTTCTCACATTTTAAATGTTGAGTACACATCATTTTTAGGGCCACATGAGCCTTTTTTTCTGTGGTTGATTTAACTGCTGTTGGCCATTCAGATCTTCTCTGGTTTTTCACCTCTTTTGGTGCATCCTGCTGTGATGACCTTCCTTGCACATTGACTCTCGTCCCTATGATCTTTTAGGACAAATACCCAGATGTAGAACTGTGGGGTCACAGGCTGTGGGAGTTTATTTCTGGGGCTCTGGGTAACGTGTGGCCAGCTTGCTTTCCAAGAGGGCACATTCCTAGGAAGGCTTGCTGGCCCCGCCCCTCCCCAGCTCCCCAGCTCCCCAGCTCCCCAGCTCCCCAGCATGCTCCTTGGGTCGCTGTTTATTTGCAGAAGTGATAATCCCCAGCCACGTCTGCAACCAGGAGCCTCTGGGCATGAGAGGCAGCCCTCGTAGCCAATGACATTTCCAGGGAGGACGCGGCTGTCTGCGTTCTTTTGGCAAAGGCAGCTTGCAGTCCCAGTCAACAGTCAGCTCTGAGAAGAGCAGGCGCCAGGCTGCTTAGCTCCCGTTTAACACGAGCTGCAGCAGGTGGTTTCCTGGGTAGCGGAGCCAAGCCCCAGACAGACAGGAAGCATCAGGCCTGTGCTCTGCTAGGGGGTGAATGTTGTCATCAGTAACCAGGGACGTTGTCACAGCCCCAGTTCTGCTCTGGCCAGCTAAAGCTTTTTCCATGGTGGTTTCATTTTTAATTGTTCTTGTTCTTTGGGGGAGGAAGAAAGTAAGAATTCAACGGAAGAGCTTAGTCAAGTCTGAGCCTTGCAGGTGCCCAGGAGGATATTGTAATGATAACAACAGTATTAACAGCTCATATTTCAGAGTGCTGCGCTCCTTCCAAGCGTGTCATCTGCACTACAACCACAGGAGTTCCACGCCCTCAGTCTCCCCAGCTACTCTGCATCGGTGTACCTGTGCTGCTGCCCTTCATAGCACCAGCAGCAACTGAGCACTTATTGCATGCCAGAGCACTAGGTTGGGGGGGGACGAGGCTGCTCCGACATTCCATAGTTCACAGCGGCATGGGGAGGGGTATGGGTTTCCTATGGCTGCTGTAACAAATTAATGCCACAGAGTTAGTGCTTTCCAACAACACAGATATACTGTCTTACGATTCTGGTGGTCAGAAATCTGATGCGCTCTCACTGGACTAAAATCCAGGTGCTGGCAGGGCTGCAATTCCTTCCGGAGGCTCCAGGAGAGATTCTGTTTCCTTGCCTTTTTTAGTTTCTAGAGGCCCCCTGTGTTCCTTGGCTTGTGGCCCCTGCCTCCACCTTCAAAACCAGTGGCATCTCGTCCTCTGTCTCTGACTCTGTTTCCATCAGCAGCCTCTTCTGTCTCCTGGGTCAGGTCACCCTCTGCCCTGTTCTTATAAAGACCCTTGTGATTACATTTAAGGCTCACCCCGAGAATCCAGGAAAATCTCTCCATCTCCAGATCCTTAATCCCATCTGCAAAACCCCTTTTGCCACACAAAGGTAGCATTCACAGATTCCAGGGATTAGGACCTGGACATCTTTCGGGGAGCTGTGAAGTGTGGCAGGGTCATATGGCATCGTTAACCGAGAGATAACAGTGCGCTGGGCTGACACATGGCTTTATCGCGAGGGCTAAGACTCTAATCCCTTATGCCCAGGAGGCTTTGCCAACTGTAAAGGACTCTACAGATGTTAAGGAGAAACAGCTTGGATTGGAGGCGATTTGCCTTTAATGTGAGGATTAAGGAGCTTTCCTTTTTCTGAAGTTACATTATTTTGAAGGTATAATCTCTGTAAGACATCCCCCAAACATGGAAACTTTGCCTTGAAATTGTACGTGCTTCAGCTGTTGTGTTTCCTTCTCCCAGGCCTGCAGGCCTTTCTTAAGTGGGGCTGCCTGCCAGGATGGTAACCCCCGGCACGGCGGCTTGACAAGCTGGCCCCTGAGCAAGAGAACCGTGGAAGACGGGGCCAAGGCGGCCGGTGGGGCTTTTGGCCTGATGGGGTCTTAACAGGGCTCGCTGGCCCAGAGGCTGGAATTGGGCATAAAAGGGACGCAGGGAACAGCAGCACAGAGGCCTAGGCTGGGGGAGGAAATGGGCGACACTGGGATGGGGTGGGGGCTTGGTGTGGGAGGAGCAGGGGATTCTTCCAGTCTTGCCTGACTGCTGCTTTGCCCTGGTTTGGAGCCTCAGTGGCTCCGCTTGTCCTCATCACGAGCCCCAACTTTTCCTATTTTAGCATTTTAAAAAATTGAGGTGTAATATACATCCAGTAAGTGTTACAAGGACGTAACTCCATAGGGTTTTTACTGAGTGTAATTTACATTCACTGGGATGTGCAAAGTGCTGCGGCCTTAGGTGCTGACATTGGGGATTTTGACATGTGCCCACACCCATGGGACCCCCACCCATGGGACCCCCACCCAGGTGCCGACAGAGGCACCTCTGGAACCTCGGCAGCTCTCCCCTGCCCTTCCCAGTGAATACCTCCTCCAGCAGGAACCCCTGTTCTGATTCCTGTCACTGTGCTGAGCGCAGCCTGTTCTGGAACTTTGTGTAAATGGAATCCTGCAGTTTGGATTCTTTTGTGTCTTGGCTTCTTTTGCAAGGCTGAGAGATTCCTGCATCAAAAGGTTTCCTACTGATGCCGCAGTTTCACCCTGACCCAGAGCACCCTGGACACTCCCTGGGGAAGCACCTACATATCCTTTAGAAGTTAGCTCAGGCCATCGGGACCTCCTCTGGGAACCTTTCTTGATCCCCCCAGGACTATGTGCGGAGCTTCCTTCCACTGCAGACTGTAGCTCGGGGGTACCTGCCTGGAGACCGTGAGCTCCCAGAGGGCAGGGGGGATGCATTTTCATCTTACTCTTCCCTGTGTCTGACACAGTGCTGGGCACAGAGTGAATGCTCAGGGGTTTGTTGAATAAACAAGTAGTCACTGATTGACTGATAATTCTGGCATTGCAGGGGATCCGCCTGACTCTGTCCCTGACCTGATTCTCTGTGCTTTGCCCTCATCTCCATTGCATTTTTGCAGTTCCTGTTTCTCTTCTCTTGATTAACCTAATCTCCTCTAAGCACCCACCTGAACTGCTATTGCAGAGTGTCTGCAACTTTCTGTTTGGAAGACCAGAAGGAAATAAAGTGAGTTTGCAAAGATTTCCACCAGAAAGATTTTAGATCCCTGAGAGATAAGGTGTGGTTATCTGGAACCTGTGTGACTGGGATGGCTAGGTCCTGGTGACCCGGCCATGTCCTGCTGTTCCTTGAAATGATTCAGAAAGGCACAGGTGGGACGGGAACTTGTGACTTGTGCCTCAGTCTTTGGCTCCCAAGGATGTTCAAATCACTGGAACATAAGCTAATCAGACACCTAACATCTCATCTTGGTCCTACTGTGGCCTGGCCTGGGGCCATCTGTAAGGCACCCTTGGTGGTATGGGAGGGACTGGGATATGGCTTCTAGGCACTTGGCTCCATTGTATTCTGAAAGCACCTTGAGGTGGCCCGTCCAGAAGCCCAGCCTCTGGTTAGGGCCTTGCTAGGTGGGGGCCTTGGTGATGTGACAGGCCCCTCCCTCTTTGTATCGCCACCTTCATGGCACCAGAAGGTACCTTCGGGATCCCAGGACAGATCCCCTCACCCCCTGCCACCTGCCAGGAGAGGGTGACTAAATTGATCCCCCATAACATTTTCTTAGAGCTACTATATTTTTAAATCCCTATTAATTAAAAAAGAATATTACTATGGAATATTTCAAGCATTCACCAAGGTGGAGATAATAGGACAGTGACCCCCCCACCATGTACCCTTCCCAGCTACAGCGGGAATTGAACTACGGCTGCTCTTATGTCTTCAATCCCACCGACCCCAATTATTTTGAAACACATTCCAGGCAATCTATCATTTAATCCACAAGCATTTTAGCATGGAATTCTGAAAGAGAAACGCCTTTTAAACATAACCACAACAACATTATCATGCCTGAACAACTGAACACAAATCCTTTAATGTCATCAAATACCACCAGTGTTCAAATTTTGCCAATTGTCCCATGAATGATTCTTTGTTTTTGCTTTTTGCTGATGTTTGTTCATGTCAGGATCCAGACGAGGGCTGCACATCGCTTTGGGCTGCCTCATGCGTCTCTCGAGTCTCTTTGAATTAGAGGTGCTTTAAAGGGGAGGTTTGGAAATTGGTGAGGAGTTTGGAGGGATTGGGTGCCTGTCCCTGCCCCGCTGGCCACTGCCCCAGCCTGAGCTCAGGGACCTCTCCTGCAACACTTCACTCTGCTGCTGTCTGTCCTCCCACCTTACACAGCGAGCACCGTCTTATTCCTGCCTTGATCAGGATGTCCTGAATGTTCCACAGGTGTTTGCAGTACCGAGCTCACACAGGGGTACTGCATGTGTCTCACTGAAACGATGTATATGAAATGCCAGGGTCTGTCAGAGTTGGCGTTGACCTGTGTGTGTGTGTGTGTGTGTGTGTGTGATCACATAAATCTGCCACCCCTTGTTTCCATGGGGTCTTGACTCAAACGTCACCTTTTCAGTGAGGTCTTCCCTAGCTATTAGATTTAAATCGGAATTTCTTGACTTCAGGGTAATTCTCTGTGCATCGTAGGATGTTGAGCTGCGTCCCTGGCCACTACTCACTAGATGCCAGTAGCACCTCCCCTCCCACTCGGGACAAGCAAAACTGTCTCTAGGAATTATCAAATGTCCCCTGGGGGCAAAATCCTTCCTGGGTGGGAACTACCAACTTCAGTGCTGAGCACTGCTCCCCCACCCCCACACACGCACTCTCCACGGCTTCCCTGGTTCATTTCTGTCTCAGCTCTGACCACAGGGTAACAGACTGTCCATTTTAAATCTTTATCCACTTGATTCTTGGCCTCCTTGTACCAGACAGCAGGTTCCACACGCCTGGGCCCTTTGCTTCATCTGTAAGATAGCCGTCTTTGGTGTGCATATGCCCAGGGCTAGACCGCTGTCTGGCCCACAGCAGGGGTGAGTAAGTGTCTGTCGGAGGATGGAGGATCGGAGTCACTGTCTTTACAGTAATACTGTGGGACGCACATAGGAATGAGGAGGCCGTCTGGGTCTCCCCTTCCAGGAGCTGCACAGGGTTTAGAGACGTCCTACAAGGGCAGCAGTATACTGGGTGTGACCAGCTCCTTGTGGCTCCAGAGACGCCTTCCTCCTGCCCGGTGGCCAGGGCCAGGTGCCCAGGACCCTGAAGGGAGTGACACAGGGCAGTTGCGTTCGGCAGAGGGGCTGGCAGCTCCCCAAGGGCTGTGTCTGCTGCTCAGCCACAGCTGCATGATGGCCGCTAATCACGGGCCTGCGGCTGCCGAGCCTGGACGGGGGGGGGGGGGGGGGGCAATAAAAACACCCCCTGACTGCGGTGCTGGGTGCCACGTAGCCTGGGGAGGTCCGGAAGGTGTGGTCAGTGCAGTCTGGGGACAGCGGAGCGTTGGAAAGAAAAAAGCAGAGGAGGGACAGAGGAAAATGGGTGTGCCCAGATCTCCTGGGGAAACACTTCCATGAGAAAGCAGTGGGAGCAGAGCAAGTAACGAGGGAGGTGGACGGCAAGTTCAGGGAAGGAGAATGAGAGTAGCTGGAAAATACAAAACATTTCACCGAAGGACGGTGGGAAAGCGATCGGTAAGCCGGAGCCCAAATATGAACACCAAAGCCAAGAACTAGGTGGATGAGGGCTCTGTTTTCCATTTAGGAACCAAATGGGGTGTGGGGTTCAAAAATGGGGCCGCTGAGCCGCGAGTGAGTGGCCGTGGTGAGATTTCAGGCGCAGGCTGGCCTGGCTGGGCGAGCGTGTGTGGCTTCTGCGTGAGGGTCAAGTCCTCTCACTCGCACGAGGCTCTGCGCACGGTGACGCCCTAAAGTCGCTGAGTGGAGACTCTCGGGAGGGGAAGGCAGAGGGCAATATTCACATACACACTCACATTCACCCACCTGCCTTCCTCACCCCCCCCCCCATGGCAGGGTAAGGTGTTCGCGGTTATTGGATTCCCAGACACAGCCGCGAGCTGTAGCGGGTGAGAGTGAGACTGTGATTATTTCCGAGCCATCACAAACACCGAGGAGCCTCTCGGGGCCTTCCCTGAACGTGGCCCACGTGTTGGCAGTGTGATCCATCTAGGTCAGAGCCAACCTCAGATGGGGGTGCGAGGCCCTATCTACTGGGTGACAGAGGCTGGCCATGCGCAGCTCCTAGGGATGGGTGACCTGGAGTCTCATAAACGCTTCCCCCTCCTCCTCCCTGATAAGCACAGGGACGGGCACCCTGATGAGGAACCCGTGGGCAGGGGTGGGTAACAGAGGGACTCTAACAGGTGTGTGGCCTCTGCTGAGGGGCAGGTAGCGGATCTGTTGACTCACCCAGAACCGCCCCCTGTGGGGCAGGAATCTCCTCCCTGACACCCCGAGCCTTCCGACCATCTTCTGGGGCATTTCACCTGCTGGTCCTCTCTCTAGAATGTTCTTCCCCTGACGTTTTGCAGGGCTGACGACTTCTTACCTTCTGGGGGTCAGTCCTTCAGAGCATGCTAAACTGTGCATTGGAAGGCAGGTGTGAGCAGGTGTGTATATGCATTTGTTTGTGGAAGTCTGAAATATTTCTGTAGGAACCACACAGCTACCACTGTGTGTTTGCTTTAGAGAAGGGAAACTGGCTGGCTGGAGAGAGGGTGGGAGGGAGATGTCACGGTGTTCCCTTTTATTATACTTCTAGAATTTTGAACATGTGAGTGTTTATTTAAAAGTGATTAAAAACAAATGAACGAGGGAGGATTTTCAGTAAATTGCCCCCAGCATTTTCACTTGGGAGCCGTTGTGAACAACTCACAGCTACTTAACTCACCAGCCTGAGTTTGGTCTTTCTCCTCTCCCACTAGACGATGAACGCCGCGCAGGCAGGAGTAGCTGCTGCCTGTTACTGTCTAGTGCAGGGCTCGGCACACACCCGGACGCAACTGCTGGGCAAATTAAGGGAGAACGAAGAACTCAGCACATACAGCTGGTGTATTGTAGTGCTGGACCTGAATCTGTATCCAAACTCCAAACTTCGAACATTACCCCAGATGTCACAATTGTCGCATGGGCTCACTGCCTGAATGCCTGAGATTCCCGGCCCCCCGCACAGGGCCTGGCATGCGGCGGGTGTGCAGGGGAGATCTGTTGAGTGTGTGGATAAATGTCTGACTTCATCTCCAAGCTTTGTGGCACTTCCCCCCCCTTCTCTTCCCAGGCCTCACTGAGGTTTGGGGCTTACCTGTTCAAGCAGCTAGTTAGGATACTAACACCCTCCTCATCCTCTTCCTGGAGTGCCCTCCTCCCCATGTCCCCAGCCAGCTGCCTCCTGGCAGACTCCTTCTCCGGTCCAGTGTCGCCTTTGCTTCAGAGCCTGCTCTGGCCTTCTACTCTCCCTTCCTCCATTTTGCCACCTGCAGACTGAGGTCCTCGCCCGATCCAGGGACAATCCCTGTTAAACATTTTGGCATTTTTCTTTCCATACTCTTCTCCGTTCAAATATTTATCTTTTTCTCTAAGACAGATTATATGCCCATCACCAGGAGAAGGGATAGTGGTAAATCGGGTACTGGTCACACAGTGGAATAATATTTAGCAATGAAAAAGACCAGGCTATTAATACACACAATATCACGGATGAATCTCAGAAACATTAATGGAACAAAAAAAGATGCAAAGGAGATATACTATGTGATTCTATGCATTAATATATGAAGTTCAAGAGCAAGCAAATGTAATCTATGGGATAGAAGTCAAAACAGTACATACCTTTGGCAGGGCAGGGTGGATACAGACTGGAAAGGGGCAGAGACCTTGCTGGGGTGATGTGCTGTGTTCTTGATGTGGGCGATATTGTGCAGATATGTACATAGGCTAGAGTTCATTGAGCCGCACACTTAACATTAAGACATTTTGCTGTACTGAATTATGCCTCAGCTGAAGAACATAAATAAGACAGGCTTATGTTCTACACGCTGCTCTGTTCCCCAATACTTTTGCTTTATTTAAACCTGATGCCATGAGGTAGACCTGCATCATAGGTTTAGTGGCTGCATAGTATTCCTCTGCCTAGATTTCATTTGTGTCTTTAGAACAACTTTGCTCCCTGGTAGAAAATCCTTCTAAAAATGATGCAAGAGGACAGGGGGAAACTTAGGATCTTTGGCATTTCCTTTGTGCCTCTGCACAATGTGGTCTCTGCAGACAGGGCAGGAGGACACAATTGCTGTTCTGGGACTGAAGTGTGCAGAATAATTTGGTACATCAGGAATAGTTTATAAAAATGGGTCACATTTCATCAAAATTGTGCTTCAAAGGACACCATGAAGAAAGTGAAAAGACAACTCAGAGAACGGGAGAAAATATTTGCAAATCGTGTATCTGATAAGGGACTTGCGTCCAGAATATATAAACAACTTTTGCAACTCAATAGTAAAAAGTCAACCCAATTTAAAAACAGGCAAAGCCTTTGAGTAGGTATTTCTCCATAGAAGATATACAAATGACCAGTAAGCGTATGAAAAGATGTCATTAGTCATTAGGGAAATGAAATAAGTACCTCTTAATAATGATATACCACTTCACAGCCATGAGAATGGCTAAAATAAAAAAGACAGACAATTACAAGTGTTGACGAGGATGTGGAAAAATTAGTAACCGTAACACGTCGTTGGAGGGAATGTGAAATGGTGGAGCTCCTTTAGAACAGACCGGCAGCTTCTCCACATGTCCAACATGTAGTTACTATATAACTTAGCAATTCCACTCCTAGATACATACCCAAGAGAAATGAAAACATACATCCACACAAAAAATGTACACAAATGTTCACAGCAGCATGACAGAATTATTCATAATGACCAAAAAGTGGAAACAACTCAATACCCACCAACTGCCGAATGGCTAAATGTGTTATGTCCACACTATGGAATACTATTTGGTAATAAAAAGGACTGAAGTAGTGATACATACTAGAACATGAATGAACCTGGAAAACATTATCCTAAATGAAGGAAGCCAGTCTCAAAAAGCCACATATTATATGATCCTATTTATCTGAAATGTCCCAAATCTGTGGATATAGAAAATATATTAATATTTGCCTGGGGCTGAGGAGGGGGAGGTGGGAAATGGGGAGTGACTGCTAATGGCCATAGGATTTCTTTTTGAAGATGTCCTAAAATTAGATTGTGGTATGATTACACAACTTTATGCATAGACTAGAAACCACTGAACTATGTATGCACTTTAGGTATATTTTATGGTGTGTGCATTATATCTCCAAAAAAATGAGTGAGGTACTTGGCATGGGAAATAAATTATTTTAAATTGAATTATCTTAAAAACATTGAATCAGGTGATGGATAGGGGGAGATAGTCAATGAAGACAGCGTTAACTGGGCCATGGTGTGGCAAGGAGACGTGGCGTTTTGTGGGAGGAGAGTCCCCGCTGAGTGCCTGAGTCCTGGAAATGGCTGTTTGACCCTGGCCAAGTCATCCTGCCTCCTTGAGTTCTGCTTTCTTATTCAGAAAATGGAAACATGTGTTAAGGAAACACTAGCTGTAACAGATGAGCCTCCAAATCACAGTGGTTCAACAGAGCGGAAGTTCATTCCTCACTCATGAAGTCTAGAGCAGGGGTGTGCAGGGACAGGCACCGGCCTCCAGCCAGCAGACCGGGGTGAGAGAGAGGCTGGAGGAGTGGGTGGGAGGTGATGGGCCAGGCCGGAGGGGACACACACCTCTTCCACCCCATTCCATTGGTCAGACTCTGCCACATGCCCCACCTAGAGACAGGGACCTGGGAGATGCAACTGACTCCCAGGAGTGTCTCCACACTGTGGAGGGGGAGCTTGAACCTTTAATGGCAGACAGATGTTGGGGCTTGGGGGTCCTGGAGGGAGCCTGGCAGGGGCGCAGGTTGGCAGAGCCTGTGAGCCCCAGCCAATGTTTTCTTCTAGTAGTTTCATAGTTTCAAGGCTTAGATTTAAGTCTTTAATCCATTTTTATTTGATGTTTATATATGGGGAGGGATAGCGGTCTAGTTTCATTCTTCTGCATAGGGTAATCCAGTTTTCCCGGCACCATTTATTGAGGAGACTGCTCTTCTCTGATTGTATGTTTTTGGTGCCATTGTCGAAAATGAGTTGGCTATAAATTCTTGGATTTATTTCTAGGTTCTCAATTCTGTTACACTGGTCTGTGTGTCTGTTTTTATGCCAGTACCATGCTGTTTTGGTTACTATGGCTTTGTATTGTATTTTGAAGTCAGACAGTATGATGCCTCCAGCTTTGTTCTTTTCGGTCAAGATTGCTTTGACTATTCAGGGTCTTTTGTGGTTTCTTACAAATTTTAGGACTGTTTTTTCTATTTCTGTGGAGAACATCTTTGGTATTATGATTGAGATTTGCATTGAATCTGTAAATCACTTTGGGTAGCATTGACCTTTTAATATTAATCCTTCCAATCCATGAGCATGGAATATCTTTCCATTTTTTGTGTCCTCTTCAATTTCTTTCATCAGTGTTTTCCTTGTAGTAATCTTTCACTTTGGTTAAATTTATTTCTAAGTATTTTCTATCTTTATAGCCATTATAAATGGGATTGCTTTCTTGATTTTGGATTGCTACTGATTTTTGTATGTTGATTTTGTATCCTGCAAATTTACTGAATTCATTTATCAGTTCTAATAATATTTTGGTGGAGTATTTAGGTTTTTCTAAGAATAAGATCATGTCATCTGTGAACAAGGACAATTTGACTTCTTCTTTTCCAATTTGGAGGCCCTTTATTTCTTTCTCTTGCCTAACTGCTCTGGCTAGGACTTCCAGTACTATGCAGAATAGAAGTAACATTGGGCATCCTTGGCTTGTTCCAGATCTTAGAGGAAAGGCTTTCCATTTTGGGGTAGCATTTTTTTTACACGAACAGCTATAAACTCCCAAATCAAAGGACCATAGCACGTTCTGCTTCCTCCTGCTTGGATTTGGTCTAAAGCTGAGGACCAGTTGTGGTTGTCCCTTACAAGGCTCTGGTGTCTCCTGCATGGATAGTGGCTTCTCCAGTGGCCTGCATGTGAGTTGTCCGGTTTCACCAGATGTCTGGTCATTCCTTGCAGCTGCCAAGAGGATTGTGTTGTGAGCTGTTGCTATAGAGAAAATCTGATTACATTCAAACTCAAGCTCATTAAATCAGAATTTTCTTTTTCGTCAAGGCTGGAGAATGTCACAGGGAGGCCCTTCCTCTTTCTGCTGCTTCAGGAAGGTAAATGTTCAACAGGGCTCTGTCTGAGGATGAAAAGAATGCCTTGTTCCTTCTGATCCCAGCCAGCTGCTCAGAATATGATTCACCAGGAAGTGAAAATGAGAAATTGATGCGGTCAGGGCAGTTGCTTGCAGACAGAGGGTCTCCTTCACAGGTAGAGCTTCCTCCTTCCCTTTGCTGCACTCGCACGTGCCACAGACGTACCTGTGTGTATTAGTCGGGCGTCTCCAGAGAAACAACCAGTAGCTTGTGTGCACATACAGAGAGAGACTTATTTAAAGGGATTGGCTTATGCAATTGCAGAGGTTTTCCGAGTTCAAAATCTGTACTGTAGGTCAGCAGGCTGAATACCCAGGAGGAGCTGCAGTTCAAGTCTGAAGGCCACCTGCTTGCAGAATTCCTTCTTGCTCAAAGCAGGTCCATCTTTCTTCTATTAAGGACTTAACTGATTAGATGGGGCTCCCCTGCATTATGAAGGGCAATCTGCTTTACTCAGAGTCTACTGATACAAATGTTAATCTCGTCTAAAAAATGCCTTCACAGAAACATCCAGAATAATGTTTGACTAAATCTCTGGGTGTCGTGGCCTGGTCACGTTGGCACCTAAAATTAACCATCACACTGTGTTTATTCTAAACTTGCTCACAGAGGTGGGGGCTGCCCTGCCCAGGGCACGGGCACTGGGAAGCCTGGGTGTGAACCTCTGCTTCCGCCTTTTCTAGGGGGGTAACTTCACCCCGCTGGCCTCTGTGGCTTTGTAAACGCCGTTCATGGAGCCTCCTCTATGGACCGAGCATGGTTAATTTGTGATTCTCCCCAAGCTTAACAACAGGACATTCTAAGGGACTGCCCCAGGGTTGTACAACTGCTGAGTGGACCGGAGGGGCCTGGAGTTTAATTCTGGCCCCCGAGGTCACAAGGCTGGGTGAGGCTTCATTAAGATGAGGTGCAGGTGCATTGAATACCAAGTTGGGAATGGTGATGTTCAATCTGGACTCAGAAGGTCCAAGGTCATGATGACGGTGGTAATGACATGCTGACAGCCCACCCTTATCAGGCATTTGCCGTGCCAGCTGATGGCCCCAGTTCTTCTCAGGCATTAATTTATTTAATCCTCATAACGACCCCACCAGGGGTTATGGAGACAAATGCTTTTGTCTCCATTTTCCTGGAATTTTAGGCACAGTGTCTATGATGTGCCCGAGGTCTCCCTTCTTCTCCCGGCCACCCCACCTCATCTCGTGGCCACTCTAGGCCCTGCAAAGCTGTCTCACTCCCTTCCAACTTGAATATGTGGTTATTCTAAATGTGTATTCACATTTCAAGGCTTTGTCATTGAAATTCTATATTGAGCTGAAGTAGGAAAATACTTCTTCTCCTTTTCCTGGGCTGTACATGAACCCTTTTTCTGGGTGGATGTGGCTGCTCCTGTTCTCTCATCAGTATCTGGATCATTCCGGCCTGCCAGGTGCCGGGCCATGGTGAGCCACATGTTCACTGGTTCAATGCCACGGGCTGAGCTGTGGAATAGCACCTGCACGGGGCTGAGAGCGAACTCCAAGACCAACCCCCTGGTTTTGCATCCACCTCCCAGAAGAACAAACTGTGTGACCTTGGACACATTACCTAACCCCCTAAGCCCGATGTCCTCATGCAGAAAGTGGGGGAAAGAGTTGTCTCTACCTCAGACTTATCAAAATTGGATAAGATCCTGTCTCTAAAGCCCTTAGCATAGTGGCTGCCCAGCACATAACAAGTGCTCAAGAAATGGCCTCTACTTTTACTATGCGTTTCACAAATGCCAGGTGGATATCTCTTGGCTGACTCTCTACTTGTTCTAGATTATTTTTCAGGTCGTCGCTTGCTGAGCTGTCCCCTGGTCACTGGAAATATATTTATTTTGTTGGTCTTTTGTGGAGGGCCGTGGGGTTAGTCTCCTGTTGAACAGAACAGCTGGTGGAAAGTTAAGTTTTCAGTAGCCAGGCCAAAAACTGGGTTAACCACAGGGCAGATACAGGGCTTTGAGAAAATGTTGACTTAAAGAGAGTCCCCCGGAGCCCAGCTCTGAAAACAGCTTTAATGCTTTTGAACAGGCGATGACATTTGGTTGCAGGCTCTCTGCTCAATGTGGGGAGACATGTGGAGAGCCCAGATTGATGTGCTGGGATGTTTGGGAGCATTTGGGAACACAGGCACGGACGCCGGCCGGCCCCGGTGCCTGTCAGCCAGGCACGGCCAGGTCTTTGATGCCGGCCCTCCTGAGCCCCGAACGAAGCGGCCGCATGGAGGAGCAGCTCCCAGGAGAGGCGTCTGGGAGAGAGAGCGGCTCGCAGGTTGTCAGGACTCATTCCCTCTCAGAGTGCGGTTGATGGATGCTCACGGAAGCCAGCCCCGCGAGAAGCCCTGATGACTTCCAGGTTCTTGCTCCGGGTGGGAGTGGGCCGTGGGGATCCCCCTGTCGTATGGGGCTCAAATGTTCAGTGGGCAGACAGGAGGAGCCAGTGTACCTGCAGGTGGCTTAGGGTGGCCGGGGTTGGAAGAGCCACCCTCCCCAACAGGGATTGTGTACCATCTGGGTCCCTCTGCAAAGGCACAGGTCCCCCAAGACTGTTGACTCTCAAACTTTTGAGAGTGGCTGTTAATTACAGTCAATCTCATTATTCCTGGATTCCGCATTTGTGAATTCGCCGACTCTCTAAAATTTATTTGTAAGTCTAAAATCAATACGCGTGGTCTTTGCATACTGGTGGACATACACAAAATGGCAAAAATTTGGGCCGCCTGACCCGCACGTTCCCAGCTGAGGTCGAACTAGGCAATGATGCTCTGCCTTCTTGTCTCAGCCCTCACACTATAAATAACTGTCCTTTCCGTGGCCTAGTTAATGGCACGGGTTTTGCATTTTTGTGCTTTTTCTTGGGGATTTTGCTGTTTAAAATGGCCCCCAAGCATGGTGCTGAAGTACGATAAGGCTGTGAAGTGCCTTGCGGGGAAAATACGTGTGTTAGGTAGGCTCAGCTCAGGGATGAGTGATAGTGCTGTTGGCCGTGAGTTCAGTGTTAATGAATCAACAATATATATTAAATAAAGTCTCTTTAAATAGAAACACATAAAACAAGGTTATGTCTTGGTGACTTGACAAAAATGTGACCGGAAAACCGTTTGCAGGAACCTAACACTGTATTTCCCCACGAGCGATGGTTCAGTATTCACTCATTCAGCGCTCACAAGGATTTCATAGAACATGACTATGTGAATGATGAGACTCAACTGTATTTCATTTGGACAGTGAAGATAAACTGGGTTGTGTAGTCACTCAAGACCTGACTCAAAGCCACTTCCTCCAGGAAGCCTCCCACGATCACACCAGCCTCCAAGGATCTTTTCCTCACCCACCGCCTCTCGCCCAACAATATGTATTTTGTTTACTATAGATTTGACACATGACTTAAGAGTGCAGGACATTTATTAGTCATTTTTCCCTCTGTTTCTCTCATTGTATGACAATAGCATGAGCTCCTTAAAGACTGGGAATGGAAGGCAATGTCTCCATTCACAGTCAGCGGTATCCTAAGTGCTCAGTTCTTTCAACAAACATTTCATTCATTGATTTGTATTTATTTGTTGGATCCATTCTTTTAATGAACAGATAAATGCAGGATGGACTGAATGAACGAATGATGTGCTTACTGATGCCCATGGGAGGATGCAGAGTTGTGGATGCTGCAATAGGGGGGAGTGGAGAGGAGGTGCCTCCCCTATCTCAGGGAGGGCCAGGCTGGCGGCCAGGGGACTTTGATGAATAGGTGGAGAAGTGCGGGGAGGGCGTGCCAGGCAGCGTGAACAGAGTGTGCAGAGGCCTGGGGGCCTGGGCAAGCTGCCTAGCGTGCAGCAGGAAAGGGGCTAGCGGTCCAGGGTGGGCGTGGGGAGGAAAAGCAGATGCTGCTGGCCACGTGGGTGGGGCCGTGCCACGGGGGCCACGTGTTTGCAGTCCCTTTGCAGGGCTTAAGCACTCAGTGGTTGTGTGTTGGATGTTGGATGTTTGTGTTTAATTAACAGCAGATGCACATAGTTTGGAGCACGTATCTGCCCTGCGCTGGCCAGTGGGAGGTCTCAGAGGAATAAGGCACCGCCCAATCCTGCCCGGTCCTCCGGGAATCGCAGCCCGGATGGGGCGGGGGCTGTGTATAATCCCCTCCTTTCCCAGCCCCTGCCAGGCTAGAAACAGGATTCCCAAACAGATCAAAATCGCATTGCTCTGGCCTGCTCCCAGCACTCTGTGGGAACTGCAGCCTCTTTCCTCCCGAGTGTTTCTTGAAACCCCAGGAGGGACCCAGGCAGAGAGTGGGGGCGTCCTCTGTGTCCTTGTGAAGTGCACGTCCTGGCACCCGGGAGGTCTGTCCACCGAATTTCTTCTTCCGCTCTAGTGCCTGACGTTAAGCCTGGGGTCCGGGGGGCAGCCAGGGGGGTGGCCGGGGTCCAGCCTGTGTGACAGCTCTCTAGCTTTGTCCTGTGTCACAACCAAACACATGTGTTCACCTCGCTCCCTTCCCACCGCCTGAAGAGGAGTCATTGTGCCGTTGACACTAGGAGGCCACCCCTGCGTCCTCCGCAGCCCTGTTGTCTGGCTTGGCTCACTGCTTCAGCCTCCGAGTGCAGCACTGACCCCCTGAGTACACACCACACACACAACTCACACAACACACACACAAGCATACACACAACACACGGCATACATACATACACACCACACACCCCACACACACCACACGTACATATACATAACCAATATATTCATACCACGCACCACATACACTACACACACACACAACACACAGACATACATACATACCACATGCAAACACATATTTATGTACCACACTACATGCATACTTACATACCACATACCACGCATACACACCACACATTCATATGTATCACACACATATGTGTACCATATCCACATATGTATATACCAAACATACTTGTCTATACCGCACATCACACACATACCACATATATATTCACATGTATATACATACCACATACATAAATACATATTACTCACAAACACACATATTTATATACCATATGCACTCTACACACATACATACATACCACACATCACACATGCCACACACATACCACACACCACATACCACACATACACACATCACACATATATATACCACACATATGCATACACATCACACACAAACACACATATGTATGCTACGCACACACCATAATACTGCATGTACACCACACACACACATCATACCCCACACACACACCACACACTGCGCACCACATACCACGTACACTACACGCTCACACACACAGCCCCCTCATATACACATGTACCACACAAGCACAGGCACCACACACACCACACACATAAACACGCACACTGCACATGCGCAGGAGGTGCACTCTGCTCCCTGGGCCTCACGCCCCCTGTTTCCTGAGCTGTTTGCTCAGGTGTGTCCGGCTCTTGTCCTCTTCATTACAGGCCCCTTGGCCTAAGGATTCAGGCCTGAGACTCAGGGCCGGGCCAGTCAGCCACATGGCGCGCTGTGTGTGAGGTCCCTTCCCGCCACCGTGGGCCCTTGGGCACGTCGACCGTACACTCGTCCATCCCCTCTCCTCTTGGAGTGAGCAACTCGGAGCCTCTTAGTCTGCCACGTGTGGCTTCTCCCGTCAGCCCTCTGACAACCAGGCCTTCAGTGGGGGACGAACAGTGTCTTAAGGAAAGAGGGACACATGTCAGCTCTCTTAAAAGTGCTGACAAGGAGCCCGCGGGCTTCCAGGAAGGACTGGCAAAGAGCGGAGAAGCTTCTGCAGGTCTCGGGCAGCAGGGTTATTAAAGCACACAGAGTGGCCGTCGTCGAAGGCACCGCGCCCGTTTCCCACCACAGCACCCTGCACCTCGGGCCGCGGGCACCGCTGTGTCTGCCGGTGAGAAGAGTGAATCTCAGGGAGTCTGTTGGTCTGTTGGGGCTGCTGTATCAAAGTGCCCTAACTGGGCGGCCTAAACGGCAGAAGTTCGTTTTCTCACTGTTCTGGAGGCTGGGAGTTTAAAATCAGGGTGTCAGCGGGGTTTCCTTCTGAGAGCTGTGAGGGAAGGACCCATCCCGGGCCTCTGTCTTTGGTGTGTGACTGGCCACCTTCTCCCTGTGTCTTCACTTCGTCCTCCCTCTGTGCGTGACTGCGTCCTGTCTCCTCTTCCTAAAAGGACACGCGTGCTATCGGGTAGGACCACCCTAAGGACCTCATTTTAACTCAATCACCTCTGTCAAGACCCTGTCTCCAAATACAGTCACATTCCGGGGTACTGGGGGTTAGGGCTTCAACATATGAATTTGGAGGAGTGGGGAGTGGCCAGTTCAGCCCCTAACAGAGAGGTCAAGCAGTTTGCCCTTGAGCACACAGCTGGATGGTGGAGCTAAGAGAGGAACTGACTCCTGTGGGACTCCAAAGGGGCACGCAGGGCCAGTGCCACCACCCGACAGCAGCCTTCTTGGAAAGGGCATCTCCTTGGCCCTTCGCTCCTCTGGGGGTGGTTGGGCTGGGAGGGGCTTGATGGGAAAGGGCGGAGCAGAGCTGGGCCTCCGTCCCTGCAGGCACCTCGATATCCTGAGCTCCAGGAACACCTGCGTTCCGTCAGAAGGACCAGTGGTGTCAGGGAGACTATAATTTCTGTTGTATATATCCACAGGTAGCTGTTGAAAATAGAAAAAGATTTGAGGGTCAAATTCTAGTTCTGAAATTTTGTAGCAGCGTGGCCATGAGCACGTGCCCCAGACCTCTTTTTTGTTGGTGGTGAGATGGGGGACGGTAATGCCTGTCTGTTAGGATTCTTGGTGGCAAGTGACAGAAACCTAATTGGAGCTAGCTGGGACCAGCTTAAGTGCAGAGGGGAATAAATCTTCTTGTGAACTTCAGTGGACGGATACTGAGCAAGCAGCTGGCCAGGCGGGGACGCGGCTGAGCCCCAGCAGAGAGGGACAGCAGGGCCTTGTGCACTGTCCTCTTGTCTCTGCTCCTTTCTGCATTTTGTCCAGTTCTCTTATTCTCTAGAGCAACTTTCTCCACCAGGTGGGAAATGTGGCCACCATTAGCCCCCAAGTTCAGATCTCATGGCTTCAGTCCTGGGAGAGACTCCTGAGCCCAAATCTTCCAGGGAAGAAGCTCAATGGCTCAGCCTGGGTCCCGTGTCCTCTATGCTGGTCGGACTGGGAGGGCAGGGTGCTGACATGTGGCAGTGCATGGCCTGGAACTTGGGGGTCTTATTGGGACATGGAAGCTCAGCACCCCTGCTATCCATGTGGCTGGAGCGTGGGAGCAAGGAGGCAGTCTGCAAACCAGGGAGTTTGGACACACCATTGCTGTAGGAGTTAAACAACATGATGTTCGTGAGCACTGAGCCAACTGCCTGGCTCCAGAAATGCCACCTCCCGTCTCCCTCCCTCCCACCCCTTAGCGAGTTAATTGAAAGAGAAGATTAATTTGAATTAAGGAGGTGCAGTTAAAATATTTTTAACACTTAAGAAGATAATTATTCTGTGAACAAAACAGTTCAAATGGCTCCTGCTGGGTTTATGCCAATGAATAGACATTTTCATTTACAGTTGGTATCCTTCACTTCCAAGACAATGACTTAAAATCTATTATTTGCAGAGGATAAAGAGGGAAAATGAATAAAAACAGTAACAGAGACGCCACTGGCAGATAGCAGGCGCTCTATAGTTTAGTTGGATGAACAAAGTATAAATCATGAATTTTGCTCTCGCCTTTGCCTTTGGTTAACTTTTCAAATTCTTTTTTTTTAATTTCAGAATATTATGGGGGTACAGACACTTTGGTTACATATGTTGCCTTTGCACCGCCCAAGTTGGAGCTACAAGTGTGCCCATCCCCCAGACATCTCGCACCGCACCCATTAGGTGTGAATTTACCCATCCCCTCCTCCCCCTCCCACCTGCTTGGTTTCCAATGAGTGTTATTTCCATATGTGCTCATAAGTATTGATCAATAGTACCAATTTAATGGTGAGTACACGTGATGCTTGTTTCTCTGTTCTTGTGATACTTCACTTCGAAGAATGGGCTCCAGCTCTATCCAGGATAGTACAAGGGGTATTAGTTCATCATTTTTTATGGCTGAGTAGTATTCTATATATATATGTATACATACATACACACACACACCACATTTTGTTAATTCACTCATGTATTGATGGACACTTGGGTTGTTTCCATCAAATTCTTAATTAGTGTAAACATCAACCCAGGATGAAAGATCACACATTCCAATTTAATGCATCTATATGAATAATGGCCTCATTGCATATTTGGTCCAAAGGAACCCCTGGGGTGGCATTCTGTCACACTGAAGTCCCCCCCCAACCTGTCTGTGTCCCACTTTTCCCTGCCAAGGAGCTTGGGCTCTGAACATGCTGCTCATGATTAGACGCCCTGCCACCCTGTGCCGTCGCCGTGCCGTCTGCATGGAATGCCCTCTCTTTGCCCTTCCCCATCTGCTAAGCTCCCACAGGGCCTTCCAGCTCCTGCTCCCATTCCACCCCCACCCAGGAAGCGCGAGACCCAGTCCACCAACAGAGCCCTTCTCCTGCCATCCTGGGTTCCCCATATCTGTTTTCCCAGCGAGGTGTGGACCAAGACCCCGTATTTGGCAGTTTCTCCCCTGCACCGGCACAGACACACGCTATACATCCGGGGCACGTTGTTCAGTTTTGTTTTTAAATGAATAAATTACAGGACCTCTAGCCAGGAGCGGCCTGGTCTTCTTTCTGGTCATTTGTTAAAGCGTCTGGCCTGGTTCCATGTCGAGTGGATGTTGGCGAGGGGCCGTGCAGAGCCGGTACTCAGCACGCACGAGGCAAGTGCCTGCCTGGGGCCCAGCGGCAGGTGGGATGTTCTCCAGGAGGCTGGCTCTTTCCCAGGGAGCAGGAAGTGTCAAAACGTGTTCATAAAGAAGGTGTTAGAGTGTTTCTCGGTGTCAAGCACTGCAATTATCTGTTGAGTCACAAAGCCACCGGTTGCTATTTCCTCAGCCAAGATTCATTGTCACTGACAAAACAAGGAGAATTCCATCCCATTAAACATTCATGAAGCCTGATCAGTGTGTGCTCTTCCGTGAACAGAATGGGGTTTAAAATGATGTGAGGAACGCTGTGAAGTCCTTCCTAACTGGGGAGCCTGTGGTGACATTGTTCCCCACATACCAACCCATGTAACCACCATGGATGCCGGCGGGTAAGAACCTGGGCTCAAGTTCCAGTTCTGCCCACTTCCAGCTGTGTGACTGTAGCCACCTTACTTAACCTCTCTGTGCTTCAGTTTTCTCGTTTGTAAAATGGGAATAAGAATAGTGTCTGGTTGGTAGGGTTAAAAGAATTAGGATTAAAGGAATTAACTTAGGTGAAATGCTTAGACTATCGGTTCTGCTGTAACATGACATCCGTGCTCTTAGACATCGCCACACTCGTACAAACCACGGGGATAAAGGAGAATAGGGCTTCGTCAGGGACACGTTTAACAAGGAAGGCGGGAACCTAACAAAGACAATAGCACAGTTTTACAGCTGGTAAGTGGTTAAGAAATACGTGCGTGCTGCAGTAGGCGCCTGCGTCGTGCTCGGGGAAGTGGGCACGGGAAGGGGAGGCTTGGGAGTTGTGAAGTGGCAGGAGGTGACCTGAAAACAGATGGAAAGTTGCGTCTTCGTTTGCGAAGGCTCCTGTAATGACATACGGTAGCCCCAGGCCACGGGGGATGCGTTCCAAGACCCCCAGTGGATGCCTGAGACCTCAGATAATACTGAACCCTATATACACTATGTTTTTTCCTGCACATGCATACCTCTGATAAAGTTTAGTTTATAAGTTAGGCACAGGGAGATATTAACAACAATAACTGATAATAAAATAGAACAGTTTTAACAGCACACTGTAATAAAAGTTATGTAAATGTAGTTTCTCTCTCTCTCTCTCTCTCTCTCTCAAAATTTTCTTGTGCATACTCACCTATTTTTGGACCATGGTTGCCTGCTAGGAACTGAAACCACAGAAAGAATAACTGCAGATAAGGGGGGCTGCTGCGCCAGACTGGGGGGGCTTAAACAACAAGAATATATTTTCTTCCAGTGCTGCAGGCTGGAAGCCCAAGATCAAGGTGTCAGCAGGGTTGGCTTCTCGGGAGGCCTCTCTCCTGCTGCCCGTGGCTGTCCCTGTGAGTGCCCACACCCCTGGCGTCTCTCTGTGTGTCCAAATGTCCTCTCCTTATAAGAACACCAGTCAGATTGGATTAGAGCACACCCTATAGGCCTCGTTTTTACTTAATCACATCTTTAAAGACCCTGTCTCCAAATACAGTGACATTCTGTGGTACCTCGGGGTAGGACTTCAACATCTAGATGCGGAGGCTGGGGGGAGTGCACAACAGGTTGTAACATTAGGTGTGGATGGGTGTGGCTCCTAATGCACACAGTGAACCACAGCAGCTGGTGGATGTTTGAGGTGTGCGCAAATCTGTGGTGCGCGTGCACGTGTGCACGTGTGTGTGTGCGTGTGTTGTGTGTCTGCACAGCTCCATTCAGCTCATCAGCCGGGCGCGGCTTTCTGTGCCCATCTAGTGTTTCTCAGGGATGAAATCGTGTATCAGCAAATGCCAAGTTTACATCATACTTAAATTTTTCCCTAATCTATCAACTGCATTGGAACCGATTTGCGTTTTCTGACAAGCACCGTGGCAGAGCTGGCTGCACCTGCTGCCGAGTGAGTGCCGTGCACTGCTCCTCTCTGGGGGTGCCGGGGCCCCTGAGTCCTGGGGCTGGGCCTGTCCCAGGCAGGTCATCCTCACAACTGTGCTGAGTGAGCAAGGACAGCTGGAATCATCACCTGCTTCGCATAGATGGGGGAGGAAGGCCCAGAGCTGAGACCCGCCCAACAGTGGTGCCGCCCGCAGGGGCCCCCAGGTCCTTTCCGTCTCGGCAGCAATTCTGCAGTCCACCCCCGGCTGAGAGTCAGCGGCAGTGGGATGCTCAACATGCAGATTCCCAGGCTCCCCCGTTGGCATCGGGAACCCGCCAGTCAAGGCCTGGGCCTGGGGAGCATCCCGGGTCATACTGGCTCCCTGCATGTAGGTGACACTTGATCCATATTTGTCATTGTGATGATCAAAATATTTAAGATGGCATTTCCTGTGTGAGTGAAACCTCCTTCCCAAAGGGGGACTGTCTCACCCCCACGATGACCTCAGCCCCCCAGGAGGTAATGCGGACCGTGCACAGTGTTTGGGCTGTGGGGTTGAATCCTGTGCTCCTGCTCCCTAACTGTGGTAGCTTGAGCAGGTCACGACCTGCAGAGGTAAGCACTGTGCATCCCACTTTACAGACACGTAAACCGAGGCACCCATGAGATTGTGTCTGGAAAGCACTCCACTTGGTGCAGGCAGGAGCTCCCTTCCTCTGTCGCCTGTCCTTTCCGAATTGGGTGGGTGGGGGTCACAGTGGGCGTGGAGCTCAGCAGGGCCTGTGTAAAGGAAATCGCTGGAGTCGGCCAAACTGCCCAGGTTGACGGAACAGTTTCCACATGAGACCACCCTCATTTCTGGCACCAACGGCAAGTTCAGGGGGGTTCCTAAAAATCCCCAGGTTCAATAATTCCATTAGAATGTCTCAGAGAACTCACTGAAATCTGTTATATTCGCAGTTACGCTTTATTAGAGGGAAAGGCCACAGATTAATAGCAGCCAGAGCAAGAGACAGGTAGGGCAGAGACTGGGAGGGTTCCAGACACGAAGCTCCCTTGTCCCCACACGTGGACTCAGGATGTGTTACCCTGCTGGCATCTGTGTGTGACAATACTTGCAGACTATTGCCAATTAGGGAAGCGCATGTGAGTTTTAACTGGGGCTTCATTACAGAGGTGTGACTGACTGACTGCCCATGTGGCTGGGCTCAGTCTCCAGGTCACCTGAGACTGTGTGACCCCAGACCTCCACCCTCAATCACTGGCTGGTCTTTCTGGCGTGGCCAGGACCCCGTTCTAAGACTGTCGGGTTCTGGCCAGCCACACACTAAGATCCCATGTGCTCAGAACTCTTACCGGATAAGACACAGATAATTTCCCAGAAGCCAAGAGCGTCAGCCAGACCTCTCTTTGGGCTAGGCCAAATTGTGTACTGCTCAGAAGTGGTGGCAGGAACCTGCTTTGACTGATCTGATGAACGTCAAGGTGATCATTGAGGTGCAGGGCTGGGTCTGTGTGACCTCCGTTCGCTGCCATGTGTCAGGTTCTAGACTCTGTAAATAGCGGCTCTCATTTCATCCTCGTGGCAACCCCAGAGTGCTGTGGAGTGTTGCTGTCCCCACTTTCCAGATGAGGATGGTGAGGGAAAGCAACTTGCCCACCCTCGCAGAGCTAGTAAGTGGCAGGGCCAGGCAGCCTGGCTCCGGAGCACCTGCTCTTCACCCCTGACGTTTGGCTGCTTTGGATTTTAAACTTTTTTTAAAAACATTAATTAGTTGCTGCCCTACTTCAGCTGGCCTCCTCAGCACCCCCTGGTGCTCCTTTGGTAATTTCCGGTCCCTCGGAAAAGGAAGGACCACCCTGAGTCCCCCGGTCTTGGGCCCAGACTCAGCGAGCTGGAAGGAAGAGACGCAAAGCCATAAAGCAGCCTGCAGGGAAGTTATTTTTCAATCAAGTTCGGCTTTGCCTCGCTAATCCTTCTCCTCTGCAGGGGCCAAGGGCAGAAAACTCTTCTCCGGGTAAAGAGACCCCGGGCCTGGCTCTGGTCCTTGGACCTAAGTTTAGAACCTGGGCCTGCAGCTATGAGAATAAGCAAAAGTAAAGGAACATGTCTCAGAAAACCGCCAGGCCCGAAGAGGAGCTCCAGTGCTCCTTAGGGCAGAGCTATTGCACAGTGGGAGGAGAGGCTGCTCCCCAGCAAGGGCCCAGCGATTCTCTCTGTGACGCTGCTCACTCCGAGAATGACAGCCAATCGGTCTAAGGCATCTAGAATGCCTTTTTCCCCTCTCTGATCCTGAGCACTAAATTCCCTTACCTCTCAGAGCCTCAGTTTCCTTGTCTATAAAGCAGTGATGATAATACCTGTCTCGAGAGCGCCCAGCACCATGCACAGAACTTAATAGTTTTCACACTCCGGGATGTTTGATGACCTTTGTGATTTGGATGTCGGCTCCTCCTTGTTCTGTAATGAAACAGTTCTATTTATAAAACTGGAGACATTCAGAGTCGGACAAGTAGGGAACAAATGTGTTTTAAAGAGTGCAAAGCCCACTTGACTAGGAGATGAGTCCCTTTTTACTGCATCTCTGATTTTATGGGGTTGGCCAGTGAGAACCTGGGATTCGCTTCACAGCCAGGGTGATTGGACCCCGTCCACACAATGAGTATCACATGCAGAGACCCACGAAGCTGGCTCAGAGTGTGAGATGGCAGGAGGTGGTTTTATCATCATCATCTAAGGACTAAGAGGATGAACATTGCCGTTGGCCCTTCAACACCCCCCACCCCCAGCACACACGCACATGAGATCATTGAGTGCAGACGCCAAATGCTTATACCATACCACGTGGGAAATAAAAAGTGCACTCAGGAAATCTAGAGGTTAGAGGAGGTGATGTTTGGTTCCAGGTGGTCCCTGGAGCAGATTTCCTGGAATGTCGTTAAGAACCAGCCTTCTGCTAATACCTTTTCAAGATCTCCTACTCTTTGCCACCTTTTCTAGTGCCTGTCCCTTCCATCCTTCCCCCTACCCCCACCATGGACATATGGCTCATCATCTTGAGGCTTTTGTCCAATCCCCACGTGTTTTTCAGAGGTCCCAGGCAGTACACAGTATTTACGAGCCTTTGCTTATGCCTTAATCACCTGTATTCGTTCATTCATTGTGCCTGAAGTTAGGGACAGGCTTCCTGACTCCACCAGGTCACCTCCACTAGAGTTTGGGTTTTAGAACCTGGATATCCCACTCTCTAGATGTGTCATTGTGTCACATTCCTCGCTTGTGCCCAGTAGCCCATCTTTACTGAGGTTGCGTGGCTTTCTGAGCAGAACTCAGGTGTTGTGGGGGAACCTAGGAGGGAGAAGACCTCACTGAGAGCCGATTGCCTGTCCTTGGGCTGCTGAACCACCCTGTCTCGACTGACTGTCCTCTGGCCTCGTGAAAGAACGGAGGGGAAAGGGTTTTGCGGATTGTACAGTGCTGCGGAAATGCAAACAGGTGTTTATGCATAAAAATGCTTATTACTGAAGTGTGTGTAGCAGCAGAAAAAAATTGGAGCTAGCCTACAGATCCAAAAATAGAACTGTGGTTGAGCAAGCATTCTGTTCACCACCACACATGGTGGGTTTATAATGGTAAGAGGATGTTTATTTTATCAGTTAGGATTGCGTCCAGATGCAATTAACAAAAACCTAACTTACGGTATCTTCGTCAAACAGGATTTGTTGAGTATTTATGAGAGAAAGCCCAGAGGGAGGCAGCCTGGGCCAGTTCTGGGGCCCAGCAGGGCTGCGGAGGAGCCAGCTGCTTCTGTCTGCCGCCCATTCTTAGCAGTGGCTGTTGTGTTTTCCAATTTCACAGCTCCATTGCAGGAAGGCAGAGGGTTAAAGGAAAAGGGACGCACACCAGTGTTATCTGCCCCTGCTTTAAAGAGCATTCCCATAAGTCCCCCTCCCTAAGTCACACTTCTAATTCTTTGGCCAAACTTTGTCAAGTGGCTGCACCTAACTGCAAGGAAGCCTGGGAATGCTCGTTGTTAAACTAGGAAGATTGCCAACCTGACATCGGGGTTCTGTTAGTTAGAAAGAAGGGAGAAATGGATATTGGGGAGGCAACCAGCAGTGTCTGGCACAGTCCACCCCATTAGCTCTACCCAGCGTTAGTACATCCCCCTGTTCCACACACAGACCTCATTCAGCTTCTTCCCAAGGGAGAGGGCTACCAAGTTTCCCCCTGTTACCATGGCCAGGGCACAAAGTCCAGGATCGTGAAGGACTGTTCCCGTTTCCCCACCAGGTTTGAATGTGCCTGTTCCTTGTGCTTGTAAACTGTACGGCAGGCTATCTGCCCACCCAGCACAGCCAGTAAGTGATGAGGAAGGAGCAAGGTAAATGGGAACAACGGCAACAACTACCATTCAGGAAAGGTGCGAAAAGGTATTAGACAGGCAACAGGCCGCGCCCACCACGCAGAATACCATGCTGCACACACAGTGTGGTCCAAATGATGTTAAAACAAGCAAGCAAAAATACATACACATGGAAGAATGAAAGGAAATACGTTGTCTTAGAATAATCTAATCCATGTGGTTTTAAAAAAATCTGTTGTAATTTTCAATTTTTCCACTGTAGGTATCTATTAATTTATAAAAAGAAAATTCCTTTGTCAGATATTACATTTGCAAAAGTTTCCCTTGATAATATTGAAGACAAAAGATCAAAAATATTGCACTACGTACAGGATACACAATAATTTTTTGTAAATAAAACTTAAAATTTCTATGAAGTATATGCACATGACTGAAAAAAATAAAATATACCGGCAAGGGTATAATATAAAGCAATTGTTCCCTGCTTCAGTTCTCCCCACCGTCAGGCCGGGGAAGCCCTTTTGTGGCATCTAGACTTTGAAGACAGGATTCTTCCCTTGCAGAAGTTGTGGTCTAGAAGGGAAGAACTGGGTAAAATATTGGAAATTGCAAATAACTCCACGCCCAAAAGCAGGCATCCATCTGCAGAGGGACCCTCCGAGGTGGCAGGCAGCTTTGCAGGGGGTGGTGACCTCCTTTGGAAGGACTTAGAATTGTTCTGCCAATGATTTCTGTCTTAGTTCCCTGGGAAGTCTGTGGGTCGAGCTGTGTGTGGCATCTCGTGTCCTGGTCAGGGATGAGGTCGGCGGGCAATACTGTGCAATGGTTAAGGCTGTGATCTTCGGGGCCAGGCTCTGTCACTTACTGGATGGGTCACCTAACTTCTCCCTGCCTCAGTGAGCACAGCTACGAAATGGGGATCAGAAATGTTCGTGTCAAGGACTCTCTGATTTTTTTTTTTTTTTTTAACATTCATTGATTTGTTTGAACTCCCTAATGCTTCTTGCCCTAATTTTGGCATTTTATGTTTTTCGAAGAATTTATTTTAGTTACATTTTCAAACTTTTAGAATACAATAATTTTTTTTTAAAGTTTGTTTGAATCGAGGGCCATATATTGCCGATGGGTTGGTGTGTCTCTTAAGCCTCTCTTAGTCTGTAAGTGCCTCCCCCCTTTTTTTTTTTACTCACAGTTTGCTTGTTGAAGAAATTAGTTAGGATGCTTTTAATCGTAACCAACAGGAACCCATGAGAGCACAGTGAACTAAAAAGTTGGGTTTACTTTAAGAGCACCAGAGTCTCAGTGAACCCAAGGGCAAGGGTATATAGCAGGGCCTCAGGAACTGGCCAGAACAGGTACGTTCTCAGTCAATCTCTCTACTTCCTCATTGGTCCTTTGCTTTCCAGCCCACGTGGCAGCACATGGCCACACCCCGCCCCCCACACACCGTGATGATGGTGCCTGTCCCAGAGGGCGGCCGGGCCAGCAAAGAGGAGGAGGCTTGCACGGTGTAGGGCACAGAGCCAGCCCAAAGTAATGGCAGCTGCGCAGCAGAACACGGACGACCAAAAAGTCTTTGGAGTCTGGAGGTTACTTCAGGCACAATGGTGCCATATGGCATGGCACCTCTTTTCTCCCTGAGGGGCAGACACAGCACCTTAATGCACTGTTCATTTAAGGCAAGTGCCAGGATGGCTGAGCCTTGGGCAGCCCTGTGTGCATCAGATGCTCATTATGCAGTCAGGCGTGTCCTCTTCCTATCTGCACCTGGGTGCTGAGAATGCTGGCCTGGGAGAAGTCCCTTCACAGCGGTTCAGTGCCACGAGCAGCACCATGGAGGGACTTTGATTCCAGCTCAGACTCCCACTGATACATCCATGGTGACCTTCCAATCAGGGATGGCCGGGCCAGCACCCTGCAGTGGGTGCCATACTGATTCCCAAGTATTTCCACCCAGGCCTCATGGCTCAGTCCTGTAAGTCCCGCCTGGGGTGTCACTCACACCAACAGCCTGGGCAGTACTGTGAGCAGCAGCTCTGTAAGTCCAGTGGGCAGGTACAGAGAGGGAGAAGGCCTAGATTTTGTTCCTAGAGTTGGTGAGGTTAGAGTGACAAATTAACATTTGAGCTTGCAGCTGGAAAGTGAGTGATCCAAGCTCTACGAGAATTTGGAGGAAGGGATATTTTTAAGTGTAGGTTTTATCATTATTCGGGTATAGTGAGACCAACAGATGAGGAGACAAGGGCACTGCAAAGATAGTTTGTTCCTCACAGTGACTGAGAGGAGGGGCATGCTCTGCCATGCAGGGCCACACAGGGAAGCACCAGGGCTGGTCAGGAGGCAGGAGGAGAGAAGGGAAAACACTGCAAGAACCTTTATTGTGGTTTTCACAGGAAGGAATGGGCAAAGCAGGATAAACAAGTTTAGGACGGGCTAGTTTGAATGATTTGAGCAGGCTCTGGGGCCTAGGGGCTCTCCCTAGTTGCCTGGTACCTGGCCCTGGGGTGATTAGAGCAGGGGGGCATTGTCCCCCAGTGTAAGAAAGGGGAAGGTGCGGGTTCCTGATTGCTTGGTTTGCATGTGAAAGGCATGTTCCCAGGGGAGTGGTTTGCTCTCTAGGAATTAGCTAGCCCTGGAAGGGGCGGTCTCTTCAGGATCAGCAAAACCCCGATGTCAGAACATTAGAAAAATACAGAAAATAAAAAATCATGATTAATACAAGGGCCTATCATCACGGGCATGGTGGTTTTGGGGGCCAGATGCAAAGAATAGACTAGCGGATGGGTTTTCCATCCATCTATTCATCCACTGGACAGGTATCTGCTTACACAGCAGGCGCTGGGAAGGGGTGAGAGACAAAGATGTATGACACCCTGTTTATTTACAGTTCACTCATTCATGTGTTCATTTGTCCATTATTATACCCTGCATTCTTGGACAGAAACATTTGAGGTGCCTTACCTGACCCATAAAATAAAGCAAGACAATATATAAACAAAAGAATCTGTATCAAAGAATATTTTCATGAAAACCGAAGTTCAGGGAACGTTTATATCTAAATATGTCGGCCACAGTCTCACCCATTTGCTGAAGTTGAACTTCAGCCTCAGTGACGAACTTCCTGACAGCAAAGTGAAAAAGGAAATGCGACTTATTATGAGATTCCTCTTGCCCCAGAGGGGAAAACCTGACTATTTGCAGCAGTTCCTTGCCCCCTTGTATAAGAATCTGTGCAAGAATCTGTTAGTGATATGATACGTCTCTTCTTTTAGTGTACTGGCGTGTTTTCGTCTCCTACAGCAATGTACAGATTCATTTTTAGATAAAAATGTACCCCTAGCACACCTGCTGCAAAGCATAGTTTTTCATTGCATATGCAGAGGGAAGAGTTATATTAATAGGTTTTCGAGAGAAGTAACGGAACCTTCTTTCATCTTACCGGATTTTTCAACAGCCTGAAAAACATTTATCAAGCCTTCTCTGTCAGAATCTTATGAGGGAGAGTATTTCTGTGTGTTTTTAGTTTTTCTCTAAAATGTTAAAATTTGAAGAAACTGGAGAATTTTGACCAGAAAAGAGAAGACTCGCAGGACACCCAAAATCAGCCTTCTGATATCTCAAAGCTTGTCTTGTGGAAACAACAATTGGTACCAACAATTAGGAGCTTGAGGATGAGAAACTCAATGTGATATCTGGAAGCCAGGTCACCAGGGCTGCCCAAGGGTGGAACAGACTACCTGGAGAGGTAGTGAGCACCTCGTCCTGGGAGGCATTCAAGGAGACTCTGCATGACTGCCTTGATGACAGTGTTGGATGAGTAGTTATCCTCAGTAACCTTATTTAAGGGCCTCTCCAATCAGAAAACTGGATTTCTGAGTGCTCTGATGAGTAGAATAATTCTGGTTTCCTCGTGATGCTAAGAAAATGGAGAAGATCACTCCCCTTGAACAAAATACAATCTACTGGAAAACTTTACCTACAAGGAGCCTTGTTGGATTTTTTTCTTACCTGTTTCCATTTAAACTGTACGAAAGAATAAGAAAAAAGATCACAGACAAATATTTGGGGCTCTTCTTCATTTCTGTGCTCCCTTGGATTCTTCAAACAAGGAGGAATTTTAGTAGGGGATTAGGAAGGACAGGGATGGGTGATAGGACTGAACTTGATTTGAAAAGAAGTTGTTAAAGAAGAATAACAAAGGCAAAGATTCTATAAAAGTCTGGTTGCCCAAATGTGATTTTTAGTACTGTATTGGTGATGGGAAGAGAAAATCCAAGTGTGTTTCTCTGACTTACAGGTAACAAACACTCAGTTTTTCTGCTTCTTTTAGTTCCGATGAACTTACCCAACACGCACAGCTGCCACCTCATCCATCCCACTGCTATTTGATCTTTCTTTTAACTATAAACAGAACGCAAACAAATCCCTCCTTCTAAAAGCCCAAAACTGAAAAAAAAAAAAAAAAAAAAAAAAAAGCCCAAAACTGAATCTTAAAAGCTGGACCATGAGCAGTATGGCCACCAGTGAGGTCTATAATGCCCACTTAAATCAGGCAGTGGATCTCCTAGAGTCCACAGCAGGGCTTGGCAAACTGTGGCCCGCCACCTGATCTTATAAATAAAGTTTTATTAGAACACAGCCATGCCCATTTACGTGTTGTCTTGGCTGCTTTGCACCACAATGGTGAATTGACTAGTCTTGACAGAGACCATATAGCCTGCAAAGTCTGAAACATTTACTGTCTGGCCCTTGACAGAGAAAATTGGCTAACTCTGGCCTGGAGTAGTTCTCAGCCCTGGCTCAGTGTCGGAATCACCTGGGAGCTTTAAAAATACAGATGCCTGGGTCCCCACCCCTGTGATTCAGCTTCAGTTAGTCTGGAGGCATCTCTATTTTTTAGTGTCCCCGGGGACCGTCATGGGCAGGTAGAGTTGAGAACCACAGGTCTAGTCTAAGTGTTTTTTTTTTTTAAGATTGCAGCACTGGAATTTATAATCTACAGGCTTTCTACCCAGTGACAATGACCCGACCTTGACCTCAATGCCAGAGTGCAGTTCTTGAGGTTTAAACTATTTTAAGGGAGACCTTGTGTTGGTAAAATCCCTTCAGTTACCCTGGTGACCAAACTTCCCGGAGAAGGCTGAAGGTGGTTCATATTACGGTGAGCTATGTGTACGTACGTACACACGCACAGGCACACACGTGAGCATGCATCAGTGTGTACATTTAGATGGTTTGCATATGTGAATAACTTTTGTTTGTTTTCAAACAAAGGCATTTCCCAAAGGACCCCGTGGTGTGTGAAAGCATTGGTATTTGTCACGTTGGCACAGCTCAGTCCCCCGGCTTAGGCAGCCTCTGTCTGTCATGCTAATTAACATGAAATGTTGGTGACACTTCCAGCTCCAGGAGAATCTGACACCTCTTGCCTTTCCCCATCATAGTTTCCAGTCTTTACCTCTCCTGCTCAGGGTAGGAATTTAAATTCATGCTGGTGTCACTTTTTGTTGGCAGGTAGAAGTTGCAAATGGGAATTTCAGGGTTTGTTTTGCCTCTTGCACTTAAAGCAAATATTAACCACTTTGCCTTTCTCTGTCTTTGTCTCTCACGTACGTCCATTCTGCCTGTCCCAGCGGCCGTCCCCTCGGCCGTCCCCTCGGGGCCTGCTCTCCTGGGCACAGTACCTGACCTGACTACTAGCTAGAGTGACCAGTACCCCACGCCCCAGGAACCCCCTCAGTCCCAGGCAAAGCAGGACAGTTGGTCACTCTAATGCTAGAGAATCTCACAGTGGATTGGTCTTTGCTTTCACAGAAAAACGCTGATGTTTAGAGGATGAGCGTGGGAGTTTTATTAAAGACAGATGTGCTTAAGAATGCAAATCAAGGTCATTTGTATGAGGTTGTGTTTTTGATCTCCTTTTTAAAAATAGCTGAACACAAAAGGTTGTGCTAACTCTCCTTATTAGGCCTGTCAAGCTCTGTTGGTGAAAGACGACCCACCTCCACGTCAGCCTTTATTCTGCGGTTGAGCCAACCTGGGCCTGAAACGGATTCTTCATAAAGGGCCCTCACTAAGATGGGTGCTTTGAAGGGCTTCAACCAGCCCAGCTTGGTGCCGTGGAGGGGCTCGGCTCACAATGACTAGGCTGGACCCTTCTCCCGCCTGTACCGCCAACTGCTGGGGCAGGTGGCTTCCCTTCCCCGAGACTCAGTCTCCTCATTCACATAGGAAACGTTGTCACTCACCTGTTGAGGTTGTTGGGGAGAAGTAAGAGGCTTTATAAATGTTGACTTCCGTTCTTCCCCCTTCCCCCCTAGTACTGGGGCCTCGTTCTCACTCAAGATGGGTTTTAGCCAGGATGGGCAGCTGCCATGGCAACCTCAGTGTGACTGTGCCTTAACTCAGTGAAAATGCATTTGTCACTCAGCAGTTCAACAGTGGTGTTCCTCCTTTACTGGGACTCGAGACTCCTTCCTGCTTGAGGTCCTGTCCTCCTTGGGGTCCGTGGAGTCCCTCCATGCACTGGGTACAAGGCGGGGAGGGTTGTTGGGGCCATGTCTGGAAGTGGTGTACCTGGAGCTCACCCCCATTCTGTCAGCCAGAACTGTCACAGGACCCCCCACTCCCCTGCACAGGATGGCTGTGCGCCCAAGAGCAGAAGGAGGCAGGCTCGGCGGTCTCTGCCACAGGAGGTGCGGCTGCCTAACTCGCTGGCTGTGAGGACCCCGTGGAGTCATCTCCCTCGCATTAACGAACCTCTCTGTGTACCGTCCCGTGTTACTTAACAGCGGGGAGACATTCTGAGAAATACGCTGTTAGCTGATTTCGTCGTTGGCCAAGATCACAGAACACTTACACGAACCTGGATGGTATTGCCTACTACACACCTAGGCTATTGCTCCTGGGCTATGAACCTGTCCAGAATGGTACTGGACCGAATACCATAGGCAATTGTAACACAATGGTAAGTATTTGTGTATCTAAACATAGAAAAGGTACAGTAAAAATACAGTATCATAATCTTAGGGGACCATCACCATATATGTAGTCATTGACCAAAATGCTGCTACATGGTGTGTGACTGTATTTCTGAAGCAAGATTCTATTACACAAGGGAGTTGTGACTTGTTTTACCCAGAAGGGGGGTCTGGCCTCAAACGAGCTTAGTTTAAACAAAGTCAAACCGATGTTTTTTTTTATTGCAGGACTTACCAGAGCCCTTACTGATCATAAATATCCATGAGAGGGGACAGAGTACGCAATATATTCCAAAGTTAGGGGACTCCCCTTTTGAGAGGCATTTTAGAACTAGGACTCTGCACAATATGGTATGGCAAACACTGCGTTAGAAGTTACTCAAGTTAGTATTCAGAAGCCAGAATACTTTCACAAAAATGTTACTATTTTAAAAAATCACCAAAATCTGTGGTTCTCAACGGAGAGGTTAGCCCCCCAGGAATCATGGTGTCAGGGGCCCAGAATCAGTCCTCGTGGAATGTGAAAGGAAATACTTTATCTCCCAACTTTCCTTCCCTCCTTCTCTCCTTTCCTTCCTTCCTTCCTTCCTTCTTTATTTTTTCACCCGTCTCTCTCCTTCCTTGCATCCGTTCTTTCTTCTCAAAGCTAGCAGTGGGAGCCCATGCGAATAAGGTCCGTGTCTTATCATTCCTGCTTGAGTGTGGTCATCAGTGCTGGCTGGACGGGCGAGTGAATGGTTTGTTTAATACCACTTAGATCCTGTCGTGATTTCAGCTGCACGCGTCAGGGCAGTCTGCCGGGCTTGGTGCTGTCATCCTGGGCTGCCCATCTGGGTGACTGTTAAAATCCCTCTCCTAAGCTTGGGTTTTTATGACTGGCTGGCGTCATCTGTCGTAAATCAAGGTGGGCTGAAGTTTAGCACTGAGGTTAGACAGAATCGCTCGAAGAAAAACTGGAGCGGGTTTAGTTCTTTATTTTAGTTACAGGCACCAGCCCTATATATATACACACATATATATAGCTTAAACTTAATTTGGTGTGTAATTGGGACTAGCTCTTTGGAGCCCTGGGTTATGTGTTTTGGAGCAGCTGAGAAGCGGGGCACGGCGGGGGGCAGGACGTGGTATGTTAATTGGTGGCCTCTGGGACCCGTGAGAGAATTGGATTTAAGTCCCCAGTTAGAATGAGCTTGACAGTTTTATGTGAGTCTCTGCGGGCGTGTACTGGGGAGACCACCGGTTAGCGCCAGCTCCAGCCGTTTGCTCCCCCTGCACCCCTGCACATCTTCGGCCTGCGAGGGGCAGCGGAGCCCGAGGGGTGGAGGGGCCTCTGCCAGAGCTGGCTGCCACTTGTCTGTAGTAGTTTATGCTGTGCGGCCCATGGTCCCAAGGAGGGTTTTGCATTTTATTACCAAAGTCTCGATAAAAAGGACTTGGGTCAGAGCAAACATGCGGGGAGGAAAAACAAAGGAAATTAAATGCAAAATCACTGCTGGTGAAAAACCACATGGAGGCCTTGACTTTAATACCGCCAGAGCCGATGGGGGAAGTGGCCCCCAGGAGTCGGAACCAAAGGACGCTGGCCTGGTATTCCTGAAGCCTGGCCCCTCTCCTGTTTAAAAAGAAATTGCCGTTTAATTTGTTTCTGAGTTTTATTTCTCAAGTGAACCAGCATGGGGCCATGTAATGAGGTTGTGTTTCTGGGAGGTGTTGAAAGATGGGGAAAGGAGCAAAACCACCAAGCGGGGGCCCGGCCGAGCTGGGAGTAGGGACTCGGCCTCTCCTCCGGGTGGCAGTGGGCCAGGGCAGTCAGCAGCACCGAGGCTGGAGGGACAGGCAGGGGCCGCTCGAGGGCTGGCTTTTCCACACGCTGTCCGTGGGACAGTAGGTGACACTGTGGTCTGCTGGTGGTCTGGTGGCCAGGCCACCTCCCCGTGCCGCTTGAGAGGGAAGGTGTTTCTCTGTCAGGTTTAAAGATCCACGAGGGCCAGCTCGAGCCAATGGAGTGAGTTGCATGGCCGCAGTGAGCCAAAGAGGACCCTAACAGACAGAGGGAGTCTGAGCCAGGGAGAAAAAGGACACCTGAGCAAGGGGAGGAATGGGTTTCCCAGACCGCAGAGGAAGTCAGCTCAGACCAAGAATGGGAAAGCACCTGTGAGCATCTCAGCAGGTCACTTATGTAGAAGGTTGGGCAAGAGATTTGGAGGAAGCCCCAAAGACTGTCACCAGTGGGAGCTGTGCCTGTCCTCTGGTGCTGAGACAGCTCTTTGAGCCACGCTGTGCTTCTTGGGAAACAAAGTGTGGGCCGCAGGAGATGTGTGCCACGGTCTTTTGCTCCTCGTCCAAACAGGAATAAAGGTAGACAAGCACAAGGCCTCCCTCCACCTGACATCTCTGCCCTCCCGGACAGCGGGTGGGAGCCTTCGCCCTCCAACGATCCTCCCACTGGTGACAGGGAGAACCCACCAGCCACAGCCAGGGTGGCCACTCCTCCTCTGCCAGGTAAACATGCTGTCCCAGGCCTGGGTGTGTGACACACACAGGGGGTCCAGGTGGGATCCACCTGCCCTGCTGCCCCGAGCTCTGATGCAGGCCAGCTTGTCTCAGCCTCTGCAGCTGCCAGGCTGACTTGTAGCAGGGAACGTGGCTCCATGAAGGTTGCTAAGGGCACCCCGGCCATCTGCAGGGCCCTCAGACATGTCCGTGAGGCGCTGTAACTTGTGAGGACAGACGAGTCTGTCGCTGAACAATGTTTATGCACCGTGCACATGCAGCCTTCGTCATTTCCTCAACAGCCCCAGGAGGCAGGCACTGTCTCTACTTTCCGGAAAAGACACTCAACCTCAGAGAAGCCCAAGAACTTGTCCAAGATGAGCAGTAACGGCAACAGTTGCCTGTGCTACTTAGGACGTGCCCGCCCCTGTGCTGAGGCCTGGAATGTGTCACCCCATGGAGGCCTCGTCACGGCTGTGCTCTGTCACTGCCTGTGTCTGCCCCCCGCTGCCAAATGCCCTGGAGGACACAGTCCAGCACCCATTCCCCACACCATGGCGAAGCCCTCACGTGGTATGTTAAGGACAGCTCTGTGAACTTGATCCTGACAGCCCCAGCAAGTAGGTACCGTGATCCCCATTGTACAGATGGGAAACTGAGGCCCTGAGAGCACAACTGACCTTGTCCAAGGTCTTGCAGAGCTCTCTTTTTTGCTGAAACCCTTCTCTGTATTCCATGGGAGAGCAGTCCGAAACAAGAGCAACGCGGGGTTGGCACGCAGGCTCTCTTGGCAGCACGTTCTGGCCGGCTGATGCTGTGTTGTGGGAGCTGTTCTGTACGCTGGAGTGTGTTGCGCAGAATCCCGGGCCTCCACCTGCTACATGGGGCTCAGGCGTGACAATCAAAACTGCCTCCAGACGTTGCCAGATGTCCCCTGGGAGCAGTCTCGCCTGGTTGAGGACCACTGGCTGAGAGCTAGGCCTTCAGGAATTCCACACTATACAGGGTGTTCCCGGTGTGGGGAAAGGGGCGAGGGAAACCAGAGTGCCTCCTGCAGGTGGGTTTGGGACACTGAGACCCCCAGCCTGGCTGAGGAGCAGACGCCTCCAGGAGGACACTGCAAACCTGTGGGAGGTGTGCTGGGTGGCATCTACCTGGAGCCAAGCCGGCCTGGGTTCAAATCCACTGAGTGGCCACATTCCTTAAGTTCCCTGTGCCTCAGCCTCCCTGTCTGTGAAGTGGGGACAGCACAGAGCAGCTCTGTAGGAATGTTGTGATGCTTACAAAGGATATAACGAGTTGCCTAGGAGGTGGTGGCCGCTGCTGGCAGGCCCCCAGCTGCCCCCTTGAGGGCCCTCACAGCCCTGGTTGGCGAGGTAGGCACACCCACTCCCATCTCTCCTCCCCTGCAGCAGCTCGAGTGGCAGAGGGAAGGTGGGCTTCCTGTTTGTTCCCCCTGCTGTGCCCCTGTTCATCTGTCCTGGTGGCAGGTTCAGGGGGCTGCCCTGGAGTCTGCCCCTGCGCAGCCGAGTGCCCCTCACTGCCTGCATGCCCGTGTGTCTGTGCAGTGGGTCAGGGGAATGTCCACACAGAGACCCCCTTTGTCTCTTTGCTCCTGCCCGGGCAGCATCTCTGAGGCTGGAAACAAGTGGTCCCAGCTGACCCATCTGGCTGGGCATCAGAGGATAAATCTCCCACCTAGAAATTTGGGTCTGCAATCTGCCAAGACAAGACACCCCTTAGGAGAATCAGACTCCTCCCAAGTGCATGAATTCAGTGATCAAAGCCCATTGTCGGGCAGAGCCCTTCAGACAAAGGGGGACAGAAAGTGTCTATTTTCTAGCCCGCTCCCTGCAGGCCATTCCCCGAGTGATATCTCCATCATTTTAAGTGAGGATGAAGCCTGGAGCTGTATCCCTATCTTTTGGGCTGCGGGGAAGCCCACACGTCTGGCTCCAGCCTGCCTGGTCTTTCCTGGTTGCAGGCTGACTTGCCCATTGGCGTTCTCTACTCTGCCCACAGATGACCAAGAAATTGTGCTAATTGTTTCCTTCAGCCAAGATCCAAGTTTTCAAACTGTGCACCATCGTCAGCCGCCAAGCTGGTTAAATGCAGATTCCCAGGCCCCAACCCCAGCACGAGTGTGAGTCAGTAGGTCTTGGATGGAGTCCAGGAATTCGCATTTTAACTGTCACCCCCGAGGCTCTTAACATTAGTGATCCATGGGCCATACTCTGAGAAATTGAGTCATTTACTGATTACATTGAAATTGTGTATGTGTTCGTGTTCTATAGGAATAATGAAATTTCTCACAATTTTAAATATTTTTCTCTAGGATTTTCTGTATTGTTTCTATGCTTTTCTGTAGTTTAACTTTTTATAACGAGCATACAATTTTTCATAAGCAGATAAAGCCATCAAGCCTTTCTCCTGGGCAGGGAAGACATTAGGAAGTAGGTTTAGGGAAATGTGGACAGAGGGACAAAAGGCCACAAGTGTAAATGAGTCTCTTCGAACTCCCAGTGCCAGCATCCCTCTCTCTGTGGCTCCCAACTCCTGAGCTGGCCACTGGCAGGCTGGAGAAGGGAGGAATGTCCCACCTCCCATTTTCAAATGGTCTGTTCTTGGCAAAGCCAGAGCTGAAGGCACACCTGGGAGTTTGGGCTGGTGGGGCCCAGCCGGTGCTGAGGGTCCCTCGTCTCTGTCTCGGGCCCTGGAGCCCAGCCTGGCCAGCTCCTCCGCGTCCACCCCGCCCCCACACTGGCACCGTGGCCGGCCAGGCAGAGGGGGATGGCGATTTTACAGCACTGTTATTACTCTATTGTTGCCCAGTAAACCCACACCGGGCCCCACAAACACTCTGTGAGAAGGCCAGACCCTTCCAGAGAAACGGTTTCCTACACCTTTACAACGTGATAGGAAAAAAGGGGCCGTTGGATTTATGGAAACTATATAAAGTTTATGGAGTCTTGGCAGGCCAGAAGTAGAAATGGTCTGCAGGACGGGGGTGGGTATTTCAAGACGGAGAAGGCCATGAACGAGTGGAAGACCTTTGTGTCGAGACGCCAGACAAAATACCCAAGCCCAAGACGACGTTGTGTGACTGTGGGGGCCGGGGAAACTGGCCTTGAGGGGGCGGGTATACGGGATGCTTTTTGGGGTGATCTCATTTCGATCTCTGTAGCATTCTGCAAGGGAGGCGTGGCTAGCCTCATTCTGCAGAGAAGAGACCAAGGCAGAGGTATTTTGACAGTTGTGAACCTGCCCAAGGTCGCAGAGCTAGTGGCGTGTGGCACTGAAGCGGATATTCTGGGGCAGGCTCGAGTTCTCGCGGTGTCTCCCCTGTGTGTTGAGCAACATGTCCCAGTTTTAGGTCCAGAAAATATGGTCTCCGTAGCCTACTTCAGTTTGGGACTTGCCTGCTATTTGTGGTTTAGTCTCAGGGTCCTCTGGGGTCCCTCACTCATCGCCTTGTCCCTCCCGTGGATGTGCTCAGGTTCCACCAGTGGGCGTGGCTGCAATGGAAGCAAAGCCACCAAGAGGCAGGCTCTGAATCAGGGCAGGGTTAGAACACGCAGTCTTTGCCTTTAGGTGCCCTTCCCTGTCCCACTTCTGCCGTGGGGCCCTCCTAGGGCCCTGGAGGAGTACCCACGGGGTCTGAAGTCACCTCCTCCCATTCCCATCAGCCCTCGGCATTTCTAATCCGTTTCTTCTTGCATAAGTGCTTTGTGACATCCACATTTTCACTGTCTTACTTGGCTGTGAATTCTTGGCGTGCAGATTCTGTGAATACTTAATTCTTCATCTCTGATTTTGCCCATAGAGACTGTCATAGTTCCTAGCATATAGTAATCACTTCATAAATATCGGCTAGGAGATGGATGGATGGACAGATGGATGGATGGACTGATGGACGGGTGGGTGGATGGATGGACAGATGGACAGATGGACAGGTGTGTGGCTGGATGGGCAGGTGGATGGATGGATGGATGGATGGGTGAGTGAGTGGATAGATGTGCAGACCAACAAACAGCCACCTCCTCATTTGCACCCTCAAGTGCAGTTAAACTAGCAGCCTGACTCAGGTTCCCTCAGGCTTCTGCTAAATGCACTTCTGTTCCAGGGGGTATATTTGCTCTCCCTGAAGCCATATGGAGAGACCAGCCTGAGTGTTTGAATGTGTGTGTAAATACTTTACAGTCCCCATAAACTTGTTTAAAGACAAGTGGGGGTGAAAGTATAAACTGGGACAGCCTTGTGGGGGAGAGCAATTTGGAAGTAGCTATTAAAATTTTAAACGTGCCCACCACTAAGACCCAGCAGTTCCACTTTTAGCTGTCAAGGGTAAAAAATACATTCGTACATTTGTGTACAAAGACCCATGCACCGGGATGCTTGTACAAGGAGCTGGTTGCTGCATTGCTTCTCGCAATGAACAACTGGCCGTAGGCTTAGTGTCCATGAGCAGGGGACAGTCACTAAACTGGGGAACACCCAGCCTGTGGAAAACACTGCTGCCATCAGAGGGAATGAGACATCTGGATGTGCAGAGGTGGAAAGATCTCAGGTGGGGCTCAGAGCAGGACACTCTCCAAATGTCTGGGCGTCTCTGAGACTCTGGGACTCACCAGTCTCGGCAAATGCCTCCTCTCCCTGCCTCATTCCTATCAACCTCTTCTCCCTTGTCTCTCCCCTCCCTACCCAGGGAACACAGTTTACTGGAATTAAATCTTTAATTCTTATGCCTGCTCGCCAGTGACCTTCCCTTACAGACAAGGAGGAAAATGAGAGAAAAGCGGTTATGTGCATAATTACTGTCTGCTGCCTCTTCAATTAAAAAGATTGAAAGGCACAATATTAAAATGTGATTTATGGGTGCCACTGTCGACCTAATAATGCGGCGAGAGGAAGAAAGTGCCGTAGTCATTAACAGAAAACCGTAGCCTTTTTCTCCCCCAGGAGATGAATTGACTCTCATTTTCTTATGCCAAAGAAATACGAAATGGTTTTAGGCATATGTGATATGTTCTTCCAATATGCTGAAATCCAGAACTTAGAGATTTAGGAGTCGTCTGGCTCAGACGTTTCGAGGAGGCTTCCTGAGAGGCGTGGCAGCCTGGGGGCTGAGGAGGCTGCCGCATCCCCCGTGCTCCCGGGCCAGACACAGTGCCGGGACCCACCTTGGAAACACCCTCGGGGTCCTCAAGGACCCCAAGACAGCTAAGGCCACAGAGCTCAGGAGGGAGTGGAAAAAGCACAGAATCTTGAGTCCCAACTTGGCTGCTTGTTAACTGTCTGCCCCTCAGTGTCTCCAGCTGTAAGATAGAAACAGTCACCTCCACCATTGTGTGACCCTGGGCAAGTTGTGGCATCTCCCTGAGCCCCATTTCTCACGCTGAAGGTTAGAATAGTACGTGGCTTGGGGGGGGGGGGGGCGTTGTAAGGATTAAACTAGTTAATGCGTGCAAAGGGCCTAGGTCTGTGCCTGCCACATAGCCAGTGCTTGCTAGGTTTTTTTTTTTTAAATCACTAGTATTACTGTTGCAGACGCCTTTGCCGTGATTAGAAGAGCTGGAATTCAAACCCGGGCCCTCCATGTCCAGGGTGCAGGCTGATGTGGGGCAACAGGCCTGGGGCGGGGGCCGAGGGGGCTTCCCCGCTCTGCCTCTCTCCGGCCGATGGGCTGAGCACGTCGCTGTAACTCTCTGAGCCCCCGTCTATCAAATAATAGTTTCTGCTTTGCAGGGGATGTTGTAAGGTTTAAGGATGAATGAAAACAAAGTATCCGGGATGCCATCAGTGCTTGGTAGATGGCAACAACCCTTGACAATGACAGATCTTCTCCAGGAGGCCTGTGTGGGTGGGTAGTGCTCTGCCCTGGGAGAAGGGGTCCATTCCTGGTTTATGTCCTTCCAGCTCACCTGGCTGGGCAGCAGGTGCCTGCAGAACTCTCTCTTCCTGGAGGGCAGAAAGTCCTCCAGGCTGTGAAAATAAAAGCTACAAAGGGGTGGAGGGAAGAGCAACCATTGTGCCAGGGGCTGTGTTGAGTCTGAGATGCAGCCTCCCAGGTGTCCTTATGCAGCCCGAGGATCCTCGGTGTGCAGATCAGACAGGGTGGGTGACTGGCCCAGGCACCAAAGCCAGGAGACGACAGTGCTCAGAGCCCCACCCAGGGCTGTCCAATTCTTTCCACCACACACTGGCACATTCTGGAGCCCCCTCCCAATTCCTAATCACTGACCCCACCCTGTCTCTCCTCTAGCCCTGCTCCTCAGACCCCTCACCCCACTAGGCGGCTCTGCAGCACCATCACCGCCTTGGGGGTTGATTTGCACTTTCTCACCAGCGCTGCTTAACCTGGAGAGCCAAATGCCTATGTGTTCCTGATAGGTTGTGCAGAACAGCGTGCGTCTGTGTTCTGTGTGTCTGAATGTGTGGGTTTACACAGACGCTCAGGAGTTGGGCTGGGAGCATGGGCTCTGGGTCTGCCTAAGGCCTTGTCAGCCCCGTTTCTGGGAGGGGAACAGTTCTTGTCCTACGTCCACCTAGAATCCACCCACATAGAGTCTCCCCTGGGGAAGGGGAGGGGGATTTTCCACGTGTTTCTTTCCTCCTGGCTAACGGCAGTCCTTTGCTTTCAGTTGAGAGGGAAAATGTGCAGAAGAGGACTTTTACTCGGTGGATAAATCTACACCTAGGAAAGGTGAGTGGGCACTTGGGTGTTCCTTAGGTGATAGATTCATGCATAGCCAAGCTTGTAGTTCTGCAGGGTGGTGAGGGAGGCTGGGGGCTCTGTTCTTTTGGATGTCGTTCATTGATTTAAACATTTATGAGGGCCACTCGCTGCCGGGTACCAAGCTCGGTGTTGGGCACAAAGAGTTGAGGAAGACACCGTTCTGCCTTCCGGGGATTATCAGTCTAGCTGGGGGAAGGAAGGAGGTTCCGGCTTTAAGCAGGAATCCATGGGTAAATGTTGGAAGACATTCCCTGTTGAATAGCACAGCACTTCCACAGGCGGCAGGTGGTGGTCCTCGGGCCTCAGACACGCGTAGGTAAGTTGACTTCCAGTACGGGGCTCCGCTGAGGGCCATGTGTAGGTCTTTGGATTAATTTATGCGGGAACTCTGGACATCTTTTAACAAAGCCACATTCCCTTGTTAATCATACAGAGTTGCTGCCGATGAGTCACATTGCCTACCCCTTTGACACACTTCACTCTGCACCAGGCTTCCTGCAAGTGCCCGCACACACCGTCTCCTTCAGTCCCCACGGCAACCCAAGTTACCCCGCTCCAGTCGGAAGGAGGAAACAGAGGCGTGGAGACGTTACCCGGCTTCCCTGAACTTTCTACGGCTTCTCCTGTGTGTTTAACTCAGTGGCTCTTCTCTTCTTGTTTCTTTTCTTCTTGCATTCTTTGGCCAGGCTGTTTCGGGTTGCGTTTTGTCTGCGAGCCTCTCATGCACACACCTTCCCACGACAGCAGCTGAACCGGCTCCCCGCAGCCCTGTGAGAGAGACAGAAGGAAGGGCTGTAGAGGAGAGGCTGCGGTGTGGGAGGACAGACGGCTCTGGGGGAGAGGAGGAAACAGAATCTCAGCCTCCTTACACACTAGGCTGGACCCCGGGACTGTGAGCATCCTAAATTGCCCATGTCCAAGAGAGGAGAGACGATTTTTCTCTTTTTCAGAAAGTTGATTTATTTGACTCATTGCACCTCTTTCTCCCTAAGCACCACGGTCTGGTTCTCCAACCATACCCAGCAAGTAATCTCATTTCCTTTTCAAGCTGGTAGCACCCCACTTTTGTGGGTTAGGTATGTCTATTTTCTTCTCTCCTCGCCTCTTAAAAGGTATAAAAGTTACTATTGACTGCCTTTATGGTTAACAAAAAAGAAAGGTTTTTGGAGGAAATCATTGAAATGATTAGAAAGCAGAGAAAATAAATATGACTTTTAGGAAGTGGCGCTCATGACCACGATGCTAATTCACATGGTTTGCCTTTCGGCCTAGAATATCTCCCGAGCGGGCCCCGACCACCCACACCTCTGCTCCCTGCCTGCAGCACGGGCATCACGGCGCCGCCACTTAGCCCAGGAACACCCTGCATTCTACGGGTGGAAGACTATGTGTCGTGGGTGAAGTGTTATAAATCACTTGCCAGTTGTTTTGACTGTTGGTACATTTTTAGTAATGCTTATAAAGTGAAGTGTTATTTTTGGGAACAAAAAAAAAAAAAAAGGAAAACCGGTCCCCAAACCTGAGATCACTGAACTCTTAAATTAATGCCTGATGTGTGTCAGGGTAGCTGGAAATTCCTGCTGGGGGACAGAGTATAGCCAGGGAGTTCTTTCTTTCTTTTTTTTTTAATTAAAAAAAAATACAGAAGGGTACAAGAGGGTCAGGTAACAAATACCCACGTACGTACTCACCCCCCCCCCCCCCGAAATGAGCCTCCGTTAGCTTTTATCATATCCAGGATTTTCTCCCTGGCCGATCTCCTGTCCCTGTCCCGGGGCAGGTGGGTAGCGCCCACTCTGAAGATAAATCAGATAGCACCTGAAACTGATGCCTAATAAACAGGGCAAAATTAACAGCCATGTTTCCAACCTTGAGACTTTCAAGAACAACCTTTCATGTAAAGGAAACCCAGGAACTCCTTGGTGAATTGGGCTTAGCTGCAATTTGAAGGCTGTCAGAAATATTTACTGAGTCTCTGGCTTCTGGAAAAATTCCTTAATTTACCGACGGAGTTAGATCATGAAGAAAGCCCTGGGGGTGCTGTTTATTCGGCCATACCGATCTCATGAAGCCCACAGAGTGTTCGGGGCCCGAGGAGTGTTTTTGCTGGCGCGGGTTCAATTTCTCCTCCTGCCATCTCGCGGGATGGACCCCGGCCAAGGCCCTGCTTGCCGCTGCAGCCGAGGCCCTTACAGGAACTGTCAATGGAAATTATTCTTCAGGTTTAACTCAGAAGTTAAAGCTTGGCCACGATCGGGGCTGGTAACTGGAAATTTTGTTAGTCCATTTATCAGGGGGTATTTTGTTCGGGTCTCGCGTTTTCTGCCTCGCATTAACAGGAATAACATTTCCGTAAGAGCCTCAGTAACCCGATGCCGTCATGCTCAGCGTGGAATGTACCCGAGGAGCTGCGGCAGTTTGCAAAGAAAATAATTTGCCTGTTGCTTCAAAGTCACTGTTGCCCTTGAAGCGAAGCCCTTTTCTATGCACCTGTGGGTGGAATCGCCCTGTATTTTGACTAACTGGGGAGAAGGGGACTCATATAAAGGGCAAGGAAATGCCACCTTCCCTAATAAAATCTAAAACACGGACCCTCCAAGGCTGCCACGGGAAAGAGGCTTTCCCGAAGGAAAAGGGTGGCCGGGCCACAGTTCCATTGTGTTTCCAAGGTTTTCCGGGCTGGTTGCAGCTGCCACTGCCACACTGGCCCCAGGGGCGCCTCGCCCCTTTAGTCCTGTCTGCTACGAGAATGCCCAGCCTTCCCTCGGACCCAGGAGCAGAGGGAGCGCCCAGACTAACTGCTCTAACCTTGCCACCGCCCCAGTGCCAAAAGGTAGACGGGGAGTTCTTGCTGGCATGGGAGCTGGTTAAGAATGCAGGTTTCCCGGCCCTGCTCCCCGGGATTCTTGCGCAGTAAGTTTGTCCTAACCATGCTGCGTCCAGAGGAGTTACCATCAGGCCTGTTTAGTCAGCAGAAACCTTTCTTCGGGCAAAGTATTACCTAAATATACTCATCCCTCCACATCTGTGGATTCAACCAACTGCAGATTGAAAATATTCAGGAAAAAAATTGTCCCTGTACTGAACATGTGCAGACTTTTTTCTTGTCCTGATTCCCTAAACAATATAATGTAACAACTATTTACATTGAGTTAGGTGTTATAAGTAATCTGGAGACGACTAGAAGTATATGGAAGGATGTACCTTGGTCATATATTAATACAAATATGCCATTTTATATCAGTGTCTGAGCATCCACAGATTTTGATATCCAAGGGATGACTATACAGGCAAATAAGAGCTGAGCCTCTGATAAAGGGGATGCAATGGGATGAGCCTCCTCCTGAACCCCACTGTCCCCCTGTAGGGTGCCCTGAAGCCTAGGGTTCTGGGGAACACAGTTTGCAAATCCCCGCACTGCCGCATCTCACCCACCCAGCCGCCCCCCAGACTCCAGGCCACGTCTAGCCAAGCTCTTAGTGGATGCCACATTGAAAGACACAAGTGTCGGCTCACCTGGACAGCAGACCCCTCCAAGTCTAGGTGCAGAGAGAGAAGCTCAGGCGGCTTCTGGCTCTTTCCAACCCAGGTCCCCCTCCACACTCCAGATCCTGTTTGGAGACTTGCCTTTTCATTCTGGGAGAGGGACTGGGTGACTTTGGGCTGTTTACTGACCCAGGGAACTTAGGAAGCAGTGCAAGCAGGATGATTCAAGAGTCGTTCACTACAGAGGGGCAGCCAGCTGAGGACGCCTCCCTTCCATGTATGGCCATGAGGTGCACCCCGCCCCCACCCCCACCCCCATAAACTGCTTTACTAAAGAGGACGTCCCAAGACTCTGCAGGGAGGCAGCCACTTAACAGTCAGCTGATGGGACTGACCCAGGAAGACAGGTGCCCTGCCAGGCGCTTTGCCTGCGGAATCTCATTTCATTCTAGCCCAGCCCTCTCCTGCCTAACCTGACCTTCCCGACAAGGACATTCAGGCCCAGGGAGGTCAAGGAACAGGGCCAAGGCCGAGTTCCTGTTGAGGGTGGAGCTTGGATTTGAACTCCGGTGTGTCTAACCCGCTTGCTTTTTATTGGATCATGTGAAAGGTGCACATTGAGGTAACGTTGGTTTATCTCAGGAAGCCTGAATTTTGTGGAGGGATAGAGGGGGTGGCATGTGGCTTTTTTTTGGTATAACTTTAATTAGTTTGATTTGTTATAATAAGCTTGTATTACTTTTGTACCTAAGCATATAAATTCACGTAAACATATACATGTACATATAAATAGACCTCTCAGCTTTTCAGTTCCTAATAACCCTACAAATGTGGGGGTGAGGAAGGATCCCCCTTTACCCAACCATCCAGCCATTCAGCAGGCCAGCTGTGTGTCCCTCCACCCCGACCTCCCAGCCAAGTCGCACACACCAGCCACCTTTCTGGCTTCCTCTGCTGAGGGTCCCTCCTCCTCCAGACTTGGACTAACTGTCAGGGAAGGAGGGTGCACATGGGGAGACTGGAGCAGCGCTGGGCTTGAGGGAGCCCTGCCGACATCCCGACTGAAGCCTGGAGAGCAACTGACCCAGGGCCATGACATCACGGGACAGATCTGGGGTGCGCTTGTGTTCAGCCAGTGTGGCCTGATACAGGAAACAGGACACCAGCTAACTCGACCAAATGCTGGGACCACCACCTGGCCTCTTTGAGCCTCAGTTTCCCTAAATATGAAGTGAAGGGCTTGCACTAGGTAATTTCATGCATGACCTAATATAATTATTTTGTTCTATAGAAGGCTGTAGTCAAGACATGCCATCTCTTTCTACCCTTAAGCAGAAATACGGATGTGATCTAATCTTGGGATCTAAGACCTTAGAAGTGTCCCCATGGGTCACTTATTCCATCAGCCCCCTGTTGCTAATCTTCTGCACAGCTGTCCAGCCAAGTGGCCATGCCCTGCTGCCTGGGTATGGCTGCCAGGGGGGTGAGCCTGCTACCTCCTGGAGTGGGCTTTTCCACCCGTAGACAGAGCTGGATGTTTGGAAGTTTTCTCTTGTGCTGAAACCTGCATCTCTGAAATGGTTTTGTAGATTACACCGATCACTAATCAGCTATTTTCTTCCCTTCTCTTTCGTAGTGCAACCCACCTCTAGAAGTTACAGATTTATTTGTTGATATACAAGATGGCAAAATCCTAATGGCTTTGTTAGAAGTCCTGTCTGGGCGAAATCTGGTACGTATGTCACAAAAGGGTCAGAAAGAAGTAAAATGCAAAGGAAAACAACTGCTGAAGGTTTCTTTTCAATACAGATATGTGTAGGTACACACACCTGGGCGCACATAAATGCTATAACAAGAAACTTTGAAGGGTAACATTCCTTTACCAGTGACTAAGAGTCATAAATCTTGTGTGACTAAGTGGTATCATTTTTTTAAGCAAATATATTTTAGTAAATAAATAAATGCGAAATGTTTTCTGTGAGTCGTTAAGGCTTAAGCTTAGAACTAGACAATTAAAATTTAGCCAGCCAGCCATTATATTAACTAGAATGATGGCCAAGAATTGGAAAAATTAAAGAGAAAGGCCTCTTATCAACCAAATTCTGTTACACACCCTAAGGCTCAAAACTAGGCTTCTGGAACATTCTTTTAACACATTAACTGCCCTGTGAGTTGTATTTAACTCTCGCTAGTTTTGAGCCTGGGGACTTGTGAAGCATATGTAACTCACGTCTCTTCACCGTGGCAGCCCATGAACTATTGAACTATTTTTCAAGTTGCATATAACTCACACACAGAAAACAATAAAAAATAACAAATTTTGCATTAAATTAGAAAGGATTGTTTTGTTTTTGAAGTTTTTATTCTATTTTTGCAATAAAACACAGTGGCCCCATAGAAAAAAATTTTTTTCCAGTGTGGCAGTCAGTGTGTTCAGTGTGACTGGAGTTGAATTAAACCAGCTGGTCTAGACATTCGTGCTACTTTGGACGCTAGCCAAACCTCTCTATGTTGCATGTCTACTCTGTGCAGATTGGTCCTTTTTCTCTTCTTGACATGGAGCAGGGTTTCTCAACCTTGGCACTGGTGACATTTTGGGTCAGATAGTTGTACACTGTGGGGAGCTGTCCTGTGCGTTGCAGGATGTTTAGTATCTAACCAATAAATGCCAGTAGCACCCCCAGGTGTGACAACCGAAAATGCTCCAGACATTGCCACATTTTCCCTGCGGGGACAGACTGATCCAGTGCACAGCGCCATAGTGTCAAGGTTGAGAAGTCCTCTTCGAGAGTCAAGCATTTGATTTGGCCTCGGTGACCTGCCATCGTGCCTAACACAAAGGTGCGGTGATGGGGTCACAGCTCTGCCCAGTCATAACTCAGCCGCACAGAGCTCTCCGGGTCTGTTTTTAACTGTAGGTCCAAAGTCAAGAGCCCCTGCTTCTGTTCTCAGGTGTAACGTAGCTGGACTCTTATGAGACCTCTTAACCCTTCCCACCTTTGCTTTCCCAACAGCAAGATGGGAGAGGCCTGTTGGCTGTACTCGGGGGCTGTGCAAAGTTGTGTGATGAATTCTAACGAAGGATGGACTCATTGCAGCAAGAATAGTATTTGGTTCCTTAGCAAGTCTTGCAATGAGCCAGCAAAAGGCTTCCTGAAAAAGTATATTCTGGTCCCTTATCCTGTGCTCCCAGCAACACAGGCTCCCCATTTTGGTGCCAGGACACCAGTCACCAGCTGCCATATCCTTGGGGACCTCTACTGGGTGTCTTTGATTCTGGAGCCAGGCTGAGAACAGGCCTCCACATTCCCACTAGCTCGGCCTGACAGTTTACACCTGGTAGAACCGACCCACTGGTTTGCCTTGTAAATGCAACCCCCGCCCCCACCCGGGAGCAATGATGAGCTTCCACTGGGGATGAGTTTGCTCTGGTGGCACTCCTGGTACGTAGAGCTCACGTTGTCAGAGAGTTTTAGCTTCTGCAGACCTGCCCCTCTATGTCTCTCTCTCTTTCTCTGTCTCTCGTGACCTGGGATAACTGTCCTCAAAACTCTTAGCCAGAAAACAGAAACATCTGCTGCCACTGGGGAGGGGCTTTGCCGGATGATTTAGCATCTGAGCGGTGATGCTGACATCCAGGGCTCGCTGCCCTAACAAAGCATCAGTCAGTGAGGAGAGCATGTTACTGAAGTCTCTGGAGAAGGGAGGGGTCTCACAAGCCAGGAGCTGGGTCAGAGAGGAAAATTTGACAAATTCGTCCCTTGTTAACCTACTTTGGTTCCCCCATTCTCCAACCCCAGCGAGTTAAGTCCCAAGTTCTGTCAATAAGGCCGACTTCGAGGGCCCTGTGATGTCCCAACCGTAGGTCCTGAGACGCACCTGCAGGAGTTTGGATGCGGTCCAGGTGGGCTTTAGCTCAGAGCCCCTAACTTTTTCTTGAAATTAACATGGAAAAGGTAAAGAAACAGTACAGCACGCCCGCTGGCACCGCTGGGCATTCTGGAGGCCTGCGCTGGTTTGACTTGCTGTTCTGTTCTGTTTTATTTTACAGCTGCACGAATACAAATCCTCGTCGCATCGTATTTTTCGGTTGAACAACATAGCGAAAGCACTTAAGTTTTTGGAAGATAGCAATGTAAGTGTTGGAAGCACGTCTTGTTAACACAAACTTGTTCTGTTACGAGAAGGACATAATTTGAAGTTAAGGGCTGGTGGCTAAGAGAAGCATGAAAGGGACTCTGCTAAAATAGTCAAATTAAGCTAAGCTTAAGTTTAACGGAAATCACTTAGATAAGCCATCAGTTGGGAACATGGTCCCCAACTCCCTGCCCACCCCCTTGGATCCATCAGGATTAAAACGCTGATGAATGTTCAGCCACGGAAAGAGCCGAGCGGCTGACTGGCTCTCAGATCTTTAGAATTTAGTGGACATTGTTTTGTTCATTCCCTTGACTAAGAGGATGGTGAGCATGTCAGAGTGTAAAACTTTCTCTTGGAGCTTAGAATATGGGAGAAGCTAAGGGGAAAGAAGGCTAAATGAGCCAGGAGGAAAAAATGACAAAATTCCCCTTTCCTTGATGCTAACTTTCTAGACCTAAGTGAGCTCTTTCTGTGTCTGGAACTCTGCTTCATGCCCTTCATGAATGGGAAGAGGTGGCCCAAGAGGGTGACGTTCCAAAACTCCCCTTTTGTTAGTTGTTGCCATTAATCTAAGTTTAAAAAAAAAAAAAAAACCCAGCTTACCTGACAGGTAGGCACGTACAGTAAAACTTCATCATAAAGCGTGAATCGTCCAGGGTTCTTCATGGTAACGGAAGTTGACCTTGGCTGATTTAAGCAGAAAAGCAATTTGTTGAAAAAACTCTGAGTAGCTCACAGGGTGACTTGAAAGACCGGGAAACCGGGGACAGAATGTAGGGATGCTCAGCCCCAGGACCACCGCAGAGACCCTCTGGAGGGACGGCGTGGGCACAGCCCCACTGCCTCTGCAGCCCCACGACTGCCTGGGGAAGGAACTCTTTCTATTTTGTCATCATCTCAGTGTCACATGTCCAGATTCAAAGACCTGGACAGGACCATGTGGCTGATAAGCCTGGATCCCAGACATGGGAGGAGGCTCAGATGGTGGTGGCCAATAATCACATCACAGTTCAGAGCAGCACTATTCACAGTGGCCACAAGGCAGAGACAACCCACATGGCCATCCACGGACAATTGGATCATCCAATGTGGTCTCTCCGTGCGATGGCGTATTACTCAGCCTTGAGAAAGAGTGAAGCACTGGCACCTGCTACAACATGGATGAAGCTTGACAACATGCTAAGTGAAAGACGCCAGACACAAAGGACAGCTAATCATCTGATTCCATTCATACGCGGTGTCCAGGACAGGGAGGTCTCTAGAGACAGACAGTGGATTGGTGGTGGTTTAGAGCTGGGGGGAGATGAGGAATGAGGAGTGACAGCTGAAGGGTCAGCTGAGGTTTCTTTTAGAGAGGTTGAATGGTCTAAAATCGAAGTGACGTTTGCACGTATCTGTGAATGCACTGAAAACCGCCGGACTGTACACTTTCCGTGGGTGAATAGGGCGGGATGGGAGCTATATCTCAAAACAGCTGTTTAAAAGGAAAGCCCGTCCCCTGTCCATGGAAAGGCTCCCCACCTGTAGTCAGTTAAACCGACAGCCCTGCCCTAACACGGCCGGTCCCAGAGCATAGCTGCCTCTGCTCCCAGCCCTGCCTCCCATCCCCTACTGCCAGGAACTGAGGCCATGCAGATTCTCTGGCCTCAGTTTCCACATTGGTAAAATAGGATAAAAACAAAACCTACCTCAGAGAGTTGTTGAGGAATGACTGGCCTGTCCCGGTTGAGGTTGGCCACACGCTGGCACAGAGAGGGAGAAGAAATTCCCGCACACCAGTTGGTCCACTTGTTTTCAGTCTAGCAGAACCAGCTGAGTTAGGAAGACGAAGAGGAAGACATTGTCCCTGAAGCTCTTGAGAAGTCTGTTAACTTGTCTGTTCGCCCCCTTCAGAGTCTGGGCACCCCAGGCGAGGTCTTTGGGAATATCTGCTCCTTGGTGCCCTGGACCACCACCTGCAGTCGTCACCTTCCCTCGGCCAGGCTCTCTGTACCTGTGGCCAGGGGAGTGCTTTATTCTCCAAGTGGCCTTTCCAGGAGCCACCTGCTCCCTGCCCAGCCCTCCCCTTTCCCCTCTCGGGATGGTGCACCTTTATATCTATGGCACCCCTGCAAGGCAGCTCCGTCCCTCTCTCACTTTGGAACCTCAGCTCGGAGGGCCACAGCTGTCACCTGCCATGTGGGCTTCCTCCAGGTGGGAGCGCAAGTCGGGATGATCAAGCTGACTAACGGCTTTGATTCCCCTGGCCTGGAATGTGTTCGGTAAACCACAGCAATGGAGGGCGCTGTCAGAGGCAGGGCTTTAGGAGATAAGCAGGCCCAAGGCTGGCAAGTGATTCATCACGCAGGACGTGTGCTCGTGATGAATGTGGCTGGAATATTGGACCTGAGCTTGATCGGCTGTGTTATTCGCAATATTGACAACTTCCTTCCTGGCCTCCAACCTGCCGGTGATGAGCCTGTGTTGTCTGAATTAGATTCTTGGCATCAGCCGGCAAAACAGACTTCAGCCAGGAAACCCAGACGTCTCCCTCGATTAGGTGAGCCCAGGCCTGACCGATGGGTGTTGTCAGAAACTCATGACAAATTGATGGGATCAGAGACTGGTGTCAAACAGTTTAAAGAGCCATGAGGGGCAGGGAGGGAGGAAAGAAGTGCAGGAAAAAGAAAAGCGTTTGCGTGAGATGCTTGCTGTCCGGTTTTCTTTCCCGAGTCTCCCAGGCAGAATGTTGCTGTGTGGATTTGAAAGTATGTCTTGACTTACTTTATTCCTCCTTTCTTCCCCCTGTAGAATGATTTATACATTTTTAAAAGTTCTAAAGAAAGAAGAAGAAAATGTGAGATTTTCTTCTGCTGTGGCCTGCAAAGGCTTAAATATTTACTCTCTGGTCGTCTCTGGAGGGGGTTGCGGAGTCCTGGTCTATGGACAGTACTTAGACTTTGTTTGCAGAATGAAATGATGACCCAAGGCAGTGATCCCCAAACCTCAGTGTGCATCAGAATGACCTGGGGTGCTTGTTAAGATGCAAATTGCTGGGCCCCACCCCCAGAGGTCCTGGTCCTGTAGGTCTAGGGAGAGTGTGCACGTCTAACCAGCGCCCACAGGATGCTGATGCTGCTGGTCTGGGGGCCAACTTGGCCTTCGGGATTTTCCGAGAGAGTCATTCCGCAGTCAGAACATAGTTCAATATATAGGTAATTCCCTCAGGCTTTCTACACGAGGCACATTGTAACCAATTAGCAGGACATTCTGTAATGGTGCAGAAACCCTGGGTATAAACCTTACCCAGCACACTACTTCTAATTAGCAGCAGACCTACCATCCACAGTCCGTGACTGCACGTTTTTGCTCTGTGTTTATCCCAAGGACGTGCTAAAGCCAGGTCTGGTGGCGTTAGAGTAGCAGGCAGACCGATTGGGCATTTGCCATCTGTCTTGGAAAAGAATGTCTGAAACCTTCTTAGCTGTGTGACCCTGCGCACATTATTTAACCTCTCTGAAACTTCCTCACCTGAACTGTAGGGATAATAGAAGTACCTACATTATAGGGTGGTTGTGAGGGTGAACTGCTTAAATACTTGAAGGAGTTTGGGATAGTGTGTGCACAGGGTAAGTACTACGTACCTGTTCATTAAATATACTTTTGCATACTGAGTGTCCCTGAGCGTGGCAGGATAAGCAAGAAAAACAGGCTCGTGGGCGCACCAGAAAATACCATGTGTCAACCTCCCTGGACACCCCCCTTTAAGCTCCTAAATTGCTTCCCTGCAGGTAAAACTGGTTAGCATCGATGCAGCAGAAATAGCGGACGGCAACCCCTCTTTGGTTCTTGGGCTGATATGGAACATAATTCTCTTCTTCCAGGTAAAATAATTTCCTTTCTGTAGCACATAGTAACTATCTCAAATCTGCTGAACACCGACAGAACAGAGCAGGGCCAGATCAAGGCGGGCAGTGAAACAGTTTCTGGCAGATTCTGTCCTTTCTAGTCACTGAAAAAGCTCCAGAGGAATCTGGTTGCTCAAATGTTTGGGTCCCTGTGATTTTTAAAAGTGGTGTGAGCTTTGTTTTCTAGAAAATAATATCCATCCTCTTAGGATCTGAAGAGTTAAATATTTTCTTTGAAAAATACCTTTGTTCTAAAGTGTCACAAGAACTGGGGAAATACTTCAGACTGAAAACTGAACTTGGTAGAGTTACTTTCCTAAAATTACTCGAGTGCTTGTTAGAGACGATTGAAGAGCCTGTACTAGATGCCCTAGGTGGGCTTGACCAGTGGGAATCTAATGAAAATAAATAGAAAAAAAGATGTAGATTTTAAAACAGATACCCTAGGAAGAGGAGCATGTGACAGGTGAGACCTGATGTTCCCTCCTTTGCAACTTCAGCCTGTGTCTGGAAATGCAAATTCTACAGAGGAAGGACTGGGTCTGTGCTTGGAATAAGAAGGTGGTGTTTTAAATTGTGCCCAAGTACGGTTTCCCTGACTGGGAGGGTGAGCTGATACCTCATCTTCTAAAACCTCTTTCGAAACAGAAAACCCTGGTTCATTATTTGCCCTCCCAAGAGTAAAAAGGGCCCACGTGGGGATGATTTGCTCCGGCTTTTGGCCGCCGTGTGCATCTTGGAGAGGCACAAGCACAAACAAGGTTCGGAAATAACAGATTTCCTTCCGGGTGAGCCTTGAATTTAAACAAACAAAGGCTGTCGCTCTGAGCCTCGGTTTCCACATCTGTGAAATGGGAGCAGTGATCATACTATGTGGTGAACGTCGGGAGAAGCCTCATGTAAAAGCCCTTTGTCAACTGGACAGTGTTATACACAGGCTTCCATTACTGATGTCTGTTGTTAAACTCCTTGGAAGATTCTGGAAACATCCTGAAAATGTATTAAAAGTCAAGACCTTAAATCCACCTTAGAGCTTCATTCATTTATTTAATAAATGAATTAATATTATTTAATTAGTATTAATAAATGTATTAGTATTAGTATTAATAAATGTCTGTTGAGTTTCTCTGAGGTGCCAGGTACTGGACATACAAGGCCCTGCCCTCATGACGCTCAAGGATCACAGATGTCTCGATTCCATATTGTAGAACTCTGTGGTGCAGGCCACCATCAAGCTATGAGCAGGGGCTGGGAAGTGAGGAAAACTTCCTGGAGGAAGTGACACCAGAGCTGGGTTTTGAAGGATGAGTAGGAGCCCACTACACCAGTTCTTCTCAAACTGACTAAGCATACATACTGCCCGAGGATGGTATTGAAATGCAGATTCTGATTCTATAGGTAGGTCTGGGGTAGGGCCTGGGGTTCTGCATTTCCCACAAACATCCCCATGATAGGAGTTCAAAGATGGAGGGAAGGGACATCCAGGCAGCAGGACCAGGCTGAGCAGAGGCCATGCGGCCGGAAAGAGCATGATGCATTCTGGAAGTGACAGGAGGTGAGCGGAGAGGGGCAGGCGGAGTCGGATCAGCCAGATCTATGTGCCATGGCTGGCCAGAGCGGGAGAGACTCCCGGAGATGAGGTTCCCGAAGAGTGTAACTGCGTGACTGCCAGCCACAGCCATCAGACAGGGTTTCTCCAGCTGGAGAACCTATTCCGTGTTGGCCGATCCCTCCAGCCAGGGTCCGCGTGCTGGGAGGGTCACTCATGGCTGGCGTCTGAAATGCCATTCTTCCTTTCAGATTAAGGAGCTCACGGGCAACCTCAGCAGAAACTCTCCATCTTCCAGCCTGTCACCCGGCTCAGGGGGCACAGACTCAGACTCGTCATTCCCACCCACACCCACCACGGAGAGGAGTGTGGCGATATCAGTGAAAGACCAGAGGAAGGCCATCAAGACCCTGCTGGCGTGGGTGCAGAGGAAGACACGGAAGTAAGCCGCGGCCTCTCTCCCACCTTAATAAGCTGTTTTCAGGCAGAGGGAAGAGTATACCTTTCCCAGGGGGCGGGGGGGGCAAAGAAAAAGGGAATTAATATTTATTAAGAAGCCAGTTATGTGTGTGCCTGTCACTTCATATAGACTGTCATAACAGGGAGCACTGCATTTTTCAGTTTTTGCACAGTACACAAAAAATGTGCTTTGCAGAACGGTTTGCAGAAAGCTGATGAGAAGATTTGAATAAGAATCAAAGGGGCTTTCTCATGTTAACTCCCCAACTGGGCGTGTCTCTGGGATTCTAACAACATGCACATATTTATTATTAAGCTTCAGGGTATCTTCCAGAGTCTGTACCTACTTTAATAATAATAATAATAATAATTAAGGCAGTAACATACTCAAGGTTTGACCTACCAAAAGCGAGACAGGTGAACTGGAGCAAAGTTCCAGCCCTGCTTGGTTCACGCCAGCAGCAGGGGATGTCAGCAGTTTTGTATCAAGCCCTTTACTTTTACCTATAATGGGCCGACAGCCCTGGGCGGTGGGCAGGTGGGCCAGGCCAGCGTGGTGGAAACGACACCAACTCGGGCCACCCCGGCTCTGCAGCGTGTAGACTGGTTGAGATCCTTCTGAATCACTTACTTCTCTAAGCCTCATCTGCAAAATGGTAAACTTATCATTCACAGCCTTCCAGAATAGTTAGGATGAAATGAAATAAAATCTGTGAAAGCTCCTTGCAAGTGCCAGCCCTTCATGAGCACAAGTTTGGGTTCCCCTCTCCCCGGCATCTGGAAATAAAAGGTGGAAGAGAGTTTTGGAGTTTTGATTGAGGGGTTGAGCATGGTGGATTAGAATTGACAAATGCGAACAATCATTAAATGTTGTTTAGAAATAAATCAGCCGAAAGAGAGTTCATCGCCAGGGGTTAGGGTTGGGGGTGTGTGACTCTAAAGGAGAGGAGGTGTCTTAGGGTGATGGGACAGTTCTATGTCTCAACTGTGCTGGTGGTTCCATGAATCTATACACCACCGCTGTGAGCCGGAGGGCATGTGAAAACTGGTAAGATTCAAATACAGTCTATAGCTTAATCGATAATTGTCTTGGACAAATGTCAGTGTCCTGGGTTTGGATAATATACCCTAGTAATGTAAAATGCAATCATTGGAGGAAGCTGGGGGAAGGGCAGACAGCGACTCTCTGTACTATGTTTGTAACTTCTTGTGAGTGTTAAACAATTTCTAAATAAAAAGGTGTTTGGGGTTTTTTTTTTTTTTTTAAGAGTTCAATGACCGCGGTTGAGAGATCCGTGGTGTCTCAGGGGATGGATTCTAAAGGAAATTGGTGCCTGGCAGCATTATCTCCTCTCTTGTCCTTCACTTTTAAAATGATAATTTTCTTTATGTTAGTAATGATAGTAGCTGTCACTTAGTGAGTGGCTTTTGTGGGCTACCAGCAGTGCACGTTAGGTTAGCCACAGGACACGGCCGTTCTTGCGGGACCAACCTTCTCTTTTCCCACAGCACCCTGGCAAGCTCACTGTGCGATGATCCTTGTTTTACCCCTGAGGAGTCTGAGGCTCAGAGAGGGTGTGTGACTTGCCCACGGCCACCACACTAGAAGCATAAAGCAGGCCACGAGGTGCAAACTTGAGTCTTTCTGACTGTGTTTTCATTGCATAGCACACCCTTGTGTGCTGTGTTTTCAGCATCACTGATAAAATGAGCTCTGTAGAAGATTGGTCCTTTATGTATCTGAGAATTTGGGAACAGGTCCTATTTTGCCTTTTTGTACAATGTATACCCTCGTATCCTACTTGTCTGGAAATAGAAATGGGAGTGGCTTAGGGCGGCTCTGCGGGTGCTCTGGGGCCAGGACGTCTTTGCCTGGCAAGGTCAGCAGCCCCAGCCACGTGCCGACCCGGTCCCTTTGCGTCTGTTTGCTAACCTGCATTGTGGCTGCCGCCGCTGTCTTCCTACAGGTATGGCGTGGCGGTGCAGGACTTTGCGGGCAGCTGGAGGAGTGGGCTGGCTTTCCTGGCTGTGATCAAGGCCATCGACCCCAGCCTGGTGGACATGAAACAGGCCTTGGAAGATTCCACACGAGAAAATCTAGAGAAGGCTTTCAGCATTGCACACGATGCCCTGCACATCCCCAGGCTCCTGGAGCCAGAAGGTAGCAGTGGTCCTTGCTCTTTCTTTCTTTCTAGTAATTTTTATTACAAATGTACCACCTGCTATTCCACGTAGAAAATTTAGAAAATACAGAAAAATCTAATGAAGAAATTTTTATGTCTCCTACATTTGTACCATTCAGATCACATAATATTTTTCTAATATGTCTATGCATCTAATTATATTTTTACATAATTGGTATCATTCAGTGTACATATAATTTTGTGCCTTTTTTTACTTAACATTATACTATGATGTAAGTATTTTGCATATTGCTATAATGTCTTCATTAGATATTTTTATTGGCTGCAAAATAGGCAATGTAATGGGCATGCTAAAGTTTACTTAGCTCTTCCACTACTGGTGGACACTGAGCTTGTTTCAGAAATATTCACTTTTATATATCACATTGCAGTGAACATCTTATTAAATATAGCTCAATATGCATCTCAGATTATTCCCTTAAGAACCAGATTCCAGCAGCAGAATGACAGAGTAGGAGAGAACACGCCTCTTAAAGGTGTTTGGCTGTCTCTGTCAAATTGCTGTCCACGTGGGTTAGGCTGACCTAGGACTCCTTGAACCACGTATAGGGTGCCTGGTTCACCATACTTGCCCATGAACCCGGCGGTGAGCCGGTTGCTCACAGTGGAAGGGACTAAAATAGCAGGGAAGAATGGACAGAATTTGGGGGGAAAAGAGCCCTGGATTCTACATCCCAGCTCCTCTGTTCCTCAGGCAGCCATGAGATTTCAGTCAAATGATTCACCCTCTCTGAGCCTGAATTTCCTCAAATAGAAAATAAAGAGAAAAACTCTCAATGATTGTCGGGGTCCTTCACGATCAAGCATTCCGGAATCCTATTGAAAAATTGTGTGTTCATGTCCCCTGCTAATTCCCACATCTCTCTTAACAGACATCATGGTTGACACACCGGATGAGCAGTCTATCGTGACTTATGTGGCACAGTTTCTAGAACGTTTTCCGGAGTTGGAAACCGTATGTTTGTTTCTCTTACCTTTAATTCAGAAACCGTACATTTCCATTCATTGGCCATCATATGAAGCTGGGAAGTGTGCTGTGTTGTTTTGCGTAATTAGCAATAATAATCAAAGTTGATCTCAAATCCCTTGAGCATTGCCTAGCCACATTTTAATTTTGGAATTGCAGTAGCCGTCCCTTATCCGTGGGGGACACGTCCCAAGACCCCCAGTGGATGCCTGAAACCTCCTACTGAACCCTATATATACCATTTATTCCTATACATACATACCTATGATTTATAAATTAGACACAGCAAGAGATTAACAACAATAACTAGTAATAAAATAGAACAATTATATCAGTATGCCAGCATCACTACTTTGGCACTTTGGGGTCATTATTGAGTACAGTAAGGGTGACTTGAACACAAGCACTGGGATACCCCGACAGTCAGTCTGATAATCAAGACGGCTACTAGGTGACTAACGGGTGGGTAGTGAGGACAGCTTGGGTGTGCAGGGCAAAGGGATGAGTCACGTCCCAGGCAAAATGGAAGCAGGGCAGTGAGAGATTTTACCATGCTACTCAGAGTGGCATGCAATTTAAAACTTATGAATTGCTTATTTCTGGAATTTTCCTTTACTATTTCAGTCCGCAATTGACTGTGGGTAACTGAAACCCTGGAAAGTGAAACTTTGGATAATGGAGAACAACTGTATATGTAACATCAGTTTAAAAGCAGGACAGGAGGTTCCCCCTCTCACAAACTCTTCCCGTGCAGATTATAAAAGATGCCCACTTGTGATGTGGATCGGCTACCTGGCTTTTTAGATGTCAGGTGGAACATGTCTGCAGTCTACCAGATGTTATCAGTGTTAAAAATTACAAAAGCCAATGGTCATTCAAAAGACCACCTTTTTATTTTCAGAATCCCAGATTATACTTGGTGAGAGATTTTTTGGGAGCAGAATCAGACATTGTAGAAGTTGTCGTGGCTCTGTTGAACTCCCACCCAACAGTATCAATGACAACAGCAGCCTTTTCTTGGATCCGTTATTAATTTACTGAACACCTACTGCTGGCTCAGGGGACTCGGCAGTAAACCAGATGGATGAGGTCCCTGACCTTGTGTAGCTTTGTTCTAGTAGGGGAAACAGTGAACAAGTCAGCAAAACCATAATTGCAGGTGGTTATGAGTACTAGACAGAAAAAAAAAATCAGCAGAAAGAGTTGAGTGCTTGTACGAAGCGGGACAGCCGTGCCTGTGTATCTCTGCGCTGCCTGCCTTTCCTGCAATCTGGCGAGGCTGTTTCATTACCCACTTTTTACAGGTGAGGATAAGGATGCGCAAAGAGGCCTGAAGACCTCTCCAGGCTGACACAGCTACCAAATACAGAGCTGGCGTTCAGCCCCAGGTCTCTGTGGTTCCAAAGTGCAGGCGATTAGGTCCCTTACAACATAGAGCTGAAACTGGGGCCTCATTTTGTACAGAAGAGCCAGACGGGACCCTCCACGCTGCGGCTTTTATTCTGGCCCTGACTGTGCGTGCTTTCCATCTGTCCCTGCACCACAGAACAGTCCCCAGGGCACTTTGTAAGGAGGAATTCCTGGGCCGGAACACCCGTTTTGCCCCTTGCAGCTGTGTAACCTTGGGCTGGCTCTTTGACCTCTCTGGATCACGTCTATATCAGATTCATCTGTAAAATGGAAATATTACCCACATTTCAGCGTTGCATGAAGAATAAACAGATAGGTAAAGTACTGTGCCTGGCACAACAACTGATGCTCAGCAAATAGTGGTGATTTGGTCAATAGATACAAAGTTGCAGCTAGATAGGAGGAGTACATTCTGGTGCTCTATTGCATAGCAAAGTGACTATTTTAATAATAATATACTATACATTTCAAAATAGCTAAAAGAGAAGATGTTAAATGTTCTCACCACAAAGAAATGACAAGCGTTTGAGATGATGCATAGGCTAATTACTCTGATTTGATCATTCCATAATGTGTACATGTATCAAAATATCACATTGTATCTCATAAGTATATACAATTTTTATTAGTAAATTAAAAAGTAAAATAAAATAGGAAGGAACCCAGGCCTCAATTTTAGCCCATTGAGACCTATTTCAGACTTCTGGCCTCCAGAACTGTAAGATAATAAATTCGTGTTGTTTTAAGCCAGAAAAAACAAAAACAAAAACAAAAACAAAAAAACCAGTTGTGATTGTTATTATTTTGCAATTTATTTTTCCTAGCCCATTGCTAAATTCCCAAATAGTAGCCATCGGGGCTTTTATTAGCCCCGAGCTCTAAATCTGTTTGAGTTTGAAACAGATTAAGTTTGAAATCAACTAAAACTCACGGTATTTGTGTGAGTCAAGGCCACAGCCAGGACTCAACAAATCTGACACTTGGATCTCTCCTCAGTGCTGGAGTCAGAGACTGGGGCTGGAAAAATAGAGGTTGAGCAAGAAACAATATCTGGAGAAAGAATTCTTCCTCTGGGTTTGCAGAACATGGTGCATCACTGCAAAACAATCCATGTGCAACCCCAAGGGAATACAGATGAGACTTCTCAGCTTATCCAGACAGCCAGTGAACTGTTCTTAATAATTCAGCTGAATTAGTTCATTTCAGTAAACATTTGCTGCGCCCTGACCATGTGCCAGCCATTGTGCCCAGCTTCGTAGCCTAACATATGGCTTCTTTTGGTAAATGTGCCATGTGCACTTGAAAAGAAGGTGCCTTATGCAGTTAAAGAATTGACATCCTTTAATACACTGTTAGTATGTTAATATGCTGTTCTAATATTCTATATACATACTGATTTTTTTTCCTTCTTTTCCTGTCAATTAGCGTGGGAGAGAAATGTTAAAATATCTCCAACTATGATGATGGATTTGTTTAGTTCTCCCCCTCTGAGTTCTGTCAATTTTTGCTCTATGTATGTTGATGCTATGCTATTAGGTACATAGACAGTTAGGATTGTTGTGTCTTCTTGATGATTTGATTGCTTTTATTTTTATGAAATTTCTCTCTGTCATGAAGTGTACTTTGTCTGAATATAGCCATAGCAGCTTTGTTATGATTAGTGTTTGCATGATACATTTTTCCCCATCTTTTTCCTTTCAGTGTATGTGTGCTTATATTTAAAGTATGTCTCTTATAAGCAGTATACAGTTGGGTCTTGTTTCTTATTCATTCTGACAATCTCTGATATTTAATTAGTGTATTTTTCATCCATTTCTATAGGTTTAAGCTGCCATCTTGATTGTTTTCCATTAGTCTAATCTGTTCTAAGTTCCTTTGCCCTTCCATCAAAACTTTGTTTGGATTATTCAAGTTTTTTTGTGTGTGTGTCTATTTATATCCTTTATTGGCTTTGTAGCCACATCTCCTCATTTTATCTTTTTAGTAGTTGTTCTAGGACTTATAATACTCATCTTTAACATCCTTCAACCTACCTTGAATTAATACTACCACTTTTAAGTACAATGCATATTTACATGTTTTTATATATGCAACAGTATAATTCTACACACCTCCTCTCCATTCCTTTTGCTGTTATTGTCATTTACTTTACTTCTACGTATGTTTTAATCCCCAATACTTTGTTAGTATTTTTGCTTTAAACAGTCAATAGGCTTTTTTATGAAAACTTCTAAATAGTCTTTTATATTGATCATATAATTATCATTTCAGGTACTTTTCATTCCCTCCTTCAGATCCAGGCTTCCCTCTGTGATCATTTCCATTCAGCCTGAAGAACTACCTTTGTATTTCCTGTAGTGTAGATTAAATAGAGTGTTTGCTAATGCTAACCCTAGGTCATAGGTGGGTCTACTTCTAGTGACTATTGCTTGTCTTGATTATGGATTTTATTCTCTTGCTTCTTTGTGTCTTGAAATTTTTTATTTTATGCCAGACCTGGTGTATGAAAGAACAGTAAAGATTAGAGTAGATATCTTTTCCCCCTCAGAGAATATAGCCCTTTCCCAAACAAGCACCTAAGATGGGGAGCTGCTCACTTTGATCATATCAGGAGTTGATAGGAGCTATGTTGCAGTTTTATTTAATTTCAGCTCTCTGCTTTCAAACATTTTGAGGATGAGGTCGACTCTGTCACTGCATTGGGAGCCAAGCACTGCAATGCCACCAAGATAATTCTGTTTCTCAGCCCTGCCTCCAGCTGCCTCTTACACAGAAAAAGTCCCTGCGTGAGATGATTAGTATATGTAGAGAATTGGTTTCATGTCTGGAGCCCTTCCACGTTTGGTCTCTCACACCAGCCCACGCAGTCAGTAGAGATTTGGCTGGTCTTGCCTCACGTCAGGGGATCGGCCCTCCTACCAGTGCACACGCAGGCTGGGCAGCGGTCCTCAGGGATGAAGCAGCTGAAACCTGTTCATGTTGAAGGCTCATCTGGAGTTTCATTTGTTGACATTTCTTTGCATCCACAGCTTTTAAAAATCAGAGTATTTTATATTTTTATATTTTTATCTATTGTTTTCACATTTCAGCAGGGATGATAGTCTTTTATAACCATTTACGTCTTAATCAGAACACTTTGCATTAATTTTGAAGGGCTTTTCCCATCTTTTTGTGTGTGTTTTGAGAGGTAGATATAAATTATACTTAAACACTCTTATGTTGTCCTGTGGGGTTTTTTTTTTTTTTTTTTTGCAGGAAGATTTTCTGGATTTAGATAAAGAAGTTCCTATTGAATCCACCTTTGTCCGTATCAAAGAAACCCCCTCTGAACAAGAGAGCAAAGTCTTTGTTCTGACTGAAAACGGGGAGCGTGCCTACACTGTTAACCATGACACCAGCCACCCGCCGCCCTCCAAAGTCTTTGTCTGTGACAAGGCCGAGAGTGTGCAGGAATTCTGCCTGGATGCACTGTCAGACAGCTCCACCGAGTTCATGCAGGAGATCATCGACCAGGTCCTGCAAGAGGGCATAGGTAACACCAGTGGCATCAGTGAGCCATCTCCAGAATCTTCCATTTTGTCATCCAGAAAGGATGGCCGGAGGTTCAATTCATTGCCAATCAAGAAAACCGTTCACTTTGAGGCTGACAGCTGCAAGGAGGCTTCCTGCAGTAAGGACCCCTTCTACAGTCAAGACCTCTGCTTTGAAGGGAGCCCCAGGGCAGCACAGGAGGTGTTGAAGCAGGGTGGACCCGCCTCGGCAGTTGAAGTTCCCGAAGAAAAGGAGCCAAAACAGGAATCCGCAGAGACCCCGGAATTCCCCTCTGACCAGGCCCCTGGTGACATCTCCTTGGCAGATGGAACAATCGATAATTCTCAGTTTTCCCTGAGTTCTTCCTGTAATGGTGCCCTAGAGAGTGCAGCTAGCCACGGTGAAGAAAGTCATTCTCTTGCACCCGCTGAAGAAAACACCGTTATGGCTGATTCCATGGAGATCAAAGTTAATCTGCTGACTGTAGAAGACATGGATAAAGAAGACTATTTTGAAGGCATACCATTAAAAGCCTCAAAATTTAACAGCGACCTAGTAGATTTTGCTTCTACCAGCCAGGCTTTCAATGAGGTTCCTTCGCCTCATGAGGACAAACCCCCCGAGGGTGAGGTTTTTGAGACTTATGCTGAAAAACCAGAGAAAAAGAGAACTAAATCTGCCGACAAAAAGAAAGACTCGCCTGAGCCCCAAGTTAAGTCTGAGCAACGAGAACCTCATCAGGGCCCTGAACAAAACATTCAAGGCCATTCGCTGGCCCTGGGAGAGATGCCGGTGGATATAAAGCCAAAGGTGTGTGAAAAGGCCAAGAGAAAGTCCACCCGTCGTCGTGGTGGGGAGGAGGAGGCGGAAGCTGAAGGCCTCCGGAGCATAGACGAGGAATTGCCCTCCAGCCCCCCGAGCAGCAGTGTCAGCCTGGAGACCCTCGGGAGCCACAGCGAGGAGAGCCTGGGTTTCAAGCCCTCCCCGCCCCTCTCAAAGGTCTCTGTCATTCCCCACGAGCTTTTCTACTACCCGCATTACGAGGTGCCCCTAGCTGCAGTTTTGGAGGCTTATGCAGAAGGCTCAGAGGATTTGAAAAACGAAGAAATGGATCTGGAAGACCCAGAGGGCTATCTGCATGACCTGGACTCCAGGGAGGAGGAGGCCGAAGGCTCCCACAGCGGCCATAGCTCCCCAGTGCCAGGCGAGGGCCTCCCCGGTGCCAGCAACCAGGGGCCGCATCTCAACAGGGATGGCAAGGGTGCCACACCGGCCTCGGAACCCGCTGCCCCAGCCCCCCACGAGGACCACCAGCAAAGGGAGGCCACAGAGCGTGACCCTGTGGACAGCTCTCAGGTACTCAATTGTGGTTTGGGAATGCCGGGCCTTGCCTGTGGGATCTGGCACTTCTCTGAAGCTCAGCTTCTTGCTCTGTAAAATGGGGACGAGGAGGCTTCCCTCATAGGCATCTCAGGGCACGAAATTCAAAAAAGCACCCACAGTGAGGCTTGGGCAAGTGCAGGGCTGGCACCCAAGTGAGCACCTCCTGAAATTCTGCACCTGGGCACCTCACTGGCGCCAGTCCTGGCCCTGCTCACAGGGCTGCTGTGAGGATCAAGTGAGATCACGTCTGAGGGTCCGGCAGAGTCGGAGCAGTAATGATTTCCAAAATAGTACCCGTAGCTAATGTCTAGCATGCTCTTAGTGAGCTGCAGCCCTGTCTCCTGCAGCAGCCGGGAGGGACCAAGGGAGCGCTCATGTTGGACACCAGCCTTGGTTCTAAAGGCCTGTTGCCTGTTGGGCGCTAATCTTTGGTTCCTGTTGTTTGACATGGGTTGTGTAAACAGGGTGAGGAGAGGCACGCACTTGTCTGCCACTTGTGTTCCCACTTCATCTGGCCCAGGAGCCATGAGGGGCCCCCGGGGTGACCACTGAGTGGGTGCCTGGGGCCCCGGCCTCACGCCATGGGGGACAGGGCTGGTGATAGGGAGGGGGTGCTCCTGCAGGTGCCGTGTTCATGGGAACTCCCCGCTGCAGCACTGGGAATCCAGGAGGTGGATCCAAAACCACTTGGGCTGTGCCCTGAGGGACACAGTGCAGGCAGGCAGGGCACCCAGGAGGAGAGGGGCCTGGGCTCGCCCCGCAGCGAGTGCGCCTGCGTGCTCAGTCCAGTGTAAGCCGTGCATCTAGTGCTGCCGCGAGGACACAGCAGGGAGGAAAGTCCTGCCGTCAGCGTACACTGCTGCAGACCCCGAGTCCCCCAGGAACTGTATACTGTGAGCGAACGTGGCATCGGACGTGACATGGGCCCAGCAAGGGACTCAGGGGTTCAGCAGAGGGAGACTGTCCCCCAGATCCAGGAAGGCTGCGTGTGTTTGGGCAGCGGGATCTGGAACCGGGCAGTTCTGGGTGGAGGCAGTTCCCTAGGTGCAGGAGCTGTGGTGGGAAAGTGACGGGCTTTCCAGATCGCCTTGGTGCGACCCCTGGCCCTTCCCATTGTCCCTTCCCTCATCTCCCATCTCCCCTCCCCAGCCCCGCCCCGTCCACAGCACGGGATGACCCTAAAACACAAAGCTCATCTGATCACTTCCAGACTCCTATCTCCAATATAAAGTCCAGACTTCTCAGCACAACTTTCAGGACACTTCCCTCTCCAGCCTGGCTGCCCACCCCTTTCTGTCGCCCTCCCTTTCCTCGCCTCTTGCCAAACCAGACCCCTCCCTGGCTCCCAGACCCCCAGACACCTGCCTCCAGGTGTGATTGGGCTGGTCCCACCATCTGGTACCCCCATACCCACCTGCCGCTTGCCAAGCAGCTATTCACACTTCAAAGCCCAGTGCGACCGGCACCTCCTCCCAGGAGCCTTCCTAGCCTTTCCCTCACCTATAGCTGATCATGTTTTGGACAGCTCTCTCCTGGAGTGTTTATCTGGTTTCCATGAGTTTTGTTCTCTCCCGGGAGAAAGTGGGCATGTGTGTATTAATCTTTGGACCCTAGAGACCAGCACAAGGCCTGCCAGGGCACGCCAGTGAGGGGACAGAGGTTTATTGCAGGACCGTTTGGGGACGTGTGGTGAAGGTGCATTGGCGTGCTGGGGAACGGAGGAGCGCTGCTGCTTCCAATTGCTGGGAGTGGTTTTCATTCTGGCACAGACCTTTGTCTCCTGGAGCACGTTGGCCTGGCCACTCTAATCCTCTTATTCTGACACCTGTCGAACAGGTTCTTCCAGCCCTAAAGGAATGGCTGAGAGGTGGCTTCAAGGACTCCCACCTCTTGGATTTCACTAGGGAGCCCTGTTGATGGGTCTCAGGGTGCCTGATGCGGACAGTAGTCAAAGAAGCTTCCTTACCAAATAAATGCTAGCGATGTGCTACGGTCCACCTCTGGCCAAAGGCACAGTGAAGATGTCACCCTGCACGCTACACACTGGCCTGTGCATGTACCTCTCCAAGCTCACGGCTGCCTTTGCACCCCTTGGCCCACCTGGATGCCAGGATTCCTTCGGGTTCAACCATTGCCACTGTAAGGGACGTCCTTTATCGGAAACCCTGTGGTCTAGTGGGATGAGGTTAATAATTATTGTACCCATTTGACAGACAAAGAAGCTGAGGCTCAAAGAGATGATGTCAGTCGCTCAAAGTCAGATAGCTGACTCAGCCAGGATTTGAAACCAGATCTTACTGACTCCAGGACCCATATTGTTTTTTACTCCATCAGTTTGTAGTATTTGAATTCTGCACAGGGAGCCGGAGTTGGGGTGGGAGGGATCCATGAAGAGGATTCGTGAAAGATACAGAGTTGGAAGGGACACCCTGGCTGGGCCTGCACGTAGCACTGCCGGGTGGTGTCACCTGCTCTGCGTCACAGCGCGAAGTGCTGACTTGTTTTGGGTTGTTCTGTCTTCCAGTCCCACGAACCCCCAAACTCGGAAAACATAGCAAACCCGGTAGAAGAAAAGGTGAAGGAAAAATCAATCAGCAGCAAAAAAAAGGAAAAAAGGAAACATGTGGATCACGTAGAAAGTTCATTATTTATAGCACCTGGGACTGTTCGGCCCTCAGATGACCTAGAAGAAGACACTAGCGACCACAGAATCCCTTCCAGGTATCTTTTCACCCCAGAGAGTTACTCTCTGAACTCATTCCGTTTTCAGTTTCTGATGTGATGGGCGCAGGGGCGGGATTTGACGGCGGGGGGAATACAGATTCCTACAAAATCCTCGTTCTCTGCACCTGGGCTCCCCCACCGTGACCTCACTGTTACCTGCTCATAAGGAGCAAAACTGGGACAGACGGACGTGACGCTTGCCGCCCGTCCTCATGCTGCATGCCTTTGGGTGGGAACTAGCAGTGAGCAGCCGGTGCCTGAACCGTAGGCGGGTTTGGGAGTGACAGGAGCGGACGGGGAGCCTCTGCCGGCTGCCCTCTGGCGCCCAGACAGCTGCGTGCTGGGCTGCGCAGAGACCAGACTGCGCCATTTAGAAGCATCTTCCTGACTTTGAGCACGTGCGCTGAGACCTTTAGTCTCTGGCACACGGAAGCTGGACGTTCACATTAATGTGGCTTCTCCCGCAAGTTTGGTTCAAGGGAGTAAGAATGGTTGATTTATCTTGGGGAAGGGAAGGAGCAGAGAGGATAGTGAGCTTCAACTGACCTCCAGGAAGCTTGTAGCACACATCTGATATGTCACCCCAAGGCCACCAGATGAGCCAGATTTGTCCCAGGAAAAACAGGTGACTGCTGAATGTCAGAAGACCCTGGTCTCTCCCCACTGTCATCATCATCGCAATGGTCACCGTTTACCAAGCCCTTGCTATGTTCAGGCACATGACACACATGTCCTCGTTCATTCTCAGGGTTGCCCCGTAGACGGGGAGTTGGGATTGTGCCTCGTTATGGCAGACGCGGAAGGCTGGGGCCGCGTAACTTCCCCGAGACCTCCCGGCAGAGGGAGTGACTCCACAGTGCACGTTCTTTTAATCGCCCTCGTTACCCAAAGTGGTGCGAGCAGTGCCGGCTGCAGTGGAAGGTTGTTGAGATACAGTCTCAACAGGGGGAAGCCCACCCAGACAGAGCCAGGGAGAGGCTGTCGGATGCCCAGGTTTCCACCCACCTCCACTTTGCTTCCATGCCCGGACCTTGGGGAAACAGGCGGGGTGAGGAGGGGCGAGGCACGACACGAGGCTGCTGCCAACTTTGCCTGTGACTCCCAGGGTGCCTGTTCCTGCTGCTGGACATGGATGTCCATCTGTGTTCTTAGCGTGCAGCCAGGCCCTGCCTGCAGGTGAACACTTACAGGCAAATGGCCCGGGGCTGCCGTCCACTCCACCACGACCTGGGGAGGAGTCTCCCTAAGCAGGTCAATTTGCAAATAATCTTTGAGCAGCCAGGGTGTGAGGGAATCTGCTAGACCTGGGAGCTTTAGAAGTAGGAGAACGAGGTCAGCCACAGAGGTGAGCCAGGCAGGGCTCCGTGCTCTGGGGAGATGAGATGTCACCATGTATTCTGCTAGGACTGGAGGGGTCAGGAGAGGTGCCAGGCAAGTGCGGATCTCACGATTTGGACCTCAGAGGCAGGTAGAGAGAGTCAGGGTGGCCTGGGGCTGAGATGTCATTTGAGCTGAGGTTGTGCTGGGGTCTAGTTTGGGGAGAGGGAGTGGGAAAGGCATTCAGGTGAAAGAAACAGCCCGAGCAAACAGCTGGCGCCTAGCAAGCACCTCAGCAAATACTTGTGGAGCGTAAGGGGGCGGGGGGAGAAACGAGGGAGCGTTGGGGGGAAGGGAGGTGTGCTCGATGTGTAAAGGAATGAGCGCCCTGAGCCCCTCCTGCGTGCCAGGCCCTTTCACCCGCTCGCTCCAGTGTAGGAGGTGCCTCCAGCACCTTGTGCACCCAAGAACACTGAGCTGCAGAGAGGTCACCTGGCCCAAGGTTACCGAATGGGACTGAGCTCTGGGCACTTGTCCCCCCAAGAGCAGGGTGTTTTCCTGGCCACTCCTCAATTTGGCTGCCCTGTGTGACTTCTCATTGGTCCAGACAGAAAGGCCTATTGTCCCAGAGCCTGCAGGACCCCTGCAGCCTCATCTCCATCCACCCTGCACTGGGCTTGTGGCCATGGTTGGGCTCCTTGAGTGCCCCACATGCCACCCCCCACCCCAAGCTCCTTCAAACCTGAGGACTTTCCCTCTGCCTGGACGCTGACCCCTGGCTCATTCCTTCTCAGCCTTTGGGTCTCAGCTCTACTGCCACTTCCTCCAAGCAGCCTTCTTGGATTCCTCCTGACTATTTTTGATCCTCCTTTATGTGTTCTCATAGCCTCTACTCTTTTTCTTCACAGCACTTATCAAAACTATAATTTCTATAATCATTGTGTAAGGATGCACATACCATCTGCCTTCTCCACCAGCCCCCTGAGGGCAGGGACCGTGTATATAGAGTTCCCTGTCTCAGCCCAGCACTTAGCACAGCCCCGGGCTTGCAGTTAGCATTCAGTAAAAATTCTTTGGGTAGACGAATAAATGGGTGAATGTGCTCCTAGCCCAGTTCCTGGTGCATAGTAGGCTCCGGATAAATGTTGGCTGAAAAAATGAGGTTCAGGATTCAAACCCACTACAAGTGTCTTCTTGATGATAGTCTAATACAACAGCCACCTAAAAGGAAGCATGCTGCAAAAAGGAGGGGAAGGGGAAGAATGAGGCTTCCCTTCTAATGGGGATGTGCTTTCCTGTTAGAAAACATTACAGATACATGTGGGGAAAGAATGCCTCTGCATCCCTAGGTACTGCAGTGTCTGGGCCAACTCTGATGGGACACCACTCTGGGTTCCAGGCACCAGGGTCTCTTGTCTTTGTAGGTGCATTTTGCTTCATTTCTGTGCTGTGACACTGCCAGGAAAAATTAGCCCAGTTTTTGGACTGAGGACAAGGACTGACGGTTCCCTAAGCCTGGCACAGCCCCTGGCACGTAGTAGGTGCTCAGTGTAACTATTAGCTGGAAATGTACCCAGTGCAAGGGAAAAGCTGGGTGAGGCTTTTCAGGACAATAGTGGGCAGGAACACCAAGGCTGCCAATGATGAATTCCCCGGGGACAAACTCTTGGGTTAGGTGCCTTTTTCCTGCCTTGAGGAAACGGAGATGGCTGTTTCTGTGCCAGGTGCATCAACACCCAACACCTGGTTCTCCTGTTGAGCAGCAAAACGGGGCCAAACCCTTTCCCCTCCAGTCCGCGATGATCCCCACCCGCTCCATGAAGTAGGTGGCGGAGGAATGGTGACCCATTTTACAGATGAGGAAGACTGACAAGAGATGTAAGTGCTAGGCCAGCGTGGTCGGCTAATCATCCAGGAGCCAGGAGACAGCCCCGGCCTCGGCCTCTGTTGCCTCAGCCCTGGGCAAGCCAGCTCTGCTCAAAGAGCAGAGGCACATTCCAGAGCAGCCTGAGGATCCAGATGGAAAATTAGCCTTCTCATGTACGAAAGCTAGAGGCAGTACACCCGAGAGCTAGAGAAACAGAGCGCAGCACTGCACGCAGGAAGGAGCACTGGAAAGGGAGTCCAGAGACCAGCCCCAGCCCCAGGCTCAGGTCTGCCTAACTTGCAGAGGACTTCTGGCAAGTCCCAAGCCCTTGGGATGCTTGAGAAAAGAGGTCCTTTCCTGCCCCAAATTGTATGATTTATAAGAATACGTGGCTTGCTATCTATTTAAAACCCTGACTTTGTTTTTTCTTATAAACGAGGGCCCAATGCGTGTCTCTAATAGCCATCCTACTATCTTAACATAAGCGCACTCCAACCTAAGTGGGCATATTGGATACAATTTCTCACTTCTGTCCCCGAGTCTGAAGTCATCACTTGCCTAAATCCACATGTGAAGACTCAAGATGGGGATGACCTTACGACTGAGCCACAGGGAGCTCTAGGTGGTACCAATTCAAAACGTGTGTTTGTTTTTCAGGACTAGTCACAGTGACTCCAGCATTTACATTCGACGACATACTAATAGGTCTTTGGAATCGGTTAGTATGTGAATTTCTTCTTTTTCCATACGGCCCCTGCTAATCAATTCCTTTCCATCCTTCCTCCTCCCCAGCCCAGAGCTTTGAAATTACTGACGTGCAACAGCTATACTTTTGGATAGAAGACAAACAAATTGAAACCTTGTCGTTAAGCACAGTCCAATCGGATATCCGGTTTGGGCAATAAGGGATATGAATAAAGTAATGATTTTAAAGCCCAAAGGCCTCTTTGTTGTAAAAATGCATCCAAGACGCCCCCCTGGGCTCCTGCACACACACCCCAGAAAGGTCACACCCAGAGACAGAGGCACAACACGAGTAGAGGGTCCATTTTACACTCCCAGTGCTCAGCCCCACACGTGTTGGGACCCGAAACCCCCGTGGTCCGCAGCACTCCCCGATTCAGAATATATATAGGTGGGGGGGGAGGGAGTAGAGGAATGTGTATTGTTTAGTGGTTTGATTTTAGAACTAGATGTTGACAATATTGAGAGAAGCATGGCGTGCTCGGCTTTGTGTGTTTAAAATCATTTTATTTTCTGTTTCAGAGATTTCATCTTTACTAATTGGGGTTGCGGGGTTTTGTTTATAAATTTCACTGTAGGATCATTGTAGCTATGTTCAATTGAGGAACACAGCAGATCTGGATGACAGAAGAAACCGAATATTAACCAGGTTGGTTGCTTGACTCTACTTCAAGTTCTGGTGGGATTTGAAAAAAAAAAAAAAATTGTTTTTACAATTATGCAGCCTACCTTATGGGAGTGGTTACCGTCCAGCTGTTGTTTGTCGATAACCATAATAATAACTTGGGATAATGCAAGAAAATACCTGTTCCAGAGAAAATGAATGTAAATTCAATATGAGTGGGAGGGAAAAGTAGGTACTAATTAATATTGACGGGTGGGGCACAGCTCAGAAAATGAGTCAGTTTAAAGATGGGTCCGGCACCAGGGTAAGAGCCTGCAGCTGCATTTAAATGTCGCGGTGGGATGAGGTGGTTATCAAAGATAGAGCCGGGCAGGAAAAGAGGTGGTGTCTTGCAATGCTGTGTGTCCTACCGTGCTGTAGCACCTGACAACTGTGTTCGTTCTGTGTCGCCACTGCAGGTACAATACTCAGAAGCTCACTGAGCTGATTTTACAGTTTTATGGCATCAGAGCAGACATGAAGAGGGAATGCAAACATGCCAGGATGTCTATGAAAGTATTTCTTACCGTTGGAAAATTAGCTGGCCTCATCTAATGTAGCGAACTGCTATAAAACTGCCCATTTAGAACATAGGAAACCAGACAGATCTCTCCAACTCTTATGGTTCTGAGAGAATCACTTCATTTCTTTTAATTTTTACTTTTTAATGTCTTTTTTTTTTTTACTCTTTTGCCATGGATTTGAATTGGCTTGGAAAGGTTTAGATTACTGGATTGGAAGCTTGTGTCTGAATATTACCCAGGAGTATGGTCCTTATAACTCCACCCCTCTGGCTCCTAAAAAAAGAGGCAAGACAAGCTTCCCTCCCCTGCCATAAAATGGAAATATGAATTCAAGGTTTCAACCAGGCTGGACATGCTCATAAGAAAATAACACTTTTTGCTCTTATGAGATAGAGATGTTGAAAATAGAACCTGCCAAGTTGAGAGACGCAAGCGTGTTTTCCATGTTTTCTACATTGAGTGTTTATTCGCGTTGTAATGAAACATGTAGCTTAAATTTTTTCTACAGACAGTCTTAAAAAAGAGAGAGAGGTTCTGTCCTTGGCCGTTACTGTGCACGAATCAGTTTGTCGATGGTGGCAAATGTGTAATCCGGCCCCAGCCCTCACTCCCTCTCTCGGGGGTGGTTCAGCTCCTGGTAATCTCCATCCCTCGCCCTGAAGCTGCCCTAAGAGGCTTACGGTCCAGTCTACGTGCAGCTTGGAGCGGAGGCCCCTCCCTGCTGCCCCCACCTCCCTTCTGGGCTTTCCTGTTAGGAGGAATGTCATTTTAACATGACCTCCTGTCAAATAAAAGCAGAAAGGCAGGCAAAGGAGAAATGTCATTTTAACATGACCTCCTGTCAAATAAAAGCAGAAAGACAAATCTGACAAAAATCAAATCTAGTAATTATTTTAAAGGTAATATTCCAAAGCCCAAAACAAAACTGGGGGGAGGGTCTTTGTTTATTCATTTCCGATGGCCGTTTTGAACTTACCTGTTACCAGGGAGTGCTCCCTCCCACCTTTAGACGAGGCTCCTCCATCCCTAGCAAATGCAGCGAGCTGTCAGTGTCTACCTCTGTGTCACGGTGAACTGAGGGCACTGTAGTGTCAAGGAAGGTGTCCCGGGAGACCTGGCTCAGGTGCCGGCCCTAGTCCAGAGTAATTGTGTGGCCTTGGGCAGGCCACTCGCCCATGAGTCTCAGTGTTCCCATCTGCGGAATGGGGCTGATGGCTCCTCCCACCCAGTGTCGTGAAGATGAGCTGTGCATGTGAAAGCTCAGCGGGCCAATGGCCCGACCCTCTGCCTGGGTCCACACACACCAGGCGGGGCCTCCCTGGACACCACACTGTGAAGCCGGCAGTTCATCGGGCGGTGAGGGTGGAGAAGGGGGGTGGGTAGCACTGGGTGGGCCACTCTCCTGGGGACCCGCTTGTAACTGCCTTTCCTCCATCTTCCTTCTGTAGGAAGGCCAACAACTCTGGAGAAGCCACAGTGCCGGAGAGCCAGAGCCCACAGAGCGACTCGCTGACACAGTTGGTGCAGCAGCCGGACATGATGTATTTTATTCTCTTCCTGTGGCTGCTGGTGTACTGCCTGCTGCTCTTCCCACAGCTGGACGTCAACAGGCTCTGATGCGCGTGTCTGCATAATAAAAAGACAGGACCCTGACCAGGGGTGGGGTTCTTTTTACTTCATTTTATTTTTGGTTCCGGGCGGGGCACTCACTTCTGCAGACAGTTGAGGACCGCCAAAGACACTTAGACCCCTTTCCCCGCTGTGGTCGTGGTTTCATTTTTTTCATGTTTCCTTTTTCTTCTGTACGACCTGAGCATGCTTTTCTCTTTGGCTGTGTACTCAAAACTCAGGTGTGCAGCCAGATCCTTAGGTGGGGTTTCGTCCTTGCGTGCCTTGCTTGGTCAGATAGGAAGCATCATTACTAATGTTTAGCCAAAACCTGGGTCTTAGCGCATCCCACCGGCAGGTTTTCAAGATCCTGGATGAACTCGAGTTACTTACCTCTCAGATGAAGGTCTGCCTGATGAGAAAGAGGGTGGGTGCCCCAGGCTGAGCCCCCACTGGGAAGAAAAGTGCCCAGGGCTGGGGGAGGGAGTGAAGATGCTGGGGTCCACGCACCTGTTGCAGTCTGGCCATTGGTAGCATTTATCGGGAGAGGTCCAAGCGGCGGGAAGCTGCCAGCTCTGGGCAGGCCCCTCTGGGGAGTGGCAAAATCCGGGGAAGAAGGTGAAGACTATGCTGTCAGCCACAGCACAATCTTTTGCACCCTAGTTTTTTTGGGGGGTGCACTTTTAATTCACTTGTGCATTGACTGGATTGAGGTAGAGTTGTGATTTTCAAACCTTTTCCACGGTTGGAGCGCTCCTGTTCAGGGAAGGGGCTGGAAAGGGCCAGGCTAGTCAACCCAGCAAGAGCAGAGCTCAGGCTGACTCAGGGGGAGCCCTGAGGACACCCCTGTCCTGCCCCCGCCACCAACTTTGCCCTTTGCCCTGTAGCTTCAGTGACCACTCTTGAGGCATCTACGCGTATCTTCAAGGGCAAAAAACCTTGAGGAGGAGCGGCTGGGCTGGAATAAGCCCCCACTGATGTTGGAGCTGGGTGGCGCGGCAGGGTCCCGCCTGAGAAAGCTTTTGTGTGCACCTGCGGCAGGTGTCTCTTGTGGTCAGTTTTAGTGGGTTTCTGGAAAAGGCTTTCCGGAAGGCACCCGGGATAGAGCAGAGCAGGTGGTTTGTGAGAGGAGGGCAGTTCTCCCACCCTTCCACCTCCCTCAGCCCTGGGCTCTCCCTTCTCTCCCTTCTTCCTGGCAAGACTCAGGTCCGTGGACACTCTGTACTGGTTCCTTCTCCCCTTGTCCTCCACCTCAGAAAGCATGTGTTAGGCAACCCTTATAAAAATTGCAAACTGTTAGTCAGGAGGGGGCCTCAAAGAGCACCTTGTCTAGCTGAGCCCAGAGAGGCAGAGCGGATTGTCTGAGGTCACACAGCCAACCAGGAGTAGACAGGCTACCTGCTGCCCAGTCCAGAGCCTTCACCTCTTGCAGGAAACTTCCACTGGGCATGCAAATGTCCTAAAAAATAAAAAAAAAAGATAAAATGCCCTCGTTCAAACGGAGCCAAAACTTTTAGGCCAGCTATCGACCTTTGTTTTGTTCTCATATTTTTCCCCATGAAGAAGTTTTATCCACCTCAAGCCCATCCAGCATTCCTTTTGGAATACCCTTGACCGCAGTAACAGCTTGTCATTTGACATACCAGCATCGTTCTTACCCCAGGAATCACGTTTCTTCCGTAGCAAGCCAAGGACTTGCTCATTTCAAGCAGTGGGTTTCAAGTTTACAGAATTCCAGCGTGGCCAAAAGAATTTGCATAGCACATTGGAGTGGATGACAGCCAAGATCTGGCCCCTAAACCATTCTGATTATAGTCTGTCTCTCCTTCCCGAGAGAATTTCAGCCTTCCAAGCTGAAAGCTGTTGGGAGCTTGGAGTGATTCCATCTGGAAGGCCGAGAACCCCATGGAAAATGAGCTAATTAATGAGCTCCCTGGCATCATTGAAAGCTCAAAGGTACAGATGATAAAGATTATGTGTGTCATATTTTATAACCCTGGGCACCATGTAGTCCTCTGCTAAATTAGATGCTTAAAGGGCCAGGGAAGAGCTGACCCAAATGTGAATCATTTCATTTTACGGGTCTAGAACTTGTTCAGAAAAATCTCTGCAGGCTTCTTTTCTCACCTATTACAACTTGTAATATTGTTTAAAGCATCTACTGGCAAGATGCCTAAAAGTCATTTGATTCAGGTTGGCAGTAAACTGGTTTTTTTTTAAAGGAAAATCTCATTCGAGTATGGGCTTATATGGAAGAAGCTGGATATAGAAGGTGGATATAGAAGTCCACAGAACAAACCACCCCATTGCTAGTAATTTTCTTTAATTAAAGTTAAAAATTTTAATTAAAACATTCTATGAGACTTTTATAAAGAACTAGCAGTCCCCTAAGTCTTGCTCCCTAGAAGTAGCCACTTTCAACTCTTTTAGCTGTTTCTTCTGATATTTACCTTTGCATTTCTATATAATATGCTTATACTTTATTTTTCAATTCATTTGGAAGCATCTACTGGCTTGTTATTACAGCAGATGAGGGTTTTGCTCTTATCCGTATCCTGCTTTGTTTTCTAGTATAGTTAGATCACATTATTTGGTACTTTATTCAATGTTGCCATTACCTAGGGCATATAAGGACTGTTTATGGCTGAGCCAAGTAGTGTACTATGGTTACATGTTCTTTCTTACCAAATTTTCCCCCTTGACTTGTTATTCTCTCTCTGTGTGTGTTTTTCTGTTTTTTAGGTTTTTTTTTTTTTGTGGGGGGGGCAAATTTTTTAGTAACTTCCTGAGAAAGTTTTGAGATTTTTTAATAACTTAAAATGTCTTTATTCTGCTCTTACCCAGGTGTGACTGAGCATAGAATTGCAGGTGGAAAATAATAACCTCCTCTGCCGACCCCTCCCCGCCCCAAGTGTGGAGGTTGAGATTTCTGATGCCATTCTGACTCCCATGCCTGTATGTGTGACTTGGGTTTTTCCCTCTTCCCTGGAAACATGTAACATCTCTTTATTCTTAGCGTTCTGAACCGTCATGATGGTGTTGCATCCTTGATGTTATACTTGTGCTGGGCCCTCATGGGAAATTTGTTAAATTTTCTTGTAATTATTCACATTCTTTCTTTCTGGATCACCCATTGTTCCAATGTTGGATCTCTAATATTTTTATCTTTTCTATTTCTCATGTCTTTATGTGTTTGATCTGCTTTTAGGAAGAATTATTCAGTTTTATCTTCCCACCATGAATATTTTTTCGAATTTTTAATTTCCAAATTAACAAAACCTTTTGTCTTTGTTCTATTATTTTTGTTTTACAGTGTCCTGTTCTTGAATCATGGGTGAAGATCTTCTCTCTCCGTGGAGGTTAATGAGAGTGTTTTAAGGGGAAGTTCTTTTCCACTCCCCGTGTTGCCTCTGGTTTCTCTAAGTTCCCTTTCTCTTGGTTGATCTCAGTCTCCGTCTTTCATGTTACAAGTTTTCCTCAAATATCTGGGGATTCTGTGGATCTGTTCATGTTTAAGAGGGGTGTGTGTCCGCTGGTGGGCTTTTCTCTTCGATCACCAGCTGGGCATCTGGACTCATCACTGGAGAACCCTACATATCAATATTTGCAGGTCGCTTCTCTTGGGCTCCTTTTGTTTCGTTAGAGATATTTGCACTACTCTCCCACCTGGGAAAGGGACATACACAGGGCTGCCACTAGCCTATGCACTGCCCTTGAACACTTTCAAAAAAGGTGACCCCTCTGGGCAGAAGCCACCCCTGAGCACTTGGCTTGACTGGCAGAGGACACCTTCTGCCCCCTCCTCTGGGCAGATGCAGCCCTGAGCTAGGGCAAGGCTTGAGGAACAGAGCAAAGGCTGGGTTTTAACTCCCAAATGCCCCCTCGGCCAGGCGCCTCTTTGCCATATCCAGAGACCCTGGTATTCACCTGAGTGCCCGAGTTCTGACCGCTGAGCAGGCAGTCTCATCACCAGGGGGTATTTAGACTCATTAAATTGCTCCTGCCTCTGCTGTACCTGCTGTCCCTTAGCTGCAGGTTCTTTAATTTCTCCGTGGAGTAGGGGCAGAGTGTTCGTCTGGCTACATGGGAGGAATAGGGGACCTGAGAGCCAACAAATGCCCTGGTCTTCAGCCAGGTGTGTCGCCCACCTTTCCCCGTCCCCAAGCCTTTCCTGGATGCCACACCTGTCTCTGCTGACCACGCAGGGGCCTCCCCTCTACAGGCAGGTGGTTTCATGATTCCCCTGCCCTGCTCATTGCTCCATCAGTTCTGCTCCTACCGTAGACAGATTGGTAGGTAGCTCTTGCCTACTGTTACCTCCCCTCCATCGCTTTGTCTTCATGGTTGCACAACTTTCATTCCTTTGCTCTGATTTTCACGGGGTTTCATGAGGGAAGACATGAGCCCATGTGTTCAATAGACCATATTGATCCGTAAGTCCTACTTGAGTTTTCCCACTGGTTGCTAGGTGGCCTGCTCTCTGTTGACTTGTTTGCGAACCTGCCCTGCGTCCAGCTGGGGTATAGCCACATCTGTGCTGTTGGGCTGGGGTCTGCCTAGTGCCTTTGTATGAAGTGCCAAGTGCAGGAGAGGGTCGAAGAGCATGCGTAAGCTCTGCTTGAGTGCCATGATTAAATAGTTACTCATCCTCCCTTTTTCTCCCTCCCCTGGGTAAACAGTCTTAGATCTCCTGCCTCCCACAAGATCCCATCTATGTGGTTTTGTGGTTTCTAGGTTTTCTTGGCCACCTCACTTCATTTAGGAAACAAGTAGTCGGCAGCGGTGATTGCCAATGAGCTAACAGGGTGGGTTCTCTGTTGGTTGGTGTTTGGAACTTGGCCAACATTTCCTCATAGGAGTTCGTGTCTTACGGTGGTTGGTGATTACAGGGTTGTTGGGGGTCCGCCTGGTTAGACCTGACCTTTGGGGGGAGATGTGCTCCCACCAGGGCTCATAACCGAGAAGTATACCCTTGTTGTCTCACGGACAACCACAAGGCCATGTGCTTCCCTGTTTCTGGGGTTCAGCACAGTCCCCCACCCCTTCCCCATGCAGTGCTCGCCCACTCTTTGTGAGGGGGACGTGGAGAAGATAGAGGTGCTGGGGGCTGCCTGCCCAGTCGGTCTCCATAAGTCATAGACTGTTAGCCTTAGGGATCGCATGAGGCTCTGAAGATTAGAAAGGGGAAGCGACTAGTTACAGTACTGGTTAGCGACCTCAGGATGGCCATCTTCATTCCCAATTAAGTTTTCCATGAAACTACGGCCGCCACCCCTGAAGCTAACCTCCCTCCCGCCTCCCCACCAAGGACTCAGACTATCTGTCGTGGAACTAATCTCTCCAGCAAAAGTCAGAGCCAACAAGTAGCGATGCGTCCCACTGAATGCCACAATTAATCGTGGCTGCTTTGGTGAGGACCTTTACTCTTCCTGTGGTCATGTCACTGGAGTACAGTCGTAAGGCACGAACTCTTTCACATGAGCTCAGCTTTTCTGTACTCCCCAGACGCGCTCCAGAGGCCCACTGGAGTTTTGAGAGATGGCGTCTCTCCTTCCTACTCAGAGACTCCTTCCTCGGGGATCTCCGCTGAATGACCCGCCTGCACCCCTCCCTGGAGTCCCAGAAAGGCACTGTGTTGGGTTTTCCAGCCGACGTGGCATTGCAGGATCTTCTCAGTGATGGGCTTGCCAGGAAACAAGCGCACACAAAGCTCTGCAAGGCTCCTTCCCCGACGTTGCGTAATCTCTGCCGACACCGCGTTTGGGGAAGATTTAATGTCTTGGGCCTGCAGTAGCCATCTGGAGCTGCCACCGCAAAGCAGGTGGTTCTTCTGGCCCATCCAGCTGGCGAGGGGGCTGCTCTGATGACAAGGTCCAGGACCGGGGTTGGGCGGTAGGAGGCTGAGAGCTGGCACCGGCGTTACCATCCTTCTTGGCTGAAAATTACTGCAGAGATTTTCCCTTAGCAGTGAGCCAGTGTGGCAGGGCAGAAATGAGACACAAGAGGCCCTTTGCCGGACATTGAGCTCAGCAGATCTTCGTGCCTCTGCCTCTCTCTTCAGGCATTTCCTTAAAGAACAGCAGTCTGCAGCTCTTGGAAGTGAGCCCGGTGCGTGAGTTGCACGCTGGACCTTCCACTCCCATCCTGTGTCTTCAGCCTCCACGTGAGCATCAGCCCATCTCACTCTGATGTTCAGAGTCCCACAGTGACCTCCAGGCCTTGTCGTTTCTCCACTGTGGTTCATGAGACAGGGCTTGAGGTGAGCTTGATCAGGAGTGGGGCACAAGGCCTGGCGACCCCGACCTCCTGGTTCTCCGACCGTGTGCAGAACTGATCAGAGTTCCTGAGCCGACCGTTCCGCAATGCCAGGAAGACGGCCTTATTTGTGTTTAGAACTTATTCAGAAAACCTGGATGAAAACATATCAGGCAGGCAGTTCCTCCCAGCCAGAGCTGTAGCAGCAACATGCCAGAGAACATTCTTGTCTACGGGAAAAAGACAACCAGTATTTTGTGCTGCTTGACCAGGTTGCTCTTAAATATGCACATGCCTCTGCCCAACAATCTGCAGCGCTGAGCCCACTGCTGACTTGTTTAAATTCCCACACTCAGATGTCAGGTCCAGCTTCATCTCTCAGGGGTCTCTTTCATTCTGAACTCTTCTGTTTCTGTTTTTGTTTTTTAATCACTCCTTTCCTCCTTCTCTGGGAGGTATTGTGGGATGGGAAAAGAGTCAGGCAGATGTAGATTTGAGTCCCAGCTCTGCCACCAGATAATGTGGGTGATCTTGGTGTGTTAACTTCTCTGAGAGGTAGACGCTCAGCACTTGTTGGTTGAATGAGCAATTCCTTCCTTGCACGTCTGTTGTGAAGTCACAGAATGCCCAGTCGCCCCTTGTTCTCAGTTTCCCTCCTCTCCGAGCACTGACTGTACTTCCTTTCCTAACATCTGGTTTGCCGTTGCTGCTTCTAACCTCTCTCCAGTCCACCACCCCCTTCCCAGCTGCCCTGTCTCAAATCTAACTCACACGCCTTTTGCAAGAGGAAGTCTAAGCCGCCATGTACTCATTAACTCATGTGACCTTTACAACAACCGTGGGAGGTATTTATTTCAGAGAGGAAACTAAAGCACAAGACAGAAAAGAATAACAAGGTCATAGCACAGAGCTGCATAAATAGCAAACCTGGGGACACAGGACGCATTTTCAAAGATTGATTTGCACTCTGAACTTCACCGCGTGGAAGTTAATGTTATACTCCCTAGTACAGTTCCGATTCTTGGTGACTTTGGCCTCGATGGTAAGTTGTGGGTAGAAATTCTCGGAGTTGGGAAGGTGGCAAAGTTTATGAGTCACATTGCAGTCCTCTACCTTGCAGCCTTCTCCCATCTCCCCACATTTCTACACACTTTGACTCTCAACCCCGTATTAAAACTGCTTAAATCTCTCCTTCTTACTCACATGGAAATGACTGAGGAAGTCCCAAATTCAGGTTGTAGCCTATGACTGCCACTAAAGGGCCTTTAGCAGTAAAATCTCAGTGTCTAACATCAAAGACAGTTCTTTGGTGACTTCAATTAACTATACATCCTGCCCCCAGCTGTTCCTGTCTTCACTTCCAACACATACTTCCAGAGTAGGAAATTGGGCTTTCTCTTTCAAAAAGCAGAGTAGAGAAGGCCTGAACACAGCAAGGGTGGAGACCGTGAATTACTTAGATGAAGTCATAATTGCTTGGTCTCTGAGATAGGGGCTATGATTTTTCCTTTAAGTTTAAAAGTTGTGATTTTTGCATTGTTACAAAAAACAAAATACATTGGATAGGTGTATTCTGTTTGCAGCCACTTCTTTTAGCCTCACCAAAAGTCAACAGGGGCATATTCTCTGCAAGACCAAGCTGTGAGAAAGGACATTGACAAGATGCCTGTGTTCCTACATGTCATGCAAGGATTGAGACACTTGTTTAAAGGAAACTCTGGGAGTGCCTGTAATCTGGAGAGGTGACATTGTCCAAGGTAGGCCAGTGCTGGTCTGGGTATCAGGAAGCCACATCCTAGCTCACCTGCAGACACCTGAATAATCCATTTACCTCTCTGGGCTGGAAGTTGGAAGACCTCTTTTAAAAAGTCCTTTCTAGGTTTAAAAATCTAAAAGTTACCAAGTTAGTTTTTTATTTGTTTATCTCGATAAGTGGCCTATTTCCCTAAAATAAATGTACCTCTGTATATAAGTAAATTCCAAAGCTTACAGCAGTACGTCCTGGCTTTAGCATCTGAGAAAGGTGCCTCTGGGAAGAGTTTGGTAAAACAGAAAGTAGCCTGACTGCTGAAGGTTTGGGATGAAAATTTGGGGTAAAACCTGGGAGATCTGCCTCCTGGGGCTCCCAGAACTACGCTGGTCTCCTTAAATTAAGTCAGCATCGGAGGCAGTTCCCAGGGGAATTTTTTCAAACTCAGAAGTTCAGTTGCAGGAATAAATAGCTGTACACAACTGGACCTTCCCACCCTCCCATCTTTTTCCCCTTCCCCTAGCAGTGACTCGGAATAAATAGGCAATGAAATTCCACTCATCATCAGAGCTGTTTGCATTCCCAAAAGGATCCCTTAAGCCAAAGGCTTAGCGTGTTTGTGTAGAATGTCTGTGGGGTGGGAGTGGTACCCAGGGAAGGGGAGTGTGGTGAAGAGGACACCTGCACTTTGCCCTTGAAATTGCACCGGAAGATGCTGCCTGCATCGCTTGCATTGGTGCGGATGCTGTCGGCCAAAGACAGACAACAACGACGGGAAAACCGTGGTTCTCTGCTGTCCACCCCGGGACAGATTACAAAACCTGGAGACAGGAGTTTGTTCAGAGCATACTGTATTGGATGTTTTATTTTGGGGGAGTCTGTGATATATTTAGCAGATTTAATGTTTTCTTAATGTCATGGCAGGACTTAATCGACTCTGAAAATTTTTACTGAGAGGTCTAAGGGAACTATTGAAGAAACAGAGTGAAATGTTATTTTGTAGTACAAGGATTATTTTGTCTATTTAGTATATACACAGCTATAGCTTTGTACAAAAGGGATCTTTATAAAAAATTGTATGAATGTTCACTGTTATTTATTGATTATTGTAAATGAAGATATAAATGGCTTTGCATAATTTATACCTGTGGGAAATTAACTGGAGTATTTGTTATTTGACTGTTTTCTATTAAGGAATATTAGGCTTGGTGCTATGATGAATGATCTTGTAAAATTATATGTATTCTTAAGAAAATTTTTGAATATAAATTCCTTGAACTGACCATTTCATTGATAATATTTATTTCCAGGTGTGTTCGTGCTTTTGCCAACCAGAAATTACACTATCATTGCAACAAATAGTCCCAGAAAATAATGCTTTTGCCCGATCAAAATGAAGCCAATTGGCTTTACAGGTGTAGAGATTGTAGGGAATGTTCATGACCTTTTTTAGCTGCGTTAATCTGCCTTGAGCTTTTGCAGGCGAAGCTCCAAGAGGCAATAGTGGTAACAGCAGTAGCTGTACTGCTCTGGGGTTAGACTGCCCGGGTGTGAATCCGCGATCTGTCTTTTACTAGCTACGTGACCCATGGTAAGTTACTCTAGTGGCCTGAGCTCCCCAGAAAACAGGCCCTGAATCAAAGCTTCCATGATGAGGCATCACTTAGGGGTACAGAGGGTGCAACCCGGGGCAGAATGAGTGAGGTGGGGACAAAGGGAGAGCAAATAAAAGGTGGACAGCAAATACTTATTGCATACCTCCTTGGTGCCAGGCACTGTTCTTTTTGCCGAGAATATAGTAGGAACCAAAACAAAGTCCTTATCTTCCTAGAACTCACATGCTAGTGGGGAGAGGCAGATAAACAAGATGGTGAAATATATAGTATGTCAGGTACATCCTGGTAAGTGCTACAAGAAAGAGCAGGGAAGGGAGGTCAGATTCGGGGTGCACAGGCAGGTGCCGCAATGTTAGGAGAGTAGTCAGGAAAGGCCTCTGAGGGGGAGACATTTGACTAACGACCTGAAAGAGCTGCAGAGACAAACCCTTTGAGTGTCTGGAGGAAGAGTTTTCTAAGCCAAGGGAGCAGCCGGTGCAAAGGCACAGAGGCCAGATCATGTCTGGTGTTATTAAGGGACATTAAAGAGCCTGGTTTGACAACCCCGTGGTGAGTGAGGGCAGAGAGGGAGGAGGCGAAAAGGGGGCAGGGGAAAAGGGGGCAGGTCAGGTAGGGCCTTGTAGGACGTGTATGGACTTTGGCCTTTACCCAGAGTGAGCTGGATCCACTGGAAGGTCTTGAGCACATGTCAGCTTACACTTTAGCAGGCAAACTCTGGCCGCCGTGATGAGAACAGGCTCCGGGGAGCAAGGGCAGGCACAGGTCGGCCAGAAGTCCATTCCCACGATGCAGGAAAGAGATGGCAATGGGACGGGCCCAGGTGGGAGCAGCAGGGGTGGGGAGCAGTGTTCAAATTCTACATGTATGTTGAAAGTAGACCCTCTGGATTTGCAAATGGATTGGGTGCGGGGTGTGTGAGAAAGGGTGGAGAAAGGCTCCAAGATTGTGGCCTGAATATCTGGAAGGACAGCGATGCCACTGGCTGAGGTGGAGGAATGGGAGGAAGCAGCTTGGGAGGAAGATCAGGAGTGGAATCTGAGCAGGTTAAGTTTGAGCTGCCCTTTAGGGATCTCCCTTCCCTCTTCCTGCTCAAAGGTGCTCCGGCCCATGGTACTGAGGATGCCCAGAGGTCACTGCTCACCTGTCCACACTGGGCAGGGCACAGCCCCACAGCCCCTTAGCTGCCATGCTGTGCCAAGAGTGGGGCTTGGGACCCTCTGGTGGGTTTTGGGCTTTCGAGTCCCCAATGCACCATGAGGCCATTCCTGCCAGCACCCTGCAGAGCTCCAGAACTGGTCTCCCGGTCACCATTCCCACCTCTGCACCCCACCCCAGGCTGGGTCTACCTTCCACTCATCCTGCTGTCCCTGCATTTGTAATCTTTTGAATCCAGATGCCGGGAGGCCCTTCTGAAACTTTCCTGGACATTGTGCAGAGCCTGTGCCCTGCACGAATGCAGAAGAGGAGAAAATACAGGGAGAAAACACACCCAGATCTCTGGCCACATGAAAGAGAGGGGAGACTTAGATTCCCAAAGCTCGGAACCGGCTCAGTGTAATCGAGCTTCAACTTGGCGGCACGAGCCCTATTTTGGACGGGGTGGTTATGCCATAAAAAGCTCAAGGTGGGAAGACGGGGTGACAGTTTTCTTTCCATTTAATTGATGTAACGTTTAGGATTAATTTCAGCTGCATGTGACAGAAAACCTAAAAAAAGCAATGGTTAGATACAGTGAAAGCTTTATTTTTCCCTCTCTTAAGAGGGAGGCGATCCAGGCTTGGCATGACAGCTTTCCTGTCCTTTCCTCTGGCCCCAGCGCCCTTCTGGCTGGGAGCCAGAACATCCCTAGACTGTTGTCCTCGCAGTCCAAGTGGTGACTGTACATCCAGACAACACAGGCACATTCTGTGCTGCAGAGTGGAAGAGGCAGTGATGGGCTGCCCCTGCCTCGGGAGCCTCCCAGGAGAACCACACATCGGCTCTCATCTTGTCCGAGCTAAGACACTGACCACAGCTGCTGTGGAGCCAGGAAACGTCCTACATCCCAACACTTGGCTAAATGAATTATGAATGAGGCGGGATGTGGGTTAGGACAGGCAGCTAGCAGCCTGCCTGGCATTAGCCTAAGTTCTGGTGGTCTACGTTGGGCCGGATATGGGTCGCTTGTTCCTTAAACACACCTGCAGAGAAGGAATGAGATCAAATCTGTCCTCCGAAGGAGCCCACCCCGGAGCTGGAGGAAAGCGATGTATGCAGAAGGCAGCTAGCATTTCTCGAGCACTTTCCCAGGCGTAGGCTGTGCATGTAATGAGTTTTGTGGTGGGCGGCTGGTGAGGCTGGAAGGAAAGAATGAATGAAGATAGTGTGAGCAGAGTTGGAAAAGGAGCCTGGGGCCCCTGGAATCTTCCTTCTGTGTTCCCGGGGGTGGCCCCCAAGAGAATGTGACCTGGGGTGTGAGGTCCCCGGCTGCTCTGGCCAGGGCTCACAGACACCCACAGGCAGAGAGTGGCCGCCAGGGTTCTGGTCTGAGGTCCACGTCCTGCCACAGGGAAGAAAACTGGACGGGAGAGCTTCCTGGGCACCCTGACCCAGGGGTCAGCTCTTTCAGGGCCTCAGACCAGTCCCAACTTCCCCAAGCCTCAGTTCCTTCAACTGTGAAACGGAAATCATGACAATACCCCACTGTGAGGACCGAAACGAGCTACTGTATATAACAATACCCAAGAAATGACCCGAGCACAAACGCTCATATTCCTAGATGAGCATCATTCTTTCTTTCCTTCTGAACAGTCTCAAAGCTTAGAACCCAACCCCCTCTCCCACCCAATATTCATCATTTGCAGACTTTTCTGTGCCACAGCCATAACCCCGGAAATGTCTCTGATGGCCGTGAATTTTCTAGACAGACAGTAGCCTTGCCACAGTGCAATCCTCTCGGGCCTAACTGCTGTGCTGTGGCATGAAGGGTTGGAACGACACGTGGAGAGGGGCCCACTAGGGCCAGCAATGTGAGAGCCCTTGTGTGACGTCATCTAGCCCTTCTGGACTAAAGACTAAGGAAAAACTAGAGGCCGAGTGTCGTTTTTAATCTGATTCATATAGGTAAATTGTATATTTGGGCCTGGGGGTGTTGAGGTGGGGAAGGTTAGCTTTCAAACCACTTCGGTGCTATTTTGTGTAAAATTATTTGCTAAGACGTGTTAGCTCAGTCCCCAGAGATTCTGGGCGGATCTCAGGCAATGCCAGTGGGGGGATCTTCCGCCAGAGATGGAGCCTTGCTGGGACCGGGGACTGGAGCCTTGTCCATCCGGGCACAGAGTTTCATAAAACCAAGCGCACAGGGAGAAACGCTAAACCCAAACTATGTGAGATAAAAGGCTTAAAAAAACAAGTATTTCCAATATCTGTCACAGACCAATACTTTTATAAAACACAATAAAAACTAATTACCTAAAAAATTGAAATTAATAATGACATAAAAATGCAAATCCCAAATATTTATCATTAGACTCGGTGTACATAAAATGACACTGTTAACATCCCCGGAAGGAACTACCTGCTTGCTCTCAACGTTTGAACTTACCTTGTAGAGGCCCAAGGACCCACAGCAGCCCAGAGGCTGCATTTTCAGCGGCGTTTCCTTGAACCACCTGCACTTTCTACCTTCTAAAGGGAAGTTATAATTTGTTTTTGTTTTAAGGCAACCAGAATAATTATTAATTATATATTGTGGAGAAGTCACTACTTCTCTAAAATTCCATGTCTTAGCTCATCAGTTTATTTTCTAATATTATTTTCAGTTTGTTCTCCAAGGATGTGAAGCACTTGCAAATATGTGGTCCAATTTTGTTTTGATGATATACTTCCAAGGTTCACAGAGGCATGTGATAGTTCTTATTTTACTGATGGTATAACCGGACCAAGAAAGGTCATTTGATGATGATGATGGTGGTGATGATGATGGTAATGATGATGGTGATGATGATGATGATGATGGTGGTGATGATGATGGTAATGATGATGGTGGTGATGATGGTGGTAATGATGATGGTGGTGATGATGATGGTAATGATGATGGTGGTGATGATGATGATGATGGTGGTGATGATGATGATGATGATGGTGGTGATGATGATGGTAATGATGATGGTGGTGATGATGATGGTAATGATGATGGTGGTGATGATGATGGTAATGATGATGGTGGTGATGATGATGGTAATGATGATGGTGGTGATGATGGTGGTAATGATGATGGTGGTGATGATGATGGTAATGATGATGGTGGTGATGATGGTGGTAATGATGATGGTGGTGATGATGATGGTAATGGTGATGGTGGTGATGATGGTGGTAATGATGATGGTGGTGATGATGATGGTAATGATGATGGTGGTGATGATGATGGTAATGATGATGGTGGTGATGATGATAATGATGATGGTGGTGATGATGATGGTGATGATGATGGTGGTGATGATGATGATAATGATGATGGTGGTGATGATGATAATGATGATGGTGGTGATGATGACGGTAATGATGATGGTGATGATGATGATAATGATGATGGAGGTGCCGATGGGGTTGATGGTGATGATAGTGATGATGGTGATGATGATAGTTACAATGGTAATGATGGTAATGATGGTGAAGAAGATGGTATTGATGGGCAGGAGGAGGTACAGAGGAGGGGCTCTCACTGCAGCACATTCTTGAGGCGGCTGACACCAGAACAGGCCCACCCCCACCTTGCTGGGCTTACCAAATGCCCTAGGAAGTGCCTGGTGAATGAATCACAGGAGCTTTATCCCAAACAACATTAACCAGTCAGCTGTGAGCCTCCTTCACTGAGCAAAGCCCTGACAAACAGGCCAGCCTGCCACTAGAAGAATTACTCCTGCCAGGGGAAGACACTGTCTAGGGCCTGTGGCTTCTCCAGATGCAGGAGGTTTTGCCCAATTGTCTCACTGGACACAGGTAAATGCCTGGCTTCACTAAGCTGGCATCTTCCAGCATCATCAAGGCACCTCGTCAGGCAGGACTGAATGAAATCGGACTTCTCCCCACATTTTAAACACTCAAGGAGCTCTGTACACAAATTGGGGTGGGGTGGAATCCCTAAACATCCTCCTGTGTACAGCATGTGGAATGGGAGCCAACGAGACAGGTGTTTTACACCTCTAACGAGAGATGGATACCCCATTACACAGATGCTGTGGGGAAATAATTTGCTTTTCTAAATCTATCAAGACGTAATTTTCGCTTTTACTCTCTGTGTGATAAAGGGCATAAAAATCTAGGCTTTCCTCCACCTCCCCTGAACGTTCTATTATTCGTATTTTAAAGTCATTATTAAAAGCCAGTTCGTCCCTGGATCCGAGGGCCAGGTAGATGTGGTCTCTACCTCTGTTAGGGGTAACAGTCACTGACTTCAGTGGCTTCGTCTCATAGGGTTTCATTTTCTCCAACAAGCGATTGAAGTAGGTGGTCCTGAGGGGCAGTGGCACCGTCAGTGTCACAGATTTCTTTTATCCTCTGTCTTCTATTCTGCTTTCCCCTGATGGTCTCTTCTGATCAAAAGATGGCCTCTGTGCCCCAGCCTAACATCCCTGTGCCAGGAAAATAGAAGGAAACCACAAGGAGAACATGCAATAGAAAGTCCGGTAGACTTTCACAGACGTCCCGCTGCCCAGCGCTGCGGGGCATGGCCACCCCTGGACTGCAGGGGAAGTCGGGGAGTGCAGTTCTGTAGTGGGGAATATTGCTGCCCTCTAGGAAAAAAAAATATCCTTTGTTAATAAAGAAGAAAGGGAGTGAATAGTGGGGAGGAAACTGGTAGTGTCTGCTCCAGTCTCTTCTTGTTCATTTTGGGCAATGGGGTTACTTCATTATTTTCCCAGCAGGACACCTAATAATAATGACCACTTATTAAATAACTATTATAACTATTGATGTGTATTTTTACCTTCAATCCTTGTGATGACTCTGAAGGTAGATTATTACCATCCTGTTTTATATAATATATGAAGAAAAGGAGGCTGAGCTTGTCCGAGGCTGCACCCAGGGAATAGGTAGCAAGGTCTAAATTCTAACCCTGATGTCTGTCCCTAAAATCTACCTTTCCACGATAACTCAATGTACATCTTGATCACTGCCTAAGAGGAAGGGCTGGTGCTAAGAGATTTTCACACTGAAGATTCTTCTTCCAAATCCAGCATCCTTGGTAATTTAGTTGTTCCTCTGATACTTTGTCTCAGGACTCAGCTCGTCAATATAAACAATGTAGTATCCAGACTCGGACGGCCTCTGCTTCATTTTGGACTCTGAAAACAGTTTTATAGCAAAAGTCCTATAAAAACAAGTGCTGCAAGGCTCAGCTTTCTCTCTTTCTCTGGGTCCAGTGAAGGACATTCATCAGTCAAGATTCTTAGTTCCAAGCAAGAGAGATGGACTCTGGACAATTAAGCAGAAAAGAAATAAAAGGATATCTGTAGGGCACTTATAATGCTAGGGGTTTCTGTTTGTTTATTCTGTTTGTATAAAAGCTATAAATCCCCCCCAAAAATAAATTAAATAAATAAATAAAAGGATACAGGATCGCCGAATTGCAGGGAGAGGTGGGCAACCAGACTTGAGATTTTAAAGCTTTGCGAACAATACCCAAATCAATGAGAAAATCTCTGCAGGGGTCCTGCCCCACCAAGCCCCAGGGAAAGCCTCCAGAGCCACGCTTCTGTTGCCCCTTCAGCACCGAGAGTTCAACTTTGGGAACTTCTAAAGGTGTCAACATGTGCTCTCACCATGTGATCCAACAATCACGCTCCTGGAATTTACCCAAGTGAATTGAAAACTTATGCCCGCACAAAAATTTATACCTGAATGGTTATAGCAGCTTTATTCATAATTGCCACATTTGAAAGCAATCGATACGTCTTTTAGTAGGGGAATAGCTAAACACCTGTGCAATGAAATATTATTCAGTGATATGAAGAAATGAGCTATCAATCCATGAAAATACACAGAGAAACCTTAAATGCATATTGCTAAGTTTAAAAAGCCAGTCTGAAAAGGCTACATACTATATGATTCCAACTATATGACATTCTGGAAACGGCAAAACTATAGACTGTAGAAGGATCAGTGGTCACCAAGGTTCCCTGGGGAAGGGTGAACCAGCAGAGGATTTTTAGGGCAGTGAAACTATTCTGTCTGAGACTGCAATGGTAAATACACATCATCATGCCTTTGTCACAACCACTAGAACTATACAACACAACAATGAATGCTAATGTAAACTATGGACTTTAGTTAATAATAGTGTATCAATACTGGTTCATTAATTGTACCAAATGTACCACACTGATGCAAGATGTTAGTCATAGAGGAAACTGTGTGGGTGGAGTGTACATTGGAACTCTCTGTACTTGTGGAATATTGTTCTGGAAAAATGGTCTGGTCTCTCTAATAGACTGATGATATTTTAGAAAGTGGGGGTGAGGAGATGTTACAGGACAAAAGAGACTTAAGAGAGCGACAAAAGAGACTAAAGAGAGTGACAAAAGTCACTCATTGAACACCCCATGCACAAGGACTCTCATTCACTTATTTTAGGTCTGGTAAACCAGGAGGGAATCCATAAACTTCAGAGCCGCAAGCTGGGAGCTTGTTTAGGAATTTTCTTCATCACTTCATCACTTCATCACTCAATATAGGTTATGGAACAGTGGTATTCAGCATCTACTGACTGTGTTGGGTCTGGAGAAAACAGATGAATAAGATATTATTTCCCCTTTTTTAAAAGATCTTGTAGTCTGGTGATTTAATTTAGACCAGATTGAGGACAGAAATATGTGTACTATTGATGGAAAAATAGCAGAGCTGTCCAAGACCAACTATAATGCTATTATTTCTGATTACATACAAAATTCTGAATCAACAAATTTCTACCTGCTTTGGTCTAGCAAGCAAACCAAAAGGATGGAGTAAATATTCTAACTTTTTAACCACAAAAATTTATAACAACAGAAATTTTGGGTTTTTTTTTTTTTTTGAGACATGGTCTCTCTCTATTGCCCAGACTAGAGTGCAGTGGCATGATCATAACTCATTGTTCCCTCAAACTCCTGGGCTCAAGCAATCCTCCTGCCTTCAGCCTCCTGAGTAGCTGGGACTACAGGCACACATCACCATGTCATTTTAAATTTTTAAAAATTAAAAAAAATTTTTTTGTAGAGATAGGGTCTTGCCATGTCACCCAGGCTGCTCTCAAACTGTTGGACTCCAACTCCCCCCTTGGCCCCCCAAAGTGTTGGAATTACAGGAATGAGCCACCACACCTGACCTTATAACAACGAAAATATTTCAAAGGAGAAAATTCCATTAATAATAACTTAAGACATACACTATTTTAATTTTTCTGTTTAATTTAGTCTTTGTTTTATGTGTGTATAATCTTTATAAAGCTTAACCAGAGAATACATATAAAAGAAAAATTCTGAACTATTTGGTCCAAGCCTCCCCTCTTAAGCATTTTTCCATATCTCTTTATAGACTGTATGCATATTTTAATGGCTATAGAATATCAAATCATTCTAATACCATATTTTGCTTACTCACTTAATATTTATTATTTAGGTTGTTTTGAATGTTTGACTATTATAAAAAAAATGCTACAATAAACACCTTCATGAATTTAACTTTTTTCCTTCTGGATTATTTCTTAGCAAAAGCACCCAGGAATATTCCCATTTCAAAAGAGGGATTCTTTTTATGTTTCCTACCAAGTTGATTTCCAGAAGGATACCAATTATCATTACTATGAATATAACGGTTTCAACAGAACTTCATCAGATTTGGGCATTACCACCTACATTTTTGGGGTTAATTTATAAAATATATTTATAATATAATACCTTTTTTCTTTGCCTTTTTAAGATTACAAGTGGGGTTGACCTCTTTGTTTGTGAGTTGGCTTCCCCTGTATGAAATACAAATGTCTTTCATACATTGCATCTATTATCTCTTTGGATTTTAATAATGTTTTCTATTATGTATATCAGTTGCTTTCAATCACAGTGCAATTTTTAGGAAAACTCTTTAATAACATTTTCTAGCAATTTATAGCCAACAAGGCTAAAGAGGACAAATGAGTCCCATTGGCTTTTAATATGCTTAAGCAAAACAGCGAGAGCTGATTAATAACTGCCAAAATGTTAATAATTTCACATGCTATATGAAATGCAGAGTAGATCACAGTGAAACATATAGCTCCATCTACTGTAAATACTTTGAATTGGATATCTCCAGGTTTTGTCTTTATGGATTTACTTTCATGATGAATTTAGTAGTTCTGTGAATGATGTCAGGCTCAGAGCCTGTTGGTAGATGCTGAGAAATATAAATGGAATTAACAGAACGTTGCTGCCCTCAGGGAGCTCCTAGTGGGACAGTTTGAAGGCAGCCCCTAGTCTGGGCTGACGTTTGGTGAGCTGCTGACTTTATGCTGCCTCCGAAGAGCCAAGGTTTTAGGGTGTAAAAGAGTTACCTCATTTTACCTAAAACCACTATCATTGGAGTGGGATAAAATTAAGTGATGAGAGGGGGAAAGACTTTTGGAAATTGAAGGCAATGAAATGGCATGTCGGAGGTGACGGCTCCATGACAGACCTGGGCATTCATTTATGGCAGTTGTGCCTAACACAGGCCAGACATCATTTTCCAAACTGTGAGACTCTTCAAGGAACTGTTGTCTGACAGATAAAAAGGGCACGCAAGAAAAACCATATCCTGTGACAAGAGCTTAAATAAACGCATATGCAGAGTGCCTTGGAAATAGAGAGGAAGAAACCCTTCCTACTGCAGAGGGTAGGGTCTGGAGCAGTGGAGCATCGGGGTGCAGAATGGTGCGACTCCCCAAAGGAGGAGACACTTGAGATAAATACTGAAGAAGGTAGGATTTCTAAGGGCACAGAAGGAGGAAGGGCATTTCAGGCAAGAGGAACAGCATGAACAACTGCATAGAGGTGTGAAATTTCATCGTGTTTGGGAAACAGAGCAGCCCAGTGTGGCGAAAGTGTAGTAAGGTGGCAGAGCAAGAAGTTACATAAGCGGGGACTGTCTTCTGAAAACCTTGAACTCTAGGTGGAAATTTTGTAGACACTGGGGAGCCATTGAGAGGTTTGACCCAAGGCAGGACAGGAGAACCATCACCAGGAAGCAAAGTGGAAGGTGGATCGTAGCAGGTTCAGACTGCAGGAAATAGAGAAATAGAGGACCAGAACCAGGGCAGTAACGGTGTAAAGAGGAGAAAACAGAATCACAAGAGCAAGTTCAAATTCACCTGTGGAATGTACAGCACTGGGCCACTAACTGGACTTTGGTGGCACCTTTAACCAAGACAGGACATTTGGGAGAAGAAGTGATCAGGTGATTATGATCCACCTGTTGATACACTAAATTGCACAAGAAGAGTGCTCTGTGCTCTGTCCACTGGGCATGGTGGCACCTGCCTGTAGTCCCAGCTACTATGGAGGCTGAGGCAGGAGGATCACTTGAGCCCAGGAGTTCAAGGCTGTAGTATGCCTTGATTGCACCTGTGAATAGCCATTGCACTCTAGCCTGGGCAACATAGCAAGAGCCCTTCTCTAAGAAAAAAAAAAAAAAAGTCCTATCCATGTTATCTGTCAATGCTGCATTACTACTCTTGTTATTATTTATCTCAAAAACTAAGTCATCTTGCCTGTAATCCCAGCTACTCAGGAGGCTGAGGCAGGAGAACTGCTTGAGCCCACGGGTTTGAGACCAACCTGGGCAACATAGTAAGACCCCATCTCTAAAAAAAAATAATTAAAAAAATGAAAAAACTAAGTCATCTTCTGATTTTTTTTTTAGGTGTTCATCTTCTCAGATAACCTTTAAGAAAGTTATAAAATTAGATTTCTTCATATTAAGCAAACTACCAGAGATACTAGAAAAATTGGTTTATTGCATTTGTGATCATTAACCCTTAAAACAAAACCTCTGTAACTTATGTCTAAGATTCCCCTAGAGACTGTGGATACAATGGCGAATAAATCTCAGTGTCTGGGACACTCAGATTCCAGTGGGAGGGCAGGACACGGAGGTAAACGAGGTGCAGTGAAATCCCACCATTCCTCTGGACTCTGAGCTTCCCAAACTCAGACACTGAGACTTATTCTCCGTCGTATCCCCAGTCTCTAGGGGAGTCTTAGAACATGGTCGGTACTCCAAAGACATTTGCTGAAGAATGAATAAGTTAATGAATGGAGGATGGATGGAATAATAAAAAGTATTAAATCCTTTTCTAAAAACCTTTCTTTTGAATTAAATGTAAGGTGTTTCAGACTTGGAAAGTGGCTAAATGATCCAGCCATAGGATGAGCAGAACGCACCCTTGACAAACACTCAGAGTTCCGGGAAGCCACAAGGAGCGAGGGTGAATCAGCATCATACCCGGGGGCAGCTCAAGATAAGCTGCTCACCTTCTCCCTCTCCAGAGCGGCTTTCTCAACTATAGACTCATCAAAGAGATTTTGGTTGAAGGATAGTTTGGCTAAGTAGATACCATGGGAAGTCTCAAAATTGAAGTTCAACTTAAGCGTAGGTTCAAATATTCATTCTGAAAAATGTGTAGTAAGGACTGCGGGTGGGTTTTATATTTTGCAAACCAAGAAGATAGGCAACCTTTCAGAAGAGGGGATAGGATGCAAAGTCCAGGTTAGCCTCTTATCAGGTAAGGTGGAAGCTTGGTAGCTTCCTGCTTGCCTTGGCCAATCTTAAAAAACAAATGATAATTTACAAAAGTAAAATGTATCTTCCTATTAATACTGTTTCCTAATGGTTGATTGAAATAACAGGAAAGCTGCTAGTGTTTGAGGCCAGTTTGTACATGTAGATCATAGAAGAGCAACCAAACCAATTATAAAATGTGTCCTTTAGGGCATAAATGTAGGGTTCATGTTTTTGTGAACAAGTCTCTAGAAATAGATTTGTAAGGCAGAGGTTGACAGAAAGGTTAAATTGCAGGTAAAATAACAAACCCAGTGTTATCTTGTGAAAAAACGACTACAAACTGTATTCAAGTGTGGTGAAACTTTCATTATGTGCCAGGCACTGTGGCCAGAATCTCAGAAAACAAAGTTCACTATGAAAGACACGGTGCTGGCCTTCAAGGAGCAAACAGTAGCGGCGGGGAAAGAGGGTGAACCAAGATCCAGGAGGGCAAGGAGGGTGAGCAGGACTTTCCACAGCAGTCCCAGCTCCTGGCAAACGCAGTGCCTGTGAATACCAGGGCTTCAGGGAGTATCTGCTTGGATGAAACATGGCCCAGTGCAGCAATGGCTGAGGAACTCCAGATTTGGTTCACAGTGGTACTATCCATCGTGAGTCCTTGGGGTGCAGGACAGAGAAGGACTTCCCCTACTGGGGTCCATAGCCGGCCATCCAAATCAGCATTACTTGGGGGCTTCATATACCCACAGAGTCCCAGGTCCTGCCCCAGACCCACTCAATCAGAATCTCTGGGATTTGTCTTAAGAATCTGCCCTTTTAACATATTCAGTTTGCTAGTATTTTGTCGAGGATTTTGGCATCTATATATGTGAGGGATACTACTGGTCTATAGTTTTCTATTTTTGTTGTGTCCTTTCCTGGCTTTGGTATCAGGGTGATGCTGGCTTTGTAGAATGAATAAGGAGAATTCCCTCCTTCTTGATCTTTTGGAAAAGTTTTAGTAGGATGGGTACCAGTTCTCTTTGTACCTCTGATAGAATTTGGCGGTGAATCCCTCTGGTCCTGGGCTTTTTTTGCTATTGTTTTGGGGAGATTTTTTATTACTGATTCCATTTCACTACTTGTTACTGGTCTGTTGAGGTTTTTTTATTTCTTCCTGATTCAAGCGCGGGAGGTTATATGTTTCCAGGAATTTATCCATTTCTTCTAGGTTTTCTGGTTTGTGGGTGTAGAGATATTTATGGTAGTCTCAGATGATCTTTGTATTTCTGTGGTATAAGTTGTAATGTTTCCTTCTTCATTTCTGATTGAGTTTATTTGAATTTTCTGTCTTCTTTTCTTGGTTAATCTAGCTAGTGTTCTATCTATTTTGTTTATTTTTTCGAAGAACCAACTTTTTGTTTCATTGACCTTATTTTTTTTTGTTTTGTTTTTTTGCTTTTTGGTCTCAATTTTGTTTAGTTCTGCTCTGATCTTTATTATTTCCTTTATTCTGGTAGCTTTGAGTTTGGTTTGTTCTTGTTTTTCTAGCTCCTTGAGGTATGACATTAAGTTGTTAATTTGTGATCTTTCAAACTTTTTGATATAGGTGTTTAACACTATAAACTCCCCTCTTAGCATTGCTTTTGCTGTGTCTCAGAGGTGTTGATAAGTTGTGTCACTCGTTTTGTTCATTTCAAAACATTTTTTAATTTCCTTCTAGATTTTGTCATTGACCCAGGGATCATTCAGGAGTAGATTTGTTTAATTTCCATGTATTTGTATAGTTTTGAGAATTCCTCTTGGAAATGATTTCTAGTTTTATTCCACTGTAGTCTGAGAGGATACTTGATATGATTTTGATTTTTTAAAATTTATTGAGACTTGTTTTGTGGCCTAACATATGGTTCTATCTCGGAAAATATTCCATGAGCTGATGAGAAGAATGTTGCTCTTCTTGTTTAGTTGATTTCAATTATTCATGCCACATGTCTCTATTATTAGTGGTAACTACAGTGTATTAAATGCTTATTATTTTCTCATTATCTTACTATTAGAAAAGAAAACTTTTATCGGAGGGATGCAAGTCTTTTTAAACTATCAGGCCCAGAGAGACATTAAAATGAGACAGCAATCATGTCCTATTCCCTGCTTTGAGCCAAGTATTCATCTCTTAAAACTGCTTGCTGTTGCCATAAGTAGCTATAAATCCACCTAATAATGCCGTACCGGACACTATATCCCACACCCTATAGCTTAACAATGTATAGACAACCACTGATCAAAGTTATTTCTGTAAACCAATGAGAATTCCTGACAAACAACTTTCTGTCAGGCCACTCCCTATTCGCTTTTGGTTTTTGCCTTTAAAAACTTGCTTGTAACAAAGGCCAAACGGAGCTCATATCCAAGGTTACTGTGTCTGGGTCTTCTGGGCAGCTGTCCTTACTTTGGCTCAAGTAAACTCTTTAAATCATATTTTGTGCTTCAGCCTCTTCCTTTTAGGTCAAGAACTGAGTCTTTCAACTGCACGCAATGGGTATTACTATTCCCACTTTACGAAGGTGACAGCTGAAGCTCAGTAAGGCAATCTAGTAAGAGACAGAGCTGGAATAAGATTCCGACTGCAGAGTCTGACTCTTTCCCACCATATATACTATCTCATGACCACAGTTTATGGAAAACGATTATTTATAATCATTTTACTTGCAATGACAGAAAAGCAATACAAATAGCTTTAAAAATAATGGGGATGGGAATGGGCGAAGCTGTATTTAAGGATACCTTAGGTCAAGGACTTAAACGTGTTGTAGTGCAGAAAATAAGTCCCCAAAATGTGGCGCTTGGGCATGCTGAGTGTTTCTGAAAATTGCAAGGCCTCAGAAGTAAGCTTCAGAATCAAGTTTCCTCTAACCTAGTCTTTTCACTCCCCCACCAAACACAGGTAGGGACTCTTGAATTTCCCTATCTCAGCAAGAAAGCTTCTTACCAAAAGAAACACAATTGCTTTTAACCCTCCCCTGTTATCTCATTATCTACTGCAGAAAACAAGACTGAAAACACACGAGATAAAGTTGATTAGTCTCTCTCTCTCTCCCCGCCCCTTTTCCTCCTCTATTCCCAGTCTCCGTATCTCATCTCTCTCTCTCTCGGTTTCTTGGCTTCGTTTGCTTCTACGGCAATGGGCTCTCTTCATGCTTAGGGAACACGGCTGCCAGCAGCTTCCAGGTTGCTGCCTTGTGCGGGAGCTGGTGTGCTGTGCGACTGGCCTGGAAACTACATGGAGAGAAGGTATTTCTAGCTAAACTTTAAACAGACGGTAGTATCTTCCTACTAGTGCTGTGATGAGAGAATATATGTTTAAGTTATATGGAATCATACAAAACCTTAGGTTGCCTTCCTTCCTTCCTTTTCTCTTTGCTATGTGCTAGACTTTGGAGACAGAGAGATGAGTGAGACACGAACTCTACCATCTGTGCCCTTGAGGAACTCTGCTTAGTGGGGAAGTAGGATTGCGAGTGAGGCCAGGGAGGCAGGGACATGAGTAAACACAATGGGGCCAGGCGTGGTGGCTCATGCCTGTAATCCCAACACTTTGTGAGGCTGAGGTGGGAGGATAGCTTGAGGCCAGGAGTTCAAGACCATCCTGGGCAACACTGAAAGACCCCATCTCCAAAAAAAATTTTTTTTAAAAATTAGCCAGGTGTGGCGGTGCGTACTTATAGTACTAGCTACAGGTGGATCGCCAAAGCAGGAGGATCGCTTGAGCACAGGACTTCAACACTGTGGTGAGCTATGATCACACCACTGCTCTCCAGCCTGGGCAACAGAGTGAGACCCTGTCTCAAAAAAAAAAAAAAAAAAAAAGAAAAGAAAAGAAAGAGCAAACACTATTAAACAGAATGGACTCAGTGCTACAATCAGGGCTGAAGTTGCTGTGAGAAAACCAAGGAGGAAGCATCAGCTGTCTTTGGAGGCGAGGAGAATGGGAAGGTGACATGATGAGGTGGTACTCGGGTGAAGTTTGAAGGACAAGTAGCTGTGCAGACAGAGACAAGGGGAGAAGTCTTCCCAGCAAATACCAGTAGAATAACTACGTTAACCCAAGTCAAAACATAGAGACCAACACATCCTGTCTCTGGAAAGGAGTGTGCCTTCCTAGCAGCATGAGGAGATCAGGGTTGGCAGAACATGGAAAGCAGAGAGATTGCAAAAACAGAATGTGAGGCCAGAAATCCAAGTGGAAGTTGGGTTGCGGAGGGCCTTGAATGCCGTGCTAGAAAGTTTGGATGGGGTGCAATTGAAGATTTTAAGCAGTGGAACCATTCAATCAGATTTGTGTGTTAGAAAATTTGGTCTAGAAGCAATGTGGTCCAAGAAATGGAAAGAGGTGATACTAGATATGGAAAGAGTTGAGTCTCAAGGTTAAGGAGATTTCAGGGAACTTATGCCAAATAGTCTCTTTTTTCCTCTGAATCGTTAGGCGGGAGGGAAGGTCATAACTGGACAGTGAATAAGCAAGGGAGGTGCTTCCACCAGCGCTGAGGTTCGGATGCCATTCCTGGGGCCAGTTACGCATCTCCTGAGAATCCAGTCATGGCGGACGCTTTGTACTGTGCTGGGGGACTCACCTGTGTCCTCACAAAGTTCATACGTTGAAACCCTAACACCCAGCACCCCGGAATGTGACTGTATTTGGAGACAGGTCCTTTAAAGAGGCAATTAAGGTAAAACGAGGCCATTAGGGTGGGCCCTACCCAATATGACTGGTGTCCTTATAAGAAGAGGAAATTTGGACGAACAGAGATGCCAGGGAAGTATGAGCACAAAGAAGAAGCCATCTGAAAGCCAAGGAGAGAGGCCTCAGAAGAAATCAAACCTGCTGACATCTTGATCTTGAACTTCTGGCCTTTGAGAACTATGAGAAAATACATATATTTTGTTTAAGTCATCAAGTCTGGTGTTTTGTTGTGGCAACTTGAGCAAACAAACTAATACAGCCCATCAAAGTACTCCCACACGCTGCACATGCAGAGGGAGCTACCCTGGCGGTTGCCTCATTCTGATTGCCTGGCTCATGTCACATGGGGAAAATGCTAGAAACTGTATGGAAGAAAGTCAGGAGTGTGAGAACCTAGAGGCAGAAATCAAAAAAAGCTTCACATGTCTAGGAAAACAGGGGCTGGTGAATGGTAGTAAAGAGTGGAGGAATAAATGATAAAGCTATTAATACTTAAAGTCAATTTAAAAGTGTATAGTTCTGTTTAACTACATTTAAAAAATCTGGCAAACTTGATTTTTGTAATCACAAGTGCCTTTAAAAATTGGTTTATAGGAAGTATTAATGCTGCATGAATGTTGTTTACTGGGTAACAATTGAATATAAACTAAGATTACACTATTCTCTTTTCAAATGAGAAAGAGCTGATCATAAGATCTGAGAAAATTATTATATTCCAATTAGGGAAAAGTTGCTCAAAAACTGTGACACTGATAGGATTCCCACACGGTTGTAATCTTTTGTTTTATTTTCCGCTGTGGGAGTGAAAAGATCCTGAATCTCTATAGGAGAGCTATTCAGAGGACTGGGATAAGCAGAGAGTAGTTTTAGATAACTTTTGCTGGTAAAATACTGCACAGTCTGAAGGTCAGGGTTCTTTGGTTCTAAATGGTGTAAGCCTCAGCGATTCAGTACTGACGTGAGGGCAGAGGCTTCGGATGGAAGTAGAATTCTGAGTCGCGTTACGGAAAGTTCAGCACTTGTTCCTGAGGCCACATCAGAAGAATGAGGACAAGTGGTTTGAGGAGAAGGAAAGAGGAATTGGCCGAGAAATGAGGAGGCTGGCAGAGTCCTGACTCAAAGTACCGGTGTCTTACTTCTGAGCAGAAGTACAGAGCTTTTAAAGGTTCTGATCAATCCCATCTTTGGCTGAGACAATCTCATGACCTCCGCCCAGATTCTTCCCATCTTCTCGGTTAAGACAAGCTAGTGACTTCTGCCTGCATTAATCCCATCTTTGGCTAAAATGATCTGTGACCTCTGCCCAGACAATTCCCTTGAGCCATCTCCTCTGAGACAAAGAACAAAAGACATTCCTCCCTCCTTCTGACCGCTGGTCTGAGGCAGGGATGCAGGTCCTAGTTCTCCAAAAGGAGTGGGGGATGCTTTAAAGAGACAAAACATTTTTGCCGTTTTTTTCAAGCCATTTCTTCTGTTACATATTACCCCCCATCAATATTTACCCTTCCATATCCATGGGAGGAGGGGCAACTACTGTTACAGTCACTCTGAAAAAAAGATGCCAAGAAATATTGAGTTAATTTTACTCAAGTCTAAAGAGTGGCATGATACACTTTGTGATCTGGAACAGTAAAAAATGCATTAAATGTGTCTGATTGCTATATTTTTCCTACATTTCATTTCTAACCGAAAATGCTATTTGAATAGTTTAAGGTTCATGTTTAGCTGTTTTAATTATTTTGTTAAAAACAGAACAAAATGATAACAAAAGAAGTTTAACCCTGTGGCAAAGACTGTTAATTTTTTTTTTTAAACTCACTGCTACACTAACAAGACTGTTAATCTTAATCATAGTTAAGAAGACTGTTTGGTCAGATCTCAAAGCTCTAACGGCTGGCAATGTTCTACCCTAATTGAACCTTCTACTTTCTAGAAAATAAAGCGTCTTGGTGGCCTTGAAACCATAGCTATGAAAAAGGAGAGCAAACCATTCACACTTTTACCTCTCAAATTTCTCTGATTCAGCCACTTCTCTTTCCCATTAAGACCATCCTCAAAGCCACTGCATCTTTTTCATTATTGCAAACAAACATTTCAATTTTGATCTTCTCCATTTTCCACAGTGGCTGGAGTTAACTTGTACAAATGTAAATCTGATCACAGTATCTTTTGCTTAAAGCCTTTCAATGGCTTCAATGGCAGCTTTTAGATGAAACAATGAATCCTTAACATGATACACCAGTTTCTTTGTGTTTTGGTGCTATTTTCCTGTCTCTCCTCATCTCTCCCTACCTTGGATAAATACTGAACGTCTTTTTCAGCTCCTTACTTCTGGACTTTGGGAGTCCTGTTCCTTCTACCTGGAACACCCCTTACCCTTTACCTGGCTACTAGTACTTTAGGTCTCAGCTTATAGGCAGGTTCCTTACTTAGGAAGACTTTCCTTGACCCCCAAGGTCTAACTTAGGATCCCCGAATTATGTGGCCCCGTGTCTATCCATATGCATTCAGTAGTATAGCAGTCGTCAAACGTCATTGATACTATTTGTTATTCATTCCTGCTGGACTATAAATTCCATGAGCATAGGGACCACAGCTATTCTTTTCAACTTTATAGCTCTCGCATCTAAAACAGTGTCCTATACAAAGAAACTGCTCAATGAATATTTATTAAATAAATGAATGAGAAAAAATATCGTAACAGCTGACACTCTAAAGAAAGGAACTGTCTTGGGGGAAACACTCTAATAGAGCTGATTAGGGTGGGTAAGTCTTTGGTAGTTATGGATGTCAGCAAGCTCTAAGGCCTGTCCAAGGAAGAGGCCATCACTCAATATTCTAATAAAAAAGGTGAATTTATTGTTTGCTTAAGAAAGGGAGAGCTGTACCGTTTTGTTTGTTTGTTTGTTTGGTTGGGTGTTTTTTGATACAGGGTCTCGCTTTGTTGCCTGGGCATGGAAGCAGTGGCATCATCATAGCTCACTGCAACCTTAAAACTCCTAAGCTCCAGTGATCCTCCTGCCTTAGCCTCCCGAGTAGCTGGGATTATAGGCACATGCCACCACACCAGGCTAATTTTTCTATTTTTTTTGGTAGAGATGGGGGTCTCACTATGTTGCTCAGGCTGGTCTTGAACTCCTGATCTCAAGCAATCCTCCTGCTTCGGCCTCCCAAAGTGCTAGGATACAGGTGTGAACCATTGCGTCTGGCCAAGAGCTGTACTTTCAAGGCTTAATCTTTCTAATCAAAGCAAAATGCTGATCATAAATAGGCATTATGGAAGTTAAGAGTTCAGGGACTGGTGGACTTTCAGAAACAGGAGTGTGTAAGGATGGCTCAATCATTAGCTATGGGAGCATGATGGACTGGGACTTGTTAAGCAGCTGTGTCAGAATGCAGGAGATGTCGCTGGCTGGATTTCAGAAGCATGTGTACTGGCTGGAGTTAATCCATCCAGACTGTTTCAGGGGGTTACTTGTTACAGCGAAAGAACAATTGGTTGTTCTGGGAGGGTGGAAGGTGAGGACTTTTATTTTCAGAACCCAAGAGATGAAAAACAAAAACCAACCAAACAGAAAAAACACCAAAGAGGGGAGAGGGAGGCAGAGAAATCAGGTGAAGACACAGAGAAACTCTACAGTGACAGGATCCAGAAGACATTTTGAGGACAACGATGACTTCTGTTTAACTGATATGAGGCAAACCCTTCTCTTTCTCTCTATTCTGCCTGCCTCCCTTCTTCCTAACAGTGTCTTGCATTTTTGGCAAGTGTTGTCATGCTTAGAGAGAATGAGCTTTTGGGGGAAATGAAGGAAGACTGGGTTCCATGTCCGAGTCATGTGATGTGAGTCAAAGATGGTTGGTGCATTAGTTGCCCAGAGACTAGGGTGACCCTGAAAGTAAATGAGCTCCACTGGGGAGTCGTATATTTTGTTTTAAAGTCAGGATTATTGAGGTACAATTTAAATTCAGTAAAATTTAATGTATAGTTTAATGAGTTTCAACAAACATTTACAGTGTGTAACCACCACCACTATCAGGATATAGACCACCCCTAAAAGATATCTCCATCCATGATCCCTTTTATGGTCAATTCTCTACCCCTCACCTTTATTCCCTAAAACTAAGGATCTGATTTTTTCCCCTACCATTTTGCTTTTTTCAGAATGTTGTAGAAATGGAATCTTATGGTATGTAGCCTTTTATGTCTGGCTTATGTCATTTGGCTTACAAGATTCCACAATGTTGTTGCATATAGCAGTAGTTCATTCCTTTTTAATGGCTGCATGGTGCTCCAATGCATGGATATATCACAAGTTGTTTTTCCATTCACCGATTGATAGATATTGGGGTTGTTTCCAGTTTTGGGCTATTGTGAATACAGTTGCTATAAACATTCACATATAGGACTTTGTGTGGACATTTGTTGTCATTTCTTTCCTTTTTTTTTTTTTTTTTTTGAGATAAGTTCTTGCTCTGTCACCCAGGCTGAAGTGCATGGCTCCATCATATCTTACTGTAACCTCAAATTCCTGGGCTCATGTGAGCTTTCTGACAAGTAGCTGGGACTACAGGTGCACACCAACACACCTGGCTAATTTCTTTTCTGTAGCAACAAGGTCTGGCTATGTTGTCCAGGCTGGCCTCAAAATTCTGGCTTCATGCGATCCTTCTGCCTTGGCCTCCCAAAGTGCTGGGATTACAGGCATGTACCACTGTGCCCAGACTGTTTTCACTTTTTTTTAGCTAAGTATCCAGGAGTGGGATTGCTAGATGTGATGGTTAATATTAGGGGTCAACCTGACTAGATTCAGGGATGCCTAAATGGCTGGTGAAGCATTGTTTCAGGATGTGTCTGTAAGGGTGTTTCCAGAGGAGATTGACATGTGAGCCAGTGGGCTGAGAGAGGAAGACTTGCACTTAATGTGGGTGGACACCATCCAGGCAGCTGGGGGCATGGCTAGAACAAAGCAGGTGGAAGAGGGGGAATTTCAGCTTGTTTGGCTTTCATTTTTCCTGCTCTCTCCCTTCTGGAGCAGGATTCTGTCCTGCCCTTGGACATTAGACTCCAGGTTCTTCAGCCTCTGGACTCTGGGACTTGTACCAGTGGCCTCCTGGGGGCTCTCAGGCCTTCAGCCTGACTGGGGACTGCACTGTTAGTTTCCCTGGTTTTGAGTCTTTTGGACTTGGACTGAGACATGCTACCCGCTTCTCTCATCATCCATCCTTCAGATGGCTTATTGTGGGACTTCACTTTTGTGATCGTATGAGCCAGTTCTCCCTAATAAATTCCCTTCCATATATGTGTATCCTATTGGTTCTGTCCCTCTGGAGAACTCTGACTTATATGCTAGGCTGTATGGAAAGTATATTTCAAAAAACTTTCCAGCTATTTTCCAAAGTGGTTATACCATTTGCATTCCTGTCCACAATGTAGGAGAGTTCGAGTGCTCTGTATCAGCACTTGATAAGGTCAGTGCTTTTAATTTTAGCTATTCTAATAGGTATACATTGTGGTTATAATTTACATTTTTCTAACAATTAACAATGTTGAGCAACTTTTTATATGTGTATTTGTTATTTGTATATTTTCATTGGTAAGGTATCTATTCTAATCTTTTGTTCACCTTTTTTAGGGTTATTTTTCTTTTGTATTGAGTTGTAAGAGTTCTTTGTATATTCTTGATAAAAATCATTGATCAGATATGCATTTTGAAAATATCTTCTCCAAGTCTGTGGTTTGTTTTTTTATGTCCTTAGCAGGATATTTTTCAAAGAGCAGAAGTTTTAAATTTTGAGGTTACAATTTGTCAATTTTCAAATTTTCTTGTTCATACTTTTTGTTACTATCAAAGAAATCTTTGTCTAACCCAAGGTTACAAAGGTTTTCTTCTATCATTTCATTTAGAAATCTTACAATTTTAGGTTTTACATTTATGTCTATAATCCATTTTGAGTTAATTTTTGTATATACCATTTTTTTAACTTGTCAACTTATACATTTCTACAAAACCAAAACCAAAAATGTCTGCTGGGATTTTGATTGGAATTGCATAACATCTAAAGCTCAATTTTGGTAGAACTGACATCTTTATGATACTGAATCTTTGCTCCATGAACATGGTATACCTCTTCATTTATTTAGGCCTTCTTCACTTTCTCTCATCACTTGTTCTTTAGTTTTCATCATAAATATTGCACATATTTTGTTAGATTTATCCTAAAGTATTTCATGTGTTCTGATGCCATTGTGATATTTTAAAATTTCAATCTCTATTTATTGCTAGTATATAGAAATATGATTGATTTTTGTGTATTGACCATACATGCAGTGATCTTGGTAAACTCTATATATTAGTTCTACTAGCTCTCCTGCAGATTCTGTAGTGTTTTCTACAGTTGTACTTCTTTTTATTGCTTTTAATTTTCACTTCTTATTTGAAAACAATTCCAAACATAAAAGTCACAAAAAATAAAATAAAGAACTTTCTTATATATGCCCTTCACCCAGAAATCCCCTTTGCTTTTGCCACCTATACTGATAATATCTTTCAGGGCAAAAAGATCCAAACCAGCATTACACATTGCACTCTGTTGTTTGTTATGTATATTCAGTCTTTCAGTCTGAAACTGTTTATTAGTTCTTATTTGACTTTAATACTATAAAATTTTTTAAAATTGCAGTTTTGTAGACTAATTTGGGTCTGTCTGATGTTTCCTCATGATAAGATTCAGATGCATTTTGGGCAGAAATACTACAGAAGTGATGCTGTAGAACCTGATGCTGGTTTGTTTCATTGCTAGTGATATTGATGATGAATGATAAATCTGGATGGTTCTGGAGGTTCATTTCCTTCCCTCTTTTGGTAGCAGAGCTGAGAGCTGGCTGAGCTGGAACAAGCAGCTCTATGGAAAGACAAGATCTCGGGCCAATGTTAACATTCCTGGTGGGCAAGGCTGTTCCTGGGGCCCTCTGCATATAGACTTTGGCTGTCAGTATGCCTACTCCTTTTCACTGTTTGTGGGGTTTCCCTTAATGTATTTCCAATTCCTTAGAGAAACTAGGAATTCCTTAAGCCCAGTTAGGCCAAAGTATGTAACACAGTATGGGGCTAAGACTGTGTCTGTTGCACACCATGCTGCTGGCTGAGGCAGGTCCTGTTCTGCTGGAACCTTGGCCATGGTACACACACATCTATGCTCAGCCTATGCTGTGTAATAATAAAAGTTCAGGGAACAGGATGCACGCTGCCACTCTCTGCATGTAAGTTTCCCCCAATAAACTCCATGTTATAGCTGTACCATGTGACACTAGTGGGATGTGTCTATGACGCCTCACATGACAGTTAACTTTGATTACTTGAGAGAGGTGGTATCTGCTAGATTTCTCTTTTGTAAAATTTTCATTTGTTAAATAAGAATTTCATGGGGAGATGCTTTGAACCTATGTAAATATCTCATTCCTCGTCCAACTTTTACCCACTAGATTTAGCAAGCATTGATATTTCTTATCTGATGATTGCAAAATGGTGATTTTCTAATTCCATCATTTCTTCTAAATTTGTTAGTGCATTCTAAGGAAGAACTTTTTCTTTTCATTTATTCATTTCTTTAAAAAAAAATCAGTGTTGACTCGGATTCTATTTTATTCCATTGGATATAACCTGTCCTGGTTTATTCTGATGTCCAAATTGTTCCAGATTTGGCCAGTGAAAGCTTCTTCCAGCTGATTGGTTTGTCCTTTTAAAATGTCTCCACCATTCTTTGGGCATTTCCATACTTTCTGGCACAAAAAGATATTCTAGGCTCATCTTATACTTCCTCTGTCCCAATCCTGAAATCAACCATTTCTCCAAAGAGCCTTGATTATTTCTAGTGGAGAATGGTAGGTAGATCTGAGCGTGAGGTGTTCTCTTGGCTTTTGTGGTGTTGCTGCTCCAAGACCCTCTCAGTGGACAAAGGAAATTTATGTATGTACATAGATATACATGTACATATAGACACACACATTTTTACATTTATATTTATTTCTACATGTATTGAAAACCATGAAATCCTATCAATACCTCCAATTCCAATCCAACCACACAAATTTCTTCTTGCTTTTCCTTTCTGTATCTATAACCCCCTCTCCAGTAATGAGAAATCTGGCTCCCATTACTCTCAATATAGTTTTCCTTTGTACAGACCTGTGTGTAACCAGCCGCCTGAACTTGTAGGGCTGCTGCCTCACCTTCCTTGGTTAGGCTCCCACCCCTCACTGAGCTGACTTCCCAGATGAATATGGGAGTGCATATATTCTTCTATGGAGATGGAAAAGCAGACAGAAACAGTAGAGACAGAGCAATCACAATCACAGAGGAGGGGCACAGAGAGTAACTTTTGGTTTCCTGGAAGCTTTCCAACTACTGGCTCTAGTCTTTTGCTAACATATGACTATATACCTGGCTTTTGTGAGAAGCTCCTACATCACTATGATAAATTCTCTTCTTTTGGTTAAGCTAGTTCAGGTTTGTTTCTGTTACTCGCAAACAGAGTGCCTTAAATAAAAGTATATTTGTATCCTGGCTTGTTTTACAAAAAATAAAACAAATTGTAGAAATAATCGGGGCTAAGGGAAAATAAAAATTAGCCACAGAAAATGCATACCACATGGTACTGTACAGTTGCTTAACATAGGCTGAAATACTAGCTCTAAGATTTCTAGTGATCCCAACAAAGTGTGAAACAGTATCCCTTACAAGATTTTATGTCTACAGATTTAAAACAAACCAGTAACTAGAGCATGAATAGATAGCCCACTGGAACAAATACAGAGTTCAGAAGTGAACTATTCAATAAATGGCCAACTGTGTAGCCATCTGAAAAAAAAATTAATTTGGATCCATACCTCACCCCATATAATTAATCAATTCAAAATGAATCAACTTTTAATTGTAAAAGACTGAAAGTCTACATGTCCATCAATAGAGAACTGGTAAATTATGGTATGTATATCCCTGTAATAAAATGCTATGGGAACTGAAAAGAATAGCAAGGAGCTCTGTATATATAGCTACAGACATTTTCTGGATATGTTAGGTTAAAAAACACACCAAGATATAGTACATGAGTATGAAATGCTGGCAGTTTTGTAAACCAGGAACACAAAGAATATATGTCAGTCTTGGCTTGTATATGCATACACATTTTGAAGACTGAGCTAGAAACACTAGTCACCTGTTTGGGACATGAGGATACGTGTGGCGGAGGGCTTTTTTCCACTGTGTATCTTTTATATGCTTGCTGATGGACGAACTATATGTATATATTACTTATTTTAAAAATAAAAATTAATATAAATCAGACAAACCTGCTGATGGAGAAGGCCAGCTAGTCTTGACAGGTTGTGTAAGAACAGGAGGGGCTGAAAGGTTTATCCTCGCACAAATTTCCACTGCCCACGTAGCCCAGTGCCACCCCCCACACTGAGATGCCATTCTTGTAGGGAAAGATTATCTCCAGAGCCTGGCCTGACGTCACACCCTATAATCCCAGCTACTCAGGAGGCTGAGGCAGGAGGATCATCTGAAGTGATCACTTGGATAACAGGAGTTCGAGGCTGCAGTGAGCTATGATCATACCACCACACTCCAGCCTGGGTGACAGAGCTGAGACCAGGTCTCTAAAAACACATACACACACACCACAAAAAGATTATATCCAGAAAACCTTTACATGTATTCCTGGGGAGATTTATTTTTCAAAGTGCTTGACATATAAGAAACAGTATTTTTTTTTTTTAACATGTAGGTGTGCCAGGAGCATTCTACTTCCTAATTTTGCCCATGAATATGCTATGTTTAGGTGAAACTTCCAATTCATAGTAAATATGTGATCAAAATTTGAGCACAGTAATGACTGAGCACACCCAGCCCCCAAGCCAGACGACCTGGGTTCAAATCTCAGTTGTTCGCTTATCAGCTGTTAGTCTGCTGGAAGTTACTCAGTTTCTTCATCTGGTAAAATGGGAAGCAATTACAACAGCGACCTCACAGCATCCAGGTAAGGATCACAGGCACACAAGCCCCAGACCAGTCTGTCCAATAGCAATACAATGCAGGCCACGGATATTTCAAATTTTGTATTTACTTAAAAAAAAAAAAAAAAAAAGAAACGAGTATTTATCTTAACATATCAAAAATATTATCGCTTCAACATGTAATCAATATAATAAATTATTAGTGAGGGGTTTAACCTTCGTATTTGGTAAAGAACACATACATCTCAATTCTCACTAGCCCTATTTTAAGTGTTCAGCAGCCGCGTGGGGCGGGTAGCAGCGGCACAGCACAGGGCAGAACGCACGGTGTGCTAAGTGCTAACTCCTAGGGGCAGACAGAAACGTGGTAACTACTGCCGTACCTCACCTGGAGTAAATCGGTCTGTCAGAGGTGTCCAGTGGAAGAGATAACTACATTTTGGGATAAGTCAAGACGATTTTCTTTAATACGGACACTTCCTTCACTTCCATCCATGTTTTATTAATAATGCACAGCTACAAGGTTCCGACCTATGCAAATGAACAATGTACATAAATAGGGCGGCTGTCTATCCCAGGTGGTGGAGGGGCAGTGGATGTTTATTATTATTTCCTCAAATGCGGAGGCCCCCTGGAGAGGGAGGCGGTCAAAGGGAGCTGAACTCTCCAGGGAACAATTAAGGTCGTGGGGAAGGGCCACGTTTGGGGCGCGGTGGGTGCCAGAAAGTGCAACAATGGAGACAGGAGCATTTCGAAAGCCAGGAGAGTCTGCCAGGCTTAGCCAGCACCCTAGCCCCGGCATGCTGGTTCCAGAAGGCTGCAAAAGCCCCGAGCCGCAAGGCGTGGAACTCCAGGGTCCCGTCCCGGCGCTGGGCCGCAAACGCCGCCTCGGCCTCCACAGCCTGTGTCCGCTGTCTCCCCGCTCCTGAGTGGCTAGAGGGCCGGGATTAACCTTTCACCGCCGCGCTCTGTCCAATCACAGGCTCCCTCTCATGCCGCCGCGGGGCGAGCGGAGCGTGGGGGCGCGGAGGGGCGGCGCGGGCGCCGGTGGGATTCTCCAAGCGGCTGTGCGCCGTTGCCGCGGGCCGTGCGCGGGCTGCGGGCCAGCCGGGCGCTGCGCAGTCTCCGCAGGCACCGGCAGGAGGGGTCGAGGCGGAGGCGCGGCGCGGCGCGGCGCAGGCTGCTCCAGGCCCAGGTGAATGGAGTAACCTGACAGCGGGGACGAGGCGACGGCGAGCGGCAGGAAATGGCGGCGGCGGCGGCGGCGCCGGGCGGCACTGGGAGGCCTGGGCTGTGACGCGCGCGCCGGAGCGGGGTCTGATGGTTCTCGAAGGCCCGCGGCGCCCCGTGCTGCAGGTGAGGCGGGCTCCCTTGGAGTCGCTTTGTGTCCCGGGCGGGGAGCTGCTCTGTCCGGCCGCGCTCCCGCGTCTGCCCCGAGGCCTGCGTGCCGGCCCTGGGCCCGATCGCGCGTTGGGGCCTGGCCGGCGCTGCCAGATGGCGCGGCCTTGCCGGGCCTCGTTGTCCCCGGGCAGTGCCGCGCGGCCTGCGGATCGGGCGTCTGCGGGTCCGGGCTGTGCCCCGGGGCCCCGATCCTGGCGCCTGCCCCCAAATCAGCCTTTGGAGAGAGTTTCTGCGGCCGCGTTGGCGTGGGCGGGGTATTCGGCCGCCTTCCCACCCCAAGTCGAGCCGGGTCCTCGCGGCTCACCCCCCGGCCCCAGGAGTATAGGGTTTTTGACAGGTCCAGCTGCACGCCAAAGTGGTGCGGAGCTAGCCAAGGTGGAAACGGGTGCCCGGCGACTCGGAAGCATCCGGGGGCCCTGCTCTGATGTTGGGGTCGCTGCGCGGGGGGCGGGAGGGGACGAAGCCGGGGCTCCCGTGCTGGCAGGAGAGCGCGAGTCTCCAGTCCCTCCCAGGAACGATTGTGTGTTTATTGGCTGGTGACCAGATCTGTACCCCAGGGGGCGGGTGGCCGAGGCCATCTTTTTGCCCCTCCTCTCAGATGTTTTTGTGCTGAAATGCCTGGACCCTGCCAAGGAAACTTTCTTAACGGGTTTTTGATTTTGGAGAAATCAGTATATGTTTTCAGTTAGCGTATCAGATTTATGTAGATTGTGTGGAAAAGCTGAGCTGCCCCGATGGCTTTGCCTGCAGGACAGATTTCGCAAACCACTTAATGTATCCTTAGTATCCTGAAGATTTGCAAAAACCTAGAGATGCGTGGGGAGTCCTGACTGTCTAGTGTTCAGTCAGTGCTTTTGTGAAGAGAGTTGTGGTTAAAGGCGTACGTTACTGATGTGCACGATAAGCCTAAGTATTCTTACTACTTTCAGGTTTTAAAAAGCATTCATCTGGTTAGAGCATCACTTAGAAGTCTATGCTTCTGTCTTTGAATATTCTGAATCTTTGCAATCCTGATTGTCAGTTGTCTTCGTGGTACTTGCTTTCAAGGGCATCAGGCTCAGTCAATGGAAAAGGGCTCAAGTTAGGAGTTAAGTAACTTCGAAAATATTGTTTAAAATGTACTTTAAAAAGTTTAAATTGAAAATGTATTGGTAAACATTAAATTTTCCAAATAAAAATACCCATCCTAACTAAAAGCTCAAATAACTTATTAAAAGATGGATTCTGGATGAGCCTCCTAGCAAATAGTAATTTTTAATATTATTAATATCTAATTAGGCTCCGGAGTGTTCAGTTTATTTTGCTGTGTTTTCTTTAAAGCTAGCTGTGGCACGTGTATGCTATATGTAATATATGTTATATACATACACTTATATACATATGTAATTATTTCAGAACATATTTTGTACAACTCTGTAGATTCAAAACACTATTAAAGATTGTTTTTAGTATGGTCACTATAAACATTGATCACAGTAACATAGATTTATAAATTTAGTCATGGCACCAAAATGTTTTAAGAAAAGATGAGTTAGTCAATTTTGAGGAGAAAAGATCTTTTCCTGCAGTTATTTTAGTAAGTGCTTGCTTTACTTTTTATGTTACCGTCTCATCATGAAAGGTGAAGTTCTGACTACTGTGTTATGCCTGTGTCTGAGTTGTTAGAGCTGGGTGGTTTTGCTATTGCTGGGCTTTATCGTCTTGGTTTTAGAAGACATTTTATTATGATGTGGCTCATTATTCTTATTTGATAGTGATTTTGTGGTGTTATATAATGGATATTACAGTACTTGTGATGCTGCCTTCTAGGGAGGATGACTTTTGTGGCATTGAGATATTTTATTCTCTGCCCATCTGACATGTGATTTGCTTGTTTCATTTGAGAAAGTCAGTATTTCATAGACATTCTCTCACTTGTGACCTTAACGTTGTTTCCACTTGTGGCAAAGGAGATAAGGGAAACATTTTATTGAGTGCCCCCCTATTATGTTCTAAGATGTTTCAGGTTCTTTTACAGGCATTCTCATTCAGTCCTCACTGTGACCCTGAGACAAACTCAATATTGTCCTTATTTTACAGGCAAGGAAACTAAGACTCTGATTATAACCCTGAGTTATGAATCTAGAAGTGGCAGCAGAGCCAGGATTGAATCATGGTTTGATTTCAGAGTCCTTGCATTCATGTTCTTTACATTGCATTGCATTGCTGTTCCAAGTGGATTGTAGGAGCAAAGTCTGCATAACGCATAGTAAGTCCTCAGTAAATTCTTGTGGAATAAATGAAGCTCTGTCTAACCTTAAATGTTCAGGTGACCTCTGGTTATCTGAGTATTTCACATTTTTTTTTTTCCGGGTGGTAAAATATACATAACATTTATCATTTTGACCATTTTTAAGTGTACAATTAAGGGGCATTAAGTACATTCACATTGTTTTGCAGTAGTTACCACTATCCATCTTCATAATTGTTCATTTTCCCCAACTGAAACTCTGTCCATTAAACACTAACTCCCCATTCCACCCTACCCCCACCGCTAGGCACCCACCATTCTACTTTACATCTCTATGGATTTGACTACACTAGGAACCTCATATAAGTGGAATCATACAATGTTTGTTCTGTGTCTGGCTTATTTCACCTAGCATAGTGTCTTCAGGGTTTCTCCCTGTTGTAGATGTGGTAGAATTTCCTTCCTTTTTAAGGGAAAGGTATTCCATTGTATTTATACACCACATTTTCTTTTATCCATCCGCCGATGGCCATTTATTTGGGTTGCTTCTGTCTTTTGGCTACTGTGAATAATGCTACCGTGAACATAAGTATATCCATTTGAGTCTCACCTTTCCCTTCTATTGGGTATATACCCAGAAATGGTTAGATTGTTTTTTGATCAGCAAAACACTAGACTCGGGATTTATTGTAATATGAGTTTTCTCAGGGTTCTTCTAAACAGTGGTAATTTTCTACAAACAGTTCCTCTGTGTCGATAAAGGATCATAATCTTCTTGAAGCCCAGGATTTACTCATTTTTATGGTCTTGGTTCCTATCACAGTATCTGGCAAGTGGGTATTCAAGTAACTAAATTCATTCAGTTGATCAATATGGAGTGATGTGCTTTGTTGAATGCCAGAGGAAGATATTGATAATGCCTGTGTTCAAGTTGTGTAAATAGAAAGTTGGAACCAAGAGATTCCTTTTGTTTACCTTGTGCTGTGCTTTTTGGACATTTAGCTCATCCTGAACGCTCAGTGGTTGCATATGTGTTACACTACTCTTATTCACAGGTTTCTTTTCAATATTTTGTTATGCACTTATGACTTGCCAAAGTAGATTGTAATCTTCTGAGGCAGCATTATTTCCTTGGTATTCTACCTCCTTTTCCTGTGGGGCTTGGACCTTTTAGTTCTTAATTTCTAATTCTTTGATGTTAACCAAATCGTTTGCATGATAAAGCTGGTTTTCAGTTCTTGCTAATTTCTGCTGAAGAGACTTTAGTATTAGTACATTGTATGCAGAGACAACCATGATTTAATAATTTATAATCTGTCTACTTTGGGAAAGGGTTTGAAATGGTCTTATAATAATAGAAAGGTATTCAAGAGGACTATGAAAATAATGGTAAAGGTTGGTTGGGGGTGGAGTGTGGAGGGAGAGAATTAGTTGAGAAGCTTAGGACAGGGATAACTCAGTGCCTGCGTGTAACTAAAGTTGGCATTGATTAATGACAGGAAGTATACCAATTAGGAGAAGCAGATATTTCTCATGTATGAAGGATAATTAATCATTTGGATTCTTAAGTAAAATAACATTAACAATTTATGGAGAAAATGTTTTACATTTTACAAACGATAAAGGTACATTTTTCACATGCCATTTTAGAGAAACTGGATAAAAGCCTAAGGTATAAAAGAAAAGCTGTGGTAATATAGGTGTACACCATTCCAGTGATTTGATTCATTAGAGTTTAGTTAATTTGCCTCTCAGGTGGTATCCTTCAAATGTCGCTTGTCTCATTCAGGCTTTTGACAGATGCCAAATAACAATCCATTCACGAATGAGCTCTCTTCTGGACATTCAGGATTTTCCAAATAGTGATTCTCTGCCAGTCTTTAGGAATGTGTGTTGGTCTGAAAAGTAGGACTGCGTGTAAGGTGGTGTGAACTCAATAAATGAATGAACGCAGAGAGAAAAGCATTATTTTTGAGGCATATCTTATGAAATTGAAATTTTCAGTCATGTAAGAAGGCCTTTGTTAAAATAAATTCTGAGTACAAAATGGCTTTCTCATCTAAAATTACCAATGAATTGTTGGTATTCCTTTAACATATAGTTACTGTATTACACATTTTAAATAAGTGACTAAGAAGATGCCCCAAAACATTGTCTGAGGATGTCAGTAGGGCTGTAACTAGAAATAAGACATGACAGGCTTAAATTTGGCCGTAGGGTTTTGATTTTTGAGATATTAAAATGCTCTTGGGTGTGTTAAGGTTTATAGACTAGTAAGGATTAAGTTTTTCATGCTACCAGACATAGTGCCGGTCATATAGGAGGCACTCAGATTTGTTGAGTGAATAAAGTAGTTTATACTACTTTTTGAAGTGTTCAGAAGCTAACAGAGTTGTATGGAGAATAATATTGCTTACATATTAAGGCTTTTAAAAAGATCATTACTATTTTGATTTTGGATAAGTTATGTTGGTTGGTCCTTCTCCATTTGTGAGGTGTGTATGATTATGTGCGTAGAAACATTGCAGACTGAGGAAAGTGTTAAGAATCATGGAAGGAAATTGCTGTAAAAATTGGGAGTTTTACTGGTATTGCAGACTTTCTAATTGTTGAAGCAGGCTAACCTGATTGTTGTGATAGTCCTTTCTTGAAGTGACAGCTCAATGTATGCAATAAAGTAGGGATTTTTTAAAACACATTTGAAAAATCCTTTTTGAGGTTTAGAAAATAAGGGCAATTAACCATTTTCAGAATTAAAAGAAATACTGTACTTATAAAACTTGAATAATGAGAGAAGGATCTCCATTTACAAACCGATCTTTGAAATAATATAGGAAGGTTCTTTGATTAAGAAGTTAGATCAGTAACCCTATTCAAAGGGAAGAAGGAGGGCAGTAGACATAGTGAATCATCTGAGATATTTTGAGATTCCAGGATTTCTGCTTTCCCTCTTTTAGTAACAGCCTGGGGAACAAGATTAATGGGATGACCCTGCAGCCTCTCTGCCTCTTATGCATCCTGCTGCACAGCCATCACTTGTGGGTGGCACCGATTCTTGGTATTGTTGAGCTTTTTACACTTTGCAAATTTAAATATTAATATTTTATTGTAGCATTGTAGGGATGCTTAAGAGCACGTGTTTGGTGTCAGAGAGACTAGAGTTCAAATCCTGATGCTTCCACTTTGTAGCTGAGGAACCCTGGGCCCAGGGCAACCTCTCTGAGTCACAGCCTCCTTATCTGTAAACTGTCATCATAATAGTGTGTACCTTTTGAGGTTTCGAAGAAGAAAGGAGTCTCCTAACACATTGACTGCCATGTGAACTGTATTTAACTCATGCTAGTTTTGAGCCCAGGGCCTCGTGAAGCATACATAACTCACACGTCTTCTCACCCTGGGAGCTGCACAGTGGGCAGGCAACTCACGCTGCCATGCTGTAGCATGCATGTTACGTGATGGGTGGCCCATGGGCAGAACCCTGCAGTTGCTTGGTGAAAATCTTACTTGTTGGTGTTCTTATTATTACAATTAATATTGTCAATTTAATTGCATGTAACTCAAGCACAGAAAACAATAAAAAATAACAAATTTTTCATTAAATTAGAAAGGATCATTTTTTTTTCTACGCTTTTATTCTATTTTTGTGATAAAACACTGTGACTCTGAGGAAAAAATTTTTTCCTAGTGTGGCAGTGGGTTAAACTCTCAGCCCAGTTCTGGCACCTAACAAGCATTTGATAAAATTTAGATGAAATTATTTTTCCTTTAAATATGTACTCTAGAAAAAACTTTGCTATATTCTTAATGTGATTAGATTATATTGTGATTTTTCCCCCAAAATTATTAATGTTGAAATATATATCTGGTTTTATAATGGAAAATGAAAAGGAAAAGAGAGCTTGAGGCCAGCACGTCACAGACAAGTTTTCTATGAGGAGTATCCATACTGGTTTAGCTGTCTTAGTGGGGTCTCTATAACAGTGAAAGCAAGGGTAATAGTGCCTTAAATATCTTTCAGCTTTCCTTAAATAACCCATTATTTATCTGTTATCCTTGAAACTATACTTCAAACCAGCATAAGCTTTTTACATATGTCATGTCTTTGGTATATGTAGACTAATGGTTCTTACTTTTTGGAGACTACTGATTTGATGAAAGATATGAATCTTATCCCCAGAAAAATACACATGTACATACTCGTAATTTTACAAAAGATTATAGGAAGTATAGGGACCCCTCCAGAATCCCATGTAAAGGTGCTTGATTTAGGCTGTGTCTACACATGCAAAGACAAGCACTGTAATAGGTTAGTTTAGGAACAATACAATTCCAGATAACTGACGCAGACATGATTATGGAACTGAATGAACAGTATAAAACAGAAGAAATCTGTGTTCTAGTTTGGCTTTACTTCTCACTAGTGATTAAAGGCCAATCGCTCTCGACTTTCTAGATGTAGTTTTAATTTTCTCACTAGTAAAATGAGAACTTTTCCTCAGAAAATTTACTGAGTCTCCAAGATATTTTATAGTCAGTGATCTTTGAAATACCCACATAATTTAGAGACGTCTCCACTTCAAACTGAGACTATGAGACATGGAAAGGAGAGACTGCATTAAGGTTTTTCCCTAATGACCATAGGAAAGGAGATGATGGAATTGTAAGATGTTCTGAGCAGGAGATATAAGACCAAAAACCTTGGGAAATAAGGCTTGAAAACTAAAGTCAGGTTCTGCCTAGACTGGATGGCGTTGAGTCTTTTCACCTTCTATCCCCACATCTAGTACAGCTTAGTAAACATGTTTTAATGAATGAGAATCTGACAGAAACTCTTTGAGGTTTTGGCTCTGATCTATGTAGAGAAGAGCAAGTAACCCATTGAGAGGCCTCTGGCACGGTCAGTGAGGAAAGAAGTGTCTGATGGGCATCTTCGTATTTTAATTTTAAAAGTTTATTATATTTTGCATGTAACTCTGTACTAAGAGTACCTATTTTTTTTTTTTTCAGGCTCATGTATATAGTACAGCTAGCTAAACATTAAAAAAGAAAAAAAACCCAATTTCTAAATCTTTATATATACCTGTTAACATATAGTAAACTCAACTAATTTATTAATCATAGACCAAACATAATTTTGAGTGTTTTACGGACAGTAAAGAATTGTGTCGATTAAAAATACTAATATGTGAACAAATAACAGAACAATCTAAATTAGCATTTAAATGCAGGATGTAAGTGAAAATTAACATTCAACTGGAGTTAAAGCAAGCTGAAATTTCTTAATGCTATTAGTATCTTAAGAGGAGTAATTCTTTATTGCTTATGTAATATATGGACTTTAATTTCCATCTCTTCTTCAATAAAATATGTGAAATAAAGCATTGTCAAACATTGCTTTCCTTTTGGGATATGTTTATAAAAAAAGTTTTTGTGGACATATAACACATTTCTGAAGGAGAATATTATTTTTACAGAGACTATAGTGCTAAGTCTTTGTAAACCTCTAGCTTTTTTGTTGCTGAACATTAGATGTCCAGGAATTTTTTTTTTTTTTTCCTTAATGTATGAGTTGAGTCCATACTTTGGCCAAGAGTGTGGAGACAAATAATTTTCTTAAATCCTTTTTAGCATAGTTTAGTATCTTGGACGTTAAAAAAAAGAAATATATATATACATATATATATATAGTGTGTGTATATATTCATATATAATAGATATAAAATAATTACAATAAACTATATAAATAAAATGTGTAATATATAAAATATGTACAGCACACTTAGACACACATTTGAAATCTGTGTCTTGTCTAAGCAGTAAATGCTCTGGCAAATGTTTACCTGTGTTGTTTATATTGTTTGAAGAAAAAGTTACATAGTACGTTATAATTTCTGTAGTATAACCTTACCTAGTTTATTTCATTTTTTGTGAGATCCCTTTATGTTACTAATCTCTCTTAAGGTAGCACTTTTCATTTCACTAGAGAAATAAGTCATTCTATAGATTCAATCCAGGATTGTACATCGCATTTAGCTGTCATATCTCTTTACACTTTTAATCTGAAAGAGTTTTTCAGCTTTTGTCTTTTGTGATACTGACATTTTGGAAGATTACATGTCAGTTGTTTTGGAAAATGAACCTCAGATTTGGTTTTTATGTATACTATGATTGGATTCAGGTTTTACAGTTTTAGCAGGAAAACTACATGAGGTATATATCAGTTTGTCCCAGTATTGATTATTTTTTAAAGAGAGTCTCTGTCTCCCACCCAGGCTGGAGTACAGTGTCGTGATCATGGCTCACTGCAACCTGGAATTCCTAGGCTCAAGTGATCTTCCCACCTCAGCCTCCCAAGTAGCTGGGACTACAGGCGCACACCATTATGCCTGGCTAATTTTTTTCATTTTTTTAGAGACAAGGTCTCTCTGTGTTGACCAGCTGTTCTCTGACTCCTGGACTCGAGATCCTCCCACCTCAGCCTCCCATGGTGCTGGGGTTACAGGCTCTAGCTCTCCTGCTTGCCCTAATATTGAGGATCTTAACTTTGTTGTTGGGGTTAAGTTGGTATCTGTCAGGTTTTCAGGTTTTTCCACTGTGTAAAAATACCAATTTTCATTTATAATTAGTCGGTATCTGTGCAGATATACTTTCAGACTACATAAATATTCTTCTATAATCTTCATCCAGTGGTTTCAGCATCCATGAATGATTCTTGCTTCAGTTACTAATGTGGTGGTTAAAAATGGTGACTGTTCTGTCATTCCTTCTACGTTTATTGGTTGACATTGAATAGAGTTTTACCTGAATTTTAAAACTAACAAAATACAATTTCTAAAATGAAAAAGTTGATAAATATTATCTGAGTCTTTGGGTTTTCCCAGTTAAACCTGTAACTTTTTTCTTTTTCTTTTTTTTTTTTCTTTTTTAGACTAATCAAGTGCACTAGTGAGAAGGGGGGAAAGTAGTGGAACAAGGGGTTCAATCTGTAACTGACTGTGAACAATCAAGTGAAATAACTCACTACCTTCGAACCAGCCTACACCTGTAACTTTTAAGAACTTTAAATTGTTTCTGAAACATTTTCAAGGTTAGTTTCCATTAATGTAGAAGAGAATTTTGTAGTGATTCGCAGTCATCTGAGAAGGACTAGGATGGGAATAGGTATAGTTGGATGATAGCAAAATTATCTTTATACAAACTGATGCCTCTAGCTCTGACAATTTCTAGTGAGCCCACAATTATTCTTTGGAGCTTGGGGTGCCAAGGATGGGATCGTTAAGTTTTTAAAATAATATGAGTTGTTTAATGTATTTTATTTTATTTTATTTTTTTTTAAGACAGAGTCTCACTCTGTTGCCCAGGCTAGAGTGAGTGCCATGGCGTCAGCCTAGCTCACAGCAACCTCAAACTCCTGGGCTTAAGCAATCTTCCTGCCTCAGCCTTCCGAGTAGCTGGGACTACAGGCATGCGCCACCATGCCCGGCTAATTTTTTTGTATACATATTTTAGTTGTCCATATAATTTCTTTCTATTTTTAGTAGAGACGGGGTCTCACTCTTGCTCAGGCTGGTCTCGAACTCCTGACCTTGAGCGATCCACCCGCCTCGGCCTCCCAGAGTGCTAGGATTACAGGCGTGAGCCACCGCGCCCGGCCTAATGTATTTTATTAATTTTTTTTTTTTGGTAGAGATGAGGGTCTCATTATGTTGCTCAGGCTGGTCTTGAAATCCTGGCCTCAAGCCATCATTCTACCTCAGCGTCCTGTCGAAAAGGTCTAACTTGAAGAACTGGATGCTGTGATACATGCCTGTAATCCCAGCTTTGTGGGAGGCTGAGGCTGGAGGATCACTTGAGGCCAGGAGTTGGAGCCTAGTCTGGAGTTTTATATTTGACCTACAAAAAGCTGTTTTTGACTCAATAGATGTTAATTTAAGGTTAGATCAATAAGGCTTATTCTCAACTTAGAATTAATTGATGAAAATGTAGTTATGAATATTTCTTCACCTACATTCCAGACTACCTGGTCATTATGAATTTACAATAAGTTGAAAAACAAATTAAATCACAAACTATGATATATAATGTGAATATGAATGTAAGTAAAGTTTGAAGTTATCTTTTCTTTCAAAGGTCTTTTGAGGGAAATGGCAATAACAGCTAATATGGGGCAGTAATGTAACTAAGTCCTGATTTGGGTGGTGTAGACAGCCCATGTGTGCTGAATGAAAGGGAAGCCAAGTGGTAGGGGCTTTTAGGGAAAGCTTAGGGGTGGGGTGTGTGAGAGCTAGGGGCCAGGAGCAGAAGCACATCTCTTGGTACACACTTGGTTTGGTGTATAGGGAAGGCAGATAACATGAACTGTTGCACAGAAGCTCTGATGTGGTGCTTTAACCCCTGCCTGGAACTTTTAATATGTTTGCTTTCCTGTCTCAACATTTATTAAAACATCCATCTTACTCAGCAGTCTCTTAGGTTCAATTTTGTCTGTGGATTGATCTCTCTTTGGTATTTAAATATTCATGTTATATGGTCTTAAAATAGCTTGTTGTATAAAAAACTGTGGCTCCTTTTTCCTCATGGATGTTCTTACTTGATGTAAAAGATAGGCAGAAGATAGTCATGAATTGAATAAAATTTTCACATGTTGCACAGTGCTGAGAGTCAAGTATTAATACATGTCTGTAGACCCAGCTATTCAGGAGGCTGAGGCGGCAGGGTTGCTTGAGCCCAGGAGTTCGAGGCTGCAGTGCCCTATGATGGTGCCTGTGAATAGCCACTGCACTCTAGCCTGGACAGCACAGTGAGACTCTGTCTCAAAAAGCATAAAGTACAGAAACTTGGAATCAAATATTAACCTTAAAACTCACCTTGAAAGCTAGTGGTATATTAAATATTTATGTCTCTTGAAACAAAACTACAGGGTAAATGTCATTATAGGCAACTTGAAGGGGATGGTTGGGTATCTGTGTTATTTTGATGTGTTGGAATGTCTTCTGTCTGAGAAGTACTCCAAGTAAGTGGACCATTGGCTGGCAGCCTAGAGATACTTTTTATGTGGAGATTTTGGTAGGTGGAATTTGGTAAAATGGTATTTGACTTGTGTTCAACTTCAATGTTGGACAAATCTAATTTTAGGCATGATTATATTGAAATATAAACATAATACATTTATGTTACAGATTTAGAGAAACCCAGAAATTTGTTTGGTTCATAGAGTAGTGCATGAAATGGAGACTAATAAATTTGTGGTTTAAATTATAGATACTGTGATATCATAAAATATATATTTGGTCTTCTACCTCTTTTCTGGGTATGTAACTCCTAAAATCTTCAGAATCTCCAAAGTGGTATCTTTTTGTATGCTAATGTGACTGATAGCTGACAGCTATCAGGTAGCTTCAGGATGGGGGATGATCATTGGAAAGACCAAGGCAGGATTGGAAGGTTTCCATGCCCCCACCCCCATCCTCTGGTGGGGCAGTGAGGGGCTGAAGGTAAGTTGAATCACTAAGGTCAATGGCATAATCAATCATTACCTATGTAATGAAGCCTCTATAAAAACCCAAAAGGTCAGGGTCTGAGAGCTCCAGGTAGCTGAACATGTGGGTGTTCTTACAGCATGGCTCGTCCAGAAAGGACATGGACCCAGGCATGGAAGCTCCACACCCCTCCCCCTGTACCTTGCCCTGTGCATATCTTCATCTGTATCCTTTGTAATATCCCTTATAATAAACTGGTAAACATAAGTAAATGTTTCCCTGAGTTCTGTGAGCTGCTTTAGGAAATTAATCGAACAGGAGGAGAGGATTATGGGAAACCCAATTTAGAAGCACAGGCAGAATAATCTAGGGCTTGTAATTGGCATTGAAATGGAGGACAGTCTTGGACTGAGCCCACAATCTGTGGGATCTGATGCTACCTCTAGGCAGGTAGTACTGGAATTGAATTAGAAGATATCCACCAGCTGGTGTCTGCTGCAAAATTGATTGCTTGCTGTTGGTGTAGAGAAATCGCCACGTTTGGTCACAGAAGTCTTGTGTGTTGTATGAGAGCAGAGGAAAAAGAGTTCATTTTTTTTCCCCCACTCATATACCTGGGTAAATTTTACCACATTTAGTGGCTTAAGAGGGGAGGAGATTTTTATTACTTAATTTGTGTCTTCATACAATTATCCTCAGTGTAAAAGTTTTCCAGTTCTAGAAGGAATACATGTTCAAGTTACAGGGAATTTTAAAAGGCAGAAACATTTGAAAGAAAAAGAAATTACTCATTGTAGTAATCCCATCATCAATTTTTGGGTGAATTTTCTTTCTTCCCTCCTTCCTCCTTCCTCACTCTTCCGTTGTTATCCTTTGCTTAGTTTTTAACTAAGACATGATCATGGTTTTATTATAAATAAGAATGTTCTGCTTTTTTCATTTAATACCATAACAAAGCATTTTTGTTCATTATAAACTGCCGTCATTTTAAATGGCTGAATTGAATTGCGTCATGTAAAATGAACCATGGTTTACCAAACCATCCCCTCATTCATTGTTAGACGTGGAGGGGGAATTTCTTTGCTATCATAAATGGTAATGGTGAAGGGATCATTTCTGTATGAAGTTTTTTTGTTTGTGGTATTACTGTAAGCTAAATTAATGTGCAGGGATTTTTAAATTAATAACGACAGATATGACAAAAGTAAAAATGTAAACATTTCTCTTATGTTTTCTTTTTCTTTTAGCGGTCTAAATTTATCAGTGTTTAAATTTTTGAAATTATTATCCCTTTTCTCTTCTTTTTAGTCTCTCAATTTTTGGTTTGTTTGACCTTAGTCTATTCATAATCTATGTTCACTAAGTAATAGTCGATAAATCCTTGAAGTATTTATTTTATATACTATGGATATTTTGGATATTTTTCTATCTTTTTATTTTCTCTTGTATTTTGTATTTTCAATGCATCCACTTGATTGTTATCATTTCTTGTCCATCTTTGAAACATTTCATTGTCTAAGAAACAGCTTAGTGAAATAATGTTTTCAGTGATGTCTGTGTAGCCTGTAAATAGTACATAGTATTTTTTATTTTGCCTTTAAAGAGAACTAGTGAATACAAAGCTATTTATTAATAATTTTATTTCATGTTGTATACCATATTTTGTGATTTAAGTTGTTTGATTTTCATCTTCACGTAAATTCATAATTACTAAGTTGTTTGGTATGTAGGGGAGGAAAACTTTTTCTCTACCCTTATAGGTTCTATCCCTGAGGTTTGTGAATTAAACCGATAAAAGATTAACAGGAGAAAAGGCTTACAAATTGTATTGATGTTAATATTTTTACGTGGGAGGGCTCAGCAGTGGAGGAAGTCTTCAAAGAAAAGAAGTAAGACCCCAAAGAAACACTTAGATCAGAGGCTCATATATTATACTAACAAAGGGTGATAGGTAATGAAATGACAAAAGAAAGGGGGTTTGGGTTTCCAGGGCAGAAAAATTGTGGGAAGGCTGTAGTTACCATAGAGGAAACTAATGGTAGGGAAGGGTTATTTAGTAAGGTTTTTCATGCAGAAAGTCCTGGTGCCACCTGTCTGCTGTGGTAAGAGTTGTTCTCTTCCTGATGTAGAAGGGGGGGATTTATGCCTTACTTTTCGGTAGAAGATGGGAGAGCAGAGAACTTTAACCGAATCTGTTGATTCTTAATTGCCTTCAGCTCAAAATAATTAGTATACGAAAATGGTATATTGGGAGATAGCATGTCTTGATCCTCTTCAGGAGTTTGTGGTTCTTCAAGTTAATCTGGCTAAAAATACTTGTATACTTTATATGAAAATGCATTTTCTGTGCTGAATCTTAGGATTAATAAAGCATTTAGGTTTTATCGAAGGGGGATTTCTTAAAATTTCCAGAGTTTAAGAATTATTTGTAAACAGTGGTTCTAGGTAGAGGTGGTAGTGTGGTTTTTAAAAACTACCAATTATTGAGCATTTTCTTGTTTTGAACACTTTATTTTCTCTCTACTAACTTTAAGTTGTCCTAAGGCGGAGGATTGATTGCATGAGGTCAGGAGTTTGAGACCAGGTTGGGGAATGTAGTGAGACCTCGTCACTACAAAAAATAATACAGTTTAGTGGGGCATCACATATGGAAGCAACATTCTTCAGGTGTCAGGCAGGTGGGAGCAGGGAGGAGGGGATAGGTAAACGCACACTTAATGGGTGTGGTATGTGCCGTCTGGGGAATGGGCACACTGGTAGCTCTGACTTGGGTGGTGCAAAGGTAATTTGTGTAACCAAAGCGTTTGTACCCTTGTAATACTCTGAAATTAATAATAAAAATGAACAGAATGAATATAAAAACCTGGATAATCATAACAGATACACACACACACACACACACACACAAAATTTAGCTGGGCATGGTGGCACATGCCTGTAGTCCCAGCTACTCAGGAGGCTGAGGCAGGAGGATTGCTTGAGCCCAGGAGTTTGAGGCTGCAGTGAGCTGTGATCATGCTATTGCTCTCCAGCCTGGGTGACAGAGCAAGACTCTGTCTCTAAAAAAAAAAAAAACAAACTTAAAAAAGAGAGAGACTGCTTTCTGTATGCCCAGTTGCCTTACTCAGTGCCTCCTACATAGGAGAGTATTCATGAGGAGGGAGTGACTGTATATTATTAACGGTATTTGAGGCGAGAGCATCAGCTCTGCTTACGAAGTTAGCTAAAAACATGAGCTATAATCTGTGTAAGGGGGGTAGGTCGGAGTTGCTTTCAAACAACTTGGATCCTTTATGTGGCTTCATTTTTAACGTAGCTAAGTGTTTGCCTACTTGGCTACATCTTCATTTTTAAAATTCCTCTCCCCAATGTAGTTGAACAGCATATTTTAGGATTTCTCTAGTATTTAAATTCCAAGAAACGGAATTTTGCTATTTGGCATGAATACTATTTGAGAAATGGGTTATGTTTAAAAAATAAAAAAGCCAGTGTTTGGGAAATATAATGAACAAAATCTGTCAACCCAGAAATTCTCTCCATGAGAGTGGAGAAAGAAAACAGTTTTATATTAATAATTGAATAAGGATTATATCAGACTGCTTTGCACATCACAGGCAGTCACTAAAGAGTTGGCAAAGACAGAAAGAAATTGTACTCTTTTCTGTAGCTAAGTGGTTACAATCCCTAATATCCATGTTTTCAATATAAAATTGCTAATTTTATCTTATTTTTATGACTAGAGGTAGGTTTTACAATTTGGAGTCAGGTGACAAATTAGGAAATTAGGAGATTGTGTATTGTCTCCCTTGATTACATTTCAGTGATGGCTTTCAGGGTTTTTTTTTTTTTTTTAGGAAATATTGTCAAGTTATAAGACTAGAGACTTAGATTTACATACATTGAAAGGGAAGGAGAAAGAAATTCTGAAAAAAGAAAAGGGGGAAGGGTCTCTTTCATTTTGTTTTCAACAGGGAGAATTTTGCCCCATATAAATCTGTTATTTTGTATCTGTTCCATGGCTGCCTTTAGTGATTTAGGTTTGGCTGCAGTTAAAATTCTCATAGCACTTTTGTTACTAGGAACTTAGAGCCCTTCAGATCTTTTTTGTTTTCTGTGTTAGCTTGCCAGTATTTTTGATAGTGTTTTAATGTCACAATGTTTATATTTTTTTCCTCTTGGTTTCCCTGGGACTTTATGGAAATTGTGCACTTCGGGCTTTATGAGAGTAGGAATGAAATCTGGACAGTGGTATTTGTAAAATAAATAGTATCAAAATCTGTGACTCATGATAAAATGGATGAATTGGGAGTTTTCTGTTACCGGTTTTGAAAATTCAAACCAGGAAGCTCTAGGTGCTCTCATTACTACTAGCCTGTGGAAGAATATAGCCTACTACTACTGCATTTAGACCTTAATGCAGGTTAAGTTTGCTGGTTTGAACCCAAACTTGATTGAGTGTCTGATATGTGGTGGCATGTCTATTTCAGAGTTACCTTAAAGGTGCCTATGAAACAGGATTTCACAGGTTTGTAATTTAAGTCATGGACATCAATTAAAATTAGAAAATGACTTAGTGGCTTTGTGTTGTCAGCATAAAAGCTGCCATTGTACTTGGCATATTATTACCTTTCTAATGTATATACAGAATTATCTAGGGAAATAATTTGGATACCTTAGCAATAATTTTGTAATAGTTAAGTTCATTGAATTTTAAATAATTGTCATTTATTATTTTGGTTATTTGTTACCAGAAAAGGTGACTCTGAATCAGGAACAATCTAGAGTGTGATGATGTGTGTGATGTTTCATCTTGTTTAGGTAGCAGTATAGAATGGAATTAAAAATCAGATGAAGTCTGAGGTAGCCTGAGAAAACACAGACTCTGACATATTGGGAGATGGGAAGATATCGTCATGTAACACATGATACTGACTTACCTTAGAGTTTGTTAAGTATTTTTAAAGTCATATTTTACCAGGGGAAAATGTAATTTAATGCCAAGAGTTTTCCCTTATATCTAATCAGATTGTACTAAGTTTTTTTTTAGTTGTATAAGAACATAATATACTCATTTTAAAGGGCAGCTCTTTTAGTTTTAGACCATGTATTTTCTTTTTCCTTTTTCTTTCTTTCTTTCTTTTTTTTTTTTTTTTTTTGAGACAGAGTCTCACTCTGGTGCCCGGGCTAGAGTACAGTGGCGTCAGCCCAGCTCACAGCAACCTCAAACTCCTGGGCTCAAACGATCCTCCTGCCTCAGCCTCCCCAATAGCAGGGACTACAGGCATGTGCCACAGCACTCAGCTAATTTTTCTATTTTTCAGTAGAAGTGGGATCTTGCTCTTGCTCAGGCTGGTCTTGAACCCCTGAGCTCAAGAAGTTCTCCTGCCTCAGTCCCCCGGAGTGCTAGGATTATAGGCGTGAGCCACCATGCCCAACCTGCGTTTTCTTGTTTCCCAATAGATAAATGCATTATTTTATGAGGGATTTTATTCTGATAAGTTGAATATGAAAATTTTGTCAAGTAGCGAATTTCTTAAAGTTGGTTTTTAAAAATGAGTTATCTCTTCTAAAATATTCTCTCTGATTGCTTTTAGGTTACCTAGGGTATGAATTAATACAGACTTGGAAACTCTGAAAGAACTTAGAATCAGCATTTTGAGGTAAATATGTACATACTAAAGTAGTGTTAAGGTTGACCCTTCAGTTTTATTAACTTCTTAGTAAAACAAATTTGTGTACGAAATGAGAAAGTGTAACCTCCATGTGAATGTCTCTTAAAAGACTGGAGTATTCATAGTAGGTGAAAGGAGACCTCTGATGGTTTGTTCTTCCTGAGCTTATGGTAGTGGATGCATCACAGCAAGCTAATGAGCACAAACTAAACCTGGTGTCAAATCTAACAAAATCACCCTTTTTGATTAAATCAATCTTTTCATATCTATGCTTTATGCCTTCTTAGTTTTTGGTTTATAATCTCTTTTAGAGAGCCATCCCAAATTAAAATTTTTCCCCAACATTAATATTGTTAACTATGTTCTTGAATTCTTATATTCACAAATGAATTCTATAAAAGTTTGTAGTATAGGTTTAACTGTTCTTTGAGTTTGTGTTTTTAATTCCATTTTGAGAAATTGGAATTGCTGAGGGATTTTATACATGTATTAGAGCCTTATTACTAGGTTATTTGGATTTCTCAGCCAAGTACTTCTTCTGGTGACCTTTATTTCTTTTGTCTATGTAAATTTGGGAAATAACATGTGATTTTTTTTTTCATTTTTCTATAAAGCACTATCGTTAGAATTTATTTACTTTGACTACAAGGAAATCAAACAAAGTAAACCATTTTGAAATCTTTTCTTGAAATTTTCCGTAGCTTTTTATTTCCCCAGATCTCTGGGAATTAAACATGCTGTTGTTGTAGCTCATTCTCTTGTTCTTTGTTTTAGGATAAGATTGGTGTCCTAAAATAACCCAAATGTCTATTGTTTAAAATTTAATAAAAAATAATGGCCTTTTATTCAACTCTTCATATCAATAGGGCTCTCTTGTTTATATTCAGTTTACAGGAATCTTAAACTTGGCTATTTTTGCATTTATTTTTAGAGCAGAAGCTTGGGCATGCTGTGATTTTCCAATGAACTGCTGTCACAATGTCAAAATGCAGTTCAGACAACAGCAACACAGAGATCTCAAACATTAAAACGGTAAATCTGTGATTTATCATATGTAGAAAGAGGAAGAGAGTTTATTCTTTTTTTCTTGTCTATTACTAAATTATAGTCATGGGTCACTTAACATCGGGCATACATCCTGAGGATACATTCTGAGAAAGGCATCCCTAGGTGATTTCATTGTGCAAACATCATAGGGTGCACTTACACACACCTGGGCTATATGGTATGGCCTGTTGCTCCCAGGTGACAAACCTGTGTAGCACGTTACTGTACTGAATACTGCAGGCAGTTGTAACATTGTGCTATTTGTGTATCTACTCATATCTAAACAGAAAAGGTAGTGTAAAACTATAGTGCTATAATCTTGTGGGACTACTGTTGTATATGTACTCCATTGTTGACCAAAATGTCGTCATTCAGTGCACGGCTATATTTCTAAGTGAATAATTTGTGGAAGCTATGAAACAACCTTACTAATTTTATGTGTGTAAATTGTTTGATGAGAAATTTAAAACCTGTAGTTGAAAAACAGTCAAATGGAGTTATTCTTTTGGCTCTGCCAAAGCAGTTAACTATAAGCATCTATGAAACTATTGAACTTTTACTTACCAGCAGAGATTCAGAGCTTTTCCTTAAGGCCAAGTTAAAAAAAGTCTACTTAAACATGCCAAAGAAAGTTAAAATTGGCAAAATTATAGGTTCTTCTGTTTTCACATTATTATATTACCTCTTGGATTTGCTTTCCCTAAATAGAAAGTATGTTACTGGGGCTAGCCACTGTCTACTAAATGAATGAAAATTAATTTATATATTATAACCTTATGGAAAATATAATTGGAAGGGCTAAATTGGTGTCTTTTATTTCCTTGTTTATTTATTTATTTCCTTTAATTCTCTCTCTTGTCAGAGCTCGTAGGAGTGGGGTTGATGTGTGTTTGCAAACCAAATAGAAATACATCTTGACCTATCCATGATTCTGTTGTGGACATTATTGTGTGGACACTAATGAATTTCAGATTCAGGTTATGAAATTGTTAATTTAAATATATTTCATATATATAGGACATTGTAGCTGGAAATTTAAGAGATGCAAAGAATGAGACACACATCTTGTTCTTACGGAGCATGTGTTCCAGTAAAAGAATAAGGTGTTTATGTATGTGTCTGTGTGAACATATGTAATATGATATAAATTATGAAAGACAGATGGAAGCTGTTTGAGGTTTTTTTGTCAGGTGAGTGCATTGTTTACCATGTCCTGGATATGGTTTGGTACAGTGGGTAATACGAGTAAGTAAGACATACAGTTCCTATACTCAAGGAATCCTATTAATAGTTTAATTGGTCATATTTAAATGAGAATGGAGATTTAAGAGAAATTATCTAAATAGAAATTGTTTAAAAATTATAGAAGTATACTTTATTTTATGAATATTAGGCAATATACCCCAAGCCTCCATAGTATGACTGTTGAGGTCAGTTGGGTTTAGCACATAGGTTGAAAATGCAGCATTAAACACTTTTAGGTGGCCAATTAGGGAGGATGTATAATAGGTCATAGGCATTCAGCCAGCAGAGATTTCTCTTCACTTGTGGAAATTCTGGTGAATGGTGATGAGGCAGTGATAGGATAGCATTCTAAGCTAGGTGAATGAGCCAAGTGAAAGAATAGAGGTGACTCAGGTCAGGCCATCTTGTATAGGGGACAGTAATGGTCAGAGCAGCATTTGAGACCAGATATCACAGAGAGATGTGATTTGATTAATTTCCTATTTTAATATTGAATTTTTTAAAACTTTTTAAATTGACACATAATTATACATATTTATGGGGTACATAGTGATGTTGTGATACATACAATGCACAGTGATTAGGTCAGGGTGATTAGCATATCCATCATCTCAAAGATTTATCATTTCTTTGTGTTAGAAACAGTCAATATCTCCTTCTAGCTGCTTGAAACTGTTGTTAACTATAGCCATCCTACAGTGCTACAGAACTGCGATCCCCAACCCCTGGGCCATGCATGGGTACCGGTTGGTGGCCTGTTATGAACTGGGCCGCACAGCAAGAGGTGAGGGGCAGGTGAGCAAGTGCCCCACCCACTGTCCGTGGAAAAATTGTCTTCCATGCAATTGGTCCTGGTGCCAAAAAGGTTTGGGACTGCTGCTGTAGAACACCAGAACTTATTCCTTCTATCTAGCTGTAATTTTGTATCCTTTAGCAAAGTTCTCCCTATTCTCTTCTTCTCCCTACTCCTCCTAGCCTCCAGTATCCTCTCTTCTACTTTTTACTTCTGTGAAATCAACTTTATTTTAGCTTCCACATGAGTGAGCACATGCAGTGTTAAACTTTCTGTGCCTGACTTATTTCACTTAATATAGTGTCCTCCAGTTTCTTCCATGTTGCTGTGAATGACAGGATTGTGTTCATTTTTGTGGCTAAATAATATTCCACTGTGTAGATATACCACATTTTCTTTATCCATTCATCTGTTGTTGGACACATAGGTTGAGTCCATATCTTGGCTGTTGTGAATAATGTTGCAGTAAATGTAGGGGTGCTGCTGCCCCCTCAGTATACTGATTTCCTTTTCTTTGGATAAATGCCCAGTAGTGGGATTGCTGGATCAAATGGTAGTTTTATTATATGGTAGTTTTTTGAGGAACCTCCATACTGTTCTCCATAGTGGCTGTACTAGTTTACATTCCCACCAACAGTGTATAAAATTTCCCTTTTCTCTGCATACTCACCAGCATTTATTGTTTTCTGTCTTTTTGATAATAGCCATCCTAATTGAGGTGAGATGGTACCACACTGTGGTTTTGATTTGCATTTCCCTGATGATTAGTGATGTTGAGCATTTTTTCAGCTATCTGTTGGCCATTTGTATGTATTTTTTTGAGAAATATCTGCTCAAATCATTTGCCTGTATTTTACTCAGAGGGTTTGGTTTTTTGCTGATTTGTTTGAGTTCCTTGTATATTTGGATATTAATCTCCTCTCAGAGCAATAGTTTGCAAATATTTTCTCCCATTCTGTAGGTTGGCTTTTTACTCTGTTGATTATTTCCTTTGCTGTGCAGAAGCTTTTTAGCTTGATGTAATCCCATTTGTCTAAATTTGCTTTTGTTGCCTCTGCTTACTCAAAAAATCTTTGCCCAGACCACCAGACCAGTGTCCTGGAGCAGATCCCCAATGTTTTCTTCTAGTAGTTTTATGCTTTTGGGTCTTAGGTTTAGGTCTTTGATCCATTTTGAATTGATTTTTGTATAGGTTGAGGATTAGGGGCCTAGTTTTATTCTTCCAGGTATGGAAATCTAGTTTTCCCAGCACCATATATTTAAGAGACTGTCCTTTCCCCAGTGTATATTCTTGGTGCTTTTGCTGAAAATCAGTTGGCTGTAGATACCTGGATTAATTTCTGGGTTTTGTATTCTGTTCCATTGTCTGTATTTCTGTTTTTATGCCAGTACAATACCGTTTTGGTTACTACAACTTTGTAGCATATTCTGAATTCATAATGTGATGCTCCCAACTTTGTTCTTTTTGCTCAGGATTGCTTTGGCTATTTGGGGTCTTTGTGGTTCCAGACAAGTTTTAGAATTTTCTTTTTTAATTCTGTGTCATTGATATTTTGATAGGGATTGCATTGAATCTACAGTTTGCTTTGAGTAGTATCAAATTGCTTCTTTATGAATTCCCTTCTGATAGTTTGTATTATTTTCTTTTTTGCAAAAGCTGATAGAATCCTTATCTTTTGACAGTTAAGCATTTAATTTCTGTATTCTCTTATTTTTGACAGTTCTTTTTACAATGAATGTGTATCTATTTTCCCTTTATTTAGAGCCTAAATGCTGATAAATACATACCTTTCATTTCAATGTTTAATGTTTTCTTTACTTTTATTCTCAAATTGATACCTAGAAGCCAACCACCTATCATTTTTTCCCAAACTCTGTGCAAGTTTTAGTGTGGAATAGGGAAAGTTATAAGACATGTCTTGTTTTGTAAGAAAGAAATTATCTCTGTTTTGAGATGCCAGGAACATAGCCCCGGCAATGAGTGAATTTGTGACTCCTCCTTTCCCAAGCTCTTCATCTGCTGGTTTATAAGAATAGGCTTGTCACACCTGGATGAAGTTGGTGTCTTAAGGTGACACTGGGCATGAGGAACAGTGGAAGTCTAGGACTTCTTTTCTTTTCTTTCCTTTAACATTTTTTTTTAGAGACTGCATCTCCCTCTGTGGCCCAGGCTGGAGTGCAGTGGCATGATCACAGCTCACTGTAACCTAGAACTCCCAGGCTCAGGCTATCTTCCCGCCTCAGCCTCCTGAGTAGCTGGGACTCCAGGCATGCACCACCAGGCCTGGCTATTTTTTAAATCTTTTATAGAAATGGAATTTTCACCATGTTGTCCAGGCTGGTCCTCAAACTCCTGGGTTTAAGCAATGCTCCCACCTTAGCCTCCCAAAGGGCTGGGATTATAGACGAGGCCCGGCCAGGGCCTTCTTTTCCAAATAGAATTTGGGTGTGCTTTGTTAGTCTTGGGTCAGCTTCCCTGGCCTTCCTGATTTCCCTTGGGCTCTTACTATCTTGTACAGAGGGAAAACTGCCCAGATTTCCCCCCACTTTGATTGTTTCTCAAATAAGCATCTTTGCAGTTTTAGAAAGGATTTCTTGATAGCCAAAAGTGAAAAAAATACTCATAAGGACAACTAAGGAGAAAATTTCTAAGTTTCAGATGTTTAGAAGCTTCTAGATAGAGAAGCTTCCCTGGTTTCTTGCAGTGTGGAAATGATGATAGACTCTTGACTTTTCTCCTACAAAGCTTTGTCGTGATCTGGCAGCAACACTTCATTATCTCCATATTTCTGGTCTGATTGTCTTTTTCTCTGTTTAGTCCCCGACTTTCTTTTCCTTTTTCCTTTCCTTTCCTTCCTTTTCCCCTTTCTTTTCTGTTCATTTCTTTCTTCTTTTTTACCTAGACCTTTTTCAGGAAGAGATAATGGTGATTTAGAGTATCATTTCATTTTCTTTTATTCATGAGTTGCAGAAAATTTAACTCAAGCTAGCTTGGACAGTGAAGGAATTTGTCGGCTTAGGTAGTTGGAAAGTCTGTTGTTAGGCTGGGCTTTGAGATTGGTTGATCCAGTGGTTCATTGATGTCTATAAGGACCCAGTTTCTTTATTTTTGCCATCCCATATGTAGACTAGTTTCATCCTAAGGCTAGGTCTTTTCATGGTTGTAGGGTAATTTCAGCAACAAATGGGGCTGATCATTTCTTGAGCATGTTCTGAGGGAAAGAAAGAATTTCTCTCAACCATCAAATGAAAGTCCTAAACTTCTTACTGTTGAATTAGCATGAACCAGTTCCTCTGGCCAAGGGAGAGCTGTGCACCCATCGATTTAGATCTGGATGACTGGCTCACAGCAGAAATAAGAAACGGAATCCTTGATGACTGTAGTGAGCTACCATTTGGCTGGGACCAAGCTGAGTTGGACACAGCTGTTACCCATGGAAGAGGTGGAGAGTGGATGTTTGAGAGAGAGGCAGAGAGTCAGCTGTTGTTGTGTCTTTGAACACATAAAGGATGAAATGTTTATTTGTATTTAAGTAGGAAATGAAGAAAAAGGTTTGTGTTGCAAGAATAAGAATAGGACGAAGGATATGTGCTTTATAAACGTTTGCTCCACTGGCTTTGTCAGCACATGTGCACGTGTGCTCGCTTGCTCGCTTTCTCTGTGGGATTCTTTTTCTGAACCATTTAAGTTGCATACATCATGGACATTTACCCCTAAATACTTTAGTGTATATTTCCTAAGAATAAGAATATTCTCATAGTGCAGTTATGAACTTCAGAAAATTTTAGCATTGCTATTATCTAGAGTTTTGAAAATGGACTAATGTTCTTTATAAGTGAGATTAGTATCTCTTCAGAGATACCTGCACTTGCATGTTCATTGCAGCATTATTCACAGTAGCCAAAATATTGAAACAACGTCAGTGTCCATCTGCCCAGCTGCCCATCAATAGAGAAATTGATAAATTGTAATACACACACACAGGAATATTTTTCAGCCCTAAAAAATGATGGAAATCCTGCCATTTGTGATAAGATGGATAAACCTGGAGGATATTATGCTAAGGGAAATAAGCTAGCCACAGAAAGATAAACTCTGCATAATGTCACTTATATATGGAATCTAAAAAAGTAGAATTCTTACAAGCAGAGAATAGAATGCTGGTTACAAGGCAGGAGAAAGGAAAATTGGGACATGTTGGTTAAAGGGTACCAAGTTTCAGTTATGTAGGGTGAATAAGTTCTAGAGATCCAATGTACAGCATGGGGTCTGTAGTTAATAATATTGTGTTATATACTTGAATTTGCTAAGAGAGTAGATCGTAAGTGTTCCCACCACACCAAAAAAATGATATGTATGTAAAGGGATGGATATATTAATTAGCTTGACCATAACAGATCACTATATATATGTGTATCAGAGCATCACACTGTATGCCTTCACTATCGCCAATCTCAACTTTAAAAAATGTCTTCTATGGCATTGTTTTCCTCCAGTACAGGATCTAGTCTGATATCAAGTATTGTGTTTGTCATGTCTTTTTAAAAATTTTCCTTAATCTAGAACATTTTCATAGTTTTTCTTTGTATTTTACGACATTGAATTGTTGAAGAATATATTCCCCCCCTTTAAAAAATAGGACATTCCTCATTTGTTTTTTAGATTATTTTTCTGGAGTTATTAGTTATTGTTAATAGTGTTATCCATATAAGAAGAAACAGTGATGATCTTAGGGAGGGGTGCTGCTAGTTCCTGGATATACCTGGTTGTACTGTAGTTATAAATTTAACATGTCAGGAGATTCAAAAGGTTTGGTTGTCAAGGCAGGGGGAGATGGATTGGTTATTTATTAATACATCACTGCCCTCTTTTCTCCTTTGTTTTCTATTTCTATCCACCAGCAGGATTTATGTTTGTTTCCTGATGCCTTCCACCATGTCTTTGATAAATCTGGGTGAAAAGGGAGGGGTCAGGCTTTGATTAGTGTTTGGGTTGGGTGAAAAGGGAGGGGTCAGGCTTCAGGGTGAATAATCTAATCGTAGACAGTCCGCAGTCTGTAGCCAGGAGGGAGAATTATAGAGGTATTGTAAGAGTGGTGGTGGTGAGGGGGGCAGTTCAGTGCAAGAGCTTGCAGATCTTAACCTAGGGCCTTCAGAGTGGCCTGTTAATCTAAGGAAATTAGGCAAAATAGACGTCCACATAGTATTCTTGGCCATTGTGTTGAGAAAAAAATTTGCCTGATGGGCCTGCAAGTCCTGGGGGCCTGAGGAATTTGGAAAAGTGGCTACTAGTTATGGGGTAAAAGGAATGGCTATTGGGGCTTTGGTTCAGTAGAGAATGAGCAGATTATTTCTCATGAAGAACACAGTTCTCTTTGATCCAGGCAAAATAATGGCTTGATAGTTTCTCATAAACTTTGCTTGCCACCTTCCTCTGAGAAGGAGTATGAGAGTGATTGTGCTCCCTGGTCCATAGACTTGCTGTCTTGCCGAGGTCCTTAGCTCCTGCAGTGGTGTGCCCTTGCACAAATTACTTGAGATAGCACTTTGTAGTAGCTGGATGTTGAATTCTTGTCCACTGAATTAATTTCTGTAATTAGAGTTCAGTATTGTGCTTCTGCATAGAAGAGACTCTAAAGATTTTTTGTTGAATTAGATGCAACGACTTAAGTTATGTGTTGTACTGTGGTTATAAATTTAACATGTCAGGAGATTCAAAAGGTTTGGTTGTCAAGTAACAAAGAGTTGTATTCTGTCTTCTGGTTTCATAGAGTAATAGCAATGAATACTGTAAAGCAGTACAAGGGAGAAAATTCCCTACTGGGGGCAAGTAAATTCTGCTGATAGCCAGGAAAGCTGGTGATAGACTTTTACAAAGAGATTGGAAATCTTAACCCTCTGCTCACAGGTTAGGAATTCAATTTTTGTCATTTTACCCAATCAAATTTATGTATGGGAAAAACTATATGAAATACAGAAAAGTGCTTAGATACCATGAAAAAAATTTTCATTTCATAGAATGATGTACTTAGTTTTAATTTATCTAAGATATATATAATTTTAAAGATACATGTTTAAATAGTTGGTCAGCTGTGCAGTTGTCATAGGTTGTCAATTGAGAAAAAAGACCTTCTGTGTACATGGTTTTTTGATAAAATGACATAATTTTGGCAGGCATTTGAATCTTTTCTATGTTGTAGGCATAGTGCTCACTGCCCTCCATACATTGTGTCATCATTTTTTCAATAATAGTGTCATATAACAAAGAATGTTTGAAATATATTTATGTACATATTTATGTATTTTATATATATACATATATATTTAATAAGGCATCATACTATACATATTTGCTTTTAAAGTGTATATTATGGACACTGTTCTGTATCAGTAATTATAGATATGTATTATAATCTTAATGGATTCAAAGCATTCTATTATAGAGCTATACCATAATTTAGCTAGTTTTTTACAAATAGGTTTTAAAGTTATTTTTAAGTAATAATGCAGCAACAAATATTTATGTACTTATATCTTTCTGCAGCTTTCTGACTCCTTTAGACAAGTTTCTAGGTATAGAATTGCTGGGTCAGGCGTAAAATGCTTGACTTTTAAAGCGATCCTCTTACATCAAGAAAAAGCTTAAACAATTATAGGAAGAGTTTGAAAAGGCTCATAGGAGTGATATTCTGATGTTTCTCTTGTTTCTGTGCTTTCTTTTGTTTTTAACCCTGCATGGTTGTGTAATGGTATTCTTTTTCCCTTTTGTAGTAAGCTGTGCTAGAACAAAAATGCAATGAAAGAAACACTGGATGAATGAAAAGCCCTGCTTTGCAGCCCCTCAGCATGGCAGGCCTGCAGCTCATGACCCCTGCTTCCTCACCAATGGGTCCTTTCTTTGGACTGCCATGGCAACAAGAAGCAATTCATGATAACATTTATACGCCAAGAAAATATCAGGTACTAATGCGAACACTAATACTGGAGCACTCTTCACTAAAATGGAATATATTAAACTTATATAAAACTCATTTATCCTTTCAAGCCTCCCTCTTCTGATTAATTTTCTCATTCAAAACACTTTTATTCTTAATAGTCCTTTTCTTTTCTAACATCTGCTGGGTAATTGGATTTGATAGTTTTATTTGTGAAGTTCCTTATTTTTTTCTCCTCTGAAAACCGTACTGTTCCTTAATATACACTTAGGTGTGTTTGTCCTAATGAGCTGGGTAGGAATCTAGATTAGTTTGAAAATGCTCAACCGATGAACTGGTAGAACTACTCGTACTCTTAGTTCTTCATAGTACTCCAGAGAAGTATTCTGTGTGGGCAAAAATAATTTTTAAAGAAATTATAAATTCCACTTCAACATATTTTTACACGGGATAGCTATATATAACAGACATTTTATTCCTCTGATAATATTCTTGTATAAAGATGTAGAAAGTATGTTTTTGTGGTAAATTTATTGGAGGAAGATTTTAGAAAACAATGAAATTCCCTGATTTAAAACAGAACCCAGTTTTCTAAATTTTGTACTAAGGTAAGAAGTGTATAATCTTTTTTTTCCACCATATTTCCAGGTTGAACTGCTTGAAGCAGCTCTGGATCATAATACCATCGTCTGTTTAAACACTGGCTCAGGGAAGACATTTATTGCAGTACTACTCACTAAAGAGCTGTCCTATCAGATCAGGGGAGACTTCAACAGAAATGGAAAAAGGACGGTGTTCTTGGTCAACTCTGGTAATAAAAAGTTATTTTATCAAATTGTGGAGGAAATTTGATGAGATTTTATGTTTAAGTAGGTTTTCTCTGTGGGCACTAAGTTAAATTATTGGAAGTGAAGAGAGTTTGACAAATACTGTACTTGTTGAAGCTCTGCTAGCAGAAATATAATTTTGTCCTATTGCTTTATAGTATTTCTCTTAAATGTTCTAAATTTGAATTTCTTTTGAATGGATTACTTTTGGAACATAATCCAAGTTGTTGCTGTGATTTTTGTTCTTGATGTTTTAGCTTGACAAAGTATGTCAAAAGGTGCTTAATTATGGATAGGTAACTTTTGATTTATGATTTTGCTATACGATTTATAGAAAGAAAGCTAAATATGTTCTTAAAAGTTAGATATTCAATAAGACTTTAAAATACTGATTTTCGTATGTTTGGGATTATATATTAAAATAAAAAATATAAAATGTGAACCTAAGCTAAGACGGTCCTAATATTTCCATGTCACTCCTCTCCCTATTTTTAGACTGCCTCAGCATAGCTATGTGCATTAAATATGTATCAGAATGTCTTATTTCTTGGTGAAACGATCTGGTTTTATTGAATAAAGCAGGAGGGTGGGTCTGGAGTGGTTGCCATTCTAGCCTGGAAGGTATAATCTTAGATTAGAGGAAGTCAACTGTAAAGAAGAAAGGAGGTGGTATAAAGTTCTCTGAAATGAGTGACAAAAAAATGAGTTGGCGAGTCTAGTAAGTACATTTTGGAGGGTTACTTTGGAACTCTGATTTTAAATTGGCTACTTAAAAAATTTGCGGTTAGGACTAATGTATAATAATGATTTCCATAGCTGTTAATCATTAGTAGTCCAGAGAGCCAACTAGGTAAGATTCCTTTTATTTACATGGAGTGTTATATTTGTAATCAGCAAACCAGGTTGCTCAACAAGTATCAGCTGTCAGAACTCACTCAGATCTCAAGGTTGGGGAATACTCAAACCTAGAAGTAAATGCATCTTGGACAAAAGAGAGATGGAACCAAGAGTTTACTAAGCATCAGGTAAGACTTGTAGAGAAATTTCACTTTATAAATCCCTACAAGTCCTTGACGTGGTTTGTATATAACCTTGGTTGTCAGAGTTAGGGTTTGAAAATTCTACTTTTCCTATACTCTATCAGCCTATAAACTAGCCCTTAGGCACTCTATTTTACTAAAAATTCTCATCTTAAAATCAAATAAACTTACTAATTTTTATTGCCGTTACTTTGTAGAAAAGAAACAGTTTTCAGTGTGATCTACTTGCTTGAAAAACACAAATTCATATGACCTATTTCCAACTTGCAGTAAATTTCACAAAATTTACTCTTGAGTTAACGTGCTGAAACTGGAGAAATTTCGTGGTTGAGGTCTTTGGGTCTTTGATGGAGACTTTAACTCACGTTTCCATGTAGCCAGTGAATGTTGAGGGCTTTTTGTGTGTTGGTGTTGGGGCATATAAAGTGTTTGAGAAGAGATGCTTTTTAACTAACCTTAAATAGCCCACAGTCTACTAGTCTGTCTCACATACTGGGTTAAGTTCATTAATAAAGCATTTAAATGTCCACACAATGATAAACTAGGAAAAGAACATTTAGTCTGTGTCTTCTTCCAGAAAACCTTGTTAGTTTGCCAGAAAAAAAAAAAAAAAGAAATTAAAAACAGTGTAAATTATTCTTTGATTTGTCTAAATTGACAGGTCTCATCAGTTAAAATATGGCTGTGGGAACCAAAAATCCTAAAGTAGATTTAGTAGATTTATCATAAAGACATAGTCTCCATTGTCAAGAATTTTTTCCTGTAGTCTTTCTCAGTGTTTTCTGAATTTTCTTCTTGGTTTCAATGTATGAAATTATATACATTTAGAATTTTTATTTTAATTTTGACTAATGAATTTCTTAGTCCTCACCTACAATGCAATGGTTCATAAAAGTATATCCAGGCAGGTGGATGGGATGTTTGTATACTGATGCCGATTTTGTTTTAGGTTCTCATTATGACTTGCTATGTCGCCTTGAATGTTTTGAAAAATGGTTACTTATCACTGTCAGACATTAACCTTTTGGTGTTTGATGAGTGTCATCTTGCAATCCTAGACCACCCCTATCGAGAAATTATGAAGGTAAGTTTTTAGACTTTATCAGTCTTAATAATTTTACTTAATAAATTACTGAGTAAATGCAGGGTTTTTTAGATTTCAGAAGCAATGATATTAGTTACCAGTATTGGGAACTTGGTTCCAGCGTATGAATGAATGAATGTTAAATTTATGTTCCTTTAAATCTGTAATAAACTTAAATATACTAAAATAAATTACATATAATAATCTTTTGTAGTATATCTAGTTGTGTCTTTTTGAAAAACAGAACTTTTAAAGAAATTATAGTAATTCCATGAGTACTGTTATGTTGTCCTTGGTATGTTGATGTACTAAAAACAAATCGTTTTTTAGTATTTGTTAGTGATTTTGTTAGGTCTGGCCCCTTGGTGGACTGTTGTCCTGGTTCTTTGGCTCCTTGCTTGGAAAATTCACAAACAGGGCTGGTGTGACAGAGTGACCACAGGCGGGGAGCAATTCCACACAAATAGCTTTTATAGCAGAAAATAAGGGAGCTATACAAAGCAAGAATACGTTCCAGAGAGGAACGGGTCAGTCTCCATGAGTGGAGAAAGATGTTGAGGGCTTCCAGGTGGTTTCCTTTTATTGGCCTGATCTGGAGGAGGACTTAAAGGAGGTGTGGGATTTTACCAGATGATTGATGTACATGATTGACAGGTGTTCTTGTAACAAAGTTGCAGCTCCACCGGTGGGTGGGTGGGTGTGTCTTAAAAACCTCACGTTCCAGTGCGTGTGTGCGTGTGTGTGTCTTAAAACCTCAAGTTCCAGTGTGTGTGTGTGTGTGTGTGTGTGTGTGTGTGTCTGTCTGTCTGTTTGTCTTAAAACCTCAAGTTCCTGCTTGCAGTTGCTAGCTGTGTTTTCCTACAGTCCCTTCCCCTGCCCGGCGTTTCCACTCCTAGGAACTGCCCTCCTGGCCTGTATCTGGTGCCTGCAGATTTGGCCCCTGCCTAAGAATTTTGATTTGTTTTAATATGGTGATGTCTCTCTTGTGACCTTGCAAAGTTAAGTCATTACTGTCAGTGTCTTTTATTTTGTTAGCTCTGTGAAAGTTGTCCTTCATGTCCTCGCATTTTGGGACTAACTGCTTCCATTTTAAATGGGAAATGTGATCCAGAGGAATTGGAAGAAAAGATTCAGAAACTGGAGAAAATTCTTAAGAGTAATGCTGAAACTGCAACTGACCTGGTGGTCTTAGACAGGTATGCACTTACAATTGACTTGGCTTTAATGAGATTAGTTGTAACCAATATTTTAGCGTTCAGTATCTTTTGTAGTGCCTTGCAAATAGTACCTGTTTAAGTGAACAAATGGCTGTTTAAGGAACGAGCAAGACTAAGAATTCTTTATGAGTATAGTTACCTGCAAGTTCAAGAATCTAACCTTGTTTCCACAGAGAGTAGCAGATGGAGGCATTTCTGCCTTAAGAGATTATGTTGCATAAGGTGTCAGCTTTTCCTATTTGCTGATACTGCCAAGGGCTGGGAACTTTGACAGTAAATTTGTGGGGTTTTTTTGTCAGTAGGCATGCTTTGTTGTTTTGACCTAAACGTCAAAACATGTGAGCATGAAACTGAAAAAAACATCGATTTATTTAGAGAATTTGGCAATATACTTTAACATATTTGGAAATACCCTGTTGTTTTGGAAATGGGTTATAGATTTCTGAGAAAGGTACTGTTTATGATTTCCATGTTTGACTCTCTTCGAGGGGGTTACTATTTTTGAGTTTCATTGAAACACACACACACATACAGAACCTTATTCATTTAAGTTGGTAGAAGGAACCCTTCATAAGTTAGTAGGAAAATGGATTTTTAAATAAATGTAATTCAGTTCGTATCAAAATAGTCTTCTATATGTGTAGTTTTAAACAAGGCTAAAGATTACCAGGTGATTCTTTTTTTTTTTTTTTTTTTTTGAGACAAGAGTCTCAACTCTGTTGCCTGGGCTAGAGTGCTGTGGCATCAGCCTAGCTCACAGCAACCTAAAACTCCTGGGCTTAAGTGATCCTCCTGCCTCAGCCTCCCGAGTAACTGGGATTACAGGCATGCGTCACCATGCCTGGCTAATTTTTTCTATATATATTTTTACTTGTCCAGCCAATTTCTTTCTATTTTTAGTAGAGACGGGGTCTTGCTCTTGCTCAGGCTGGTCTCATACTCCTGAGCTCAAATGATCCGTCTGCCTCTGCCTCCCAGAGTGTTGGGATTACAGGCCTGAGCCACTGCACCTGGCCCAGGATAGTTATAATAAATAGAGAAGACCGATTCCTTAGGTTATGGAGTTGAGTTAGACATGGATTTGAACACTAATTGTAAGCTGTGCAACCTTGGGTGAGTCTGTTCCCTAAACCTGTAAAAGGGCGTTTACACTGGTTTCATGGAATTCTTTGATGATTAATTACATTGACACATAGAGAACTCCTTGACATTAGTAGGAATTTGGGAAAAGTTCTCTTTGTGGAGTGAGAAGAAAGGTAACATTTTGAATTCATCAAACATAGGTATCCAAATGCCATATGAAATACAAATCTTGTGACCTTTAGGACATACTATTTCTGACTTACCTGAGCCAACACTGTGATGTAAAAGTCTATACTTGTGCTTTTGTCTGACCTGACTTAGAGTGCTTGGCCTATATTACTTGAAGTTTTTGGGAAGAAGTAGAGGTATTAGAACATTTAAGTAAAACTGGTGAGTAATCTGTTGGATAAGCATTACCTAATTCTCCAAATGTGGCTCTTTGGTTAAGTATAAATTCTGATTTGGGTTAAGAAAAATGAAAACTATAGTATTTAAGTGTATTTTTACTATATTTCTTTTCCTTAATTAAAATCATTGTATGTGCTTTTACAATATTATTGGCCATTCTTGTCATCATATTTTATGGAAGATATGAAAGATCCAAGGAATCCATGAAAGTTGGAATTATCTTTATGAGAATATTAAAAATACATTAAAAGTAAAAGTGATACTTGCTAAAAATTTCAAGTGGTATGGAAATGGATAAATTTAATGATACCCTCCCCCCCCCCGCCGCCACGTCCACGATCTGTCCTCCCATCTTTGTTTCTGCTTCTGAGAAGTAATCATTGAGTTTCATGAATATCCCTGTTCCTCATTCTGGCTGATGCCTAAGAGGCCAAAAAATGGAAGTCTAAACCTAAAAAACAAAACAAAGAAACATGGGATAATAATGAAATCTGTTTACAAAATTCTTTGAGTGTCAGCTCGCAGCTCCATGTAGTCATTCCTTGAGACTTGATGGGCAAACAGTACACATTATGTATCCTAATCAGAAAATCTGAAATTCAAAATGCTTCATAAATCACAACCTTTTGAGTGCTGACATGATACCACAAGTGGAAAATTCCATACCTGACTTCATACGATGAATTGAAGTCAAAATGCAGTCAAACTTGGGTCATGTACAATATTACTAAAAATATTATATAAAATTACCTTTAGGCTATGTGTACAAGGTGTATATGAAACATAAATGAATTTTGTGTTTAGACTTGGGTCTCATCCCCAAGATATCTCATTATGTATATGCAAATATTCAAAATCTGAAAAAAATTTGAAATCCAAAACACTTCTGGTCCCAAGCATTTTGGATAAGGGGTACTCAACCTGTACAGATAAAAGTGAGTACCACTTTAGGAAGACATTTGTGAGTCTGCTTTTTATCCTGATTTAGGTATACAAACTGAAACTAGGGAGGTTGTTTCTTTTTTTTTGTTTTGGTTTAGATACGTAAGTGGATCATAATGCTGTAGTTAGTTTTTAAACAAAAGGTATTCATGGAGGCAGTGGGGTTTGGCTGAAAGAACCTTCAGAGGAAGGCAGTCCTGAGTTTTGTTTAAACAAAATCAATGTCTTTAAACTTTCATAATCCTCCCTGTGTGAGGATTAAGTTAGGAGGTATGTAAAGTTCCCAGCATAATGATTTGGAATGTGGTAGATGCTCAATTTGTATTTTCTTCTTTCTCTTCTTCTCCCCTTTCCTTTTGAAAACATCTTTTAAATAATGCTTTACTAGTTTATAAAAAATGTTACATACTTACTGTGGAGAAATTTGGTAATATAGAAAAGTAATAATTAAACACCTAAAATCCCACCCCACTGCTAAAATTTTGACATATTTTCTTGGTATCTATACTCTTTTCCTTGGTTTTTAAAAAACTTTTTTCTTTTTTTTTAAATTAAAAGTTAGGTTTTCACTCTTAGCAATATTGACAACTTTTGTTGCTTATCTTAAAGGTATACTTCTCAACCATGTGAGATTGTGGTAGATTGTGGACCGTTTACTGATAGAAGTGGGCTTTATGAAAGACTGCTGATGGAATTAGAAGAAGCACTTAATTTTATCAATGACTGTAATATATCTGTACATTCAAAAGAAAGAGATTCTACTTTAATTTCTAAACAGGTAAGCACATACAAAGTAAGTACAGTAAGTATATTAAAGTTTGTTTATTTTTAATATTGAAATGAAAATATGCTTCTACTGGGGCTTTTTTAAAAATACATTTTAGTTTAAGGTCTTATCTTTTTATCTCCTTGGACATTTCTCATTGAACATACCATATTAGGTTGGGTTTATTGTCGCCTGACAGACATTTTTATTATTACATATAGACCTCCTTTATTTAAGGAGATGAGTTAGGATTCATGTCATGGCTATTTAAGTGTAAAGACTGAGACCAATTTTTTTGTTTTGTTTTTGGCCAGGTGAGTTAGTGCCTGTTCAGACCCTTGGACTAAGTGAATTCTTCCGCTATTTCCTAGTATGTGTAACTGGATATGGTCCTATTGTCCCTGAGTGAGCAGCTTTGATAAGTGATTCCTTAGGACAGTAGCTCTCACAATGTAGGTCCCACACCAGCAGCATCAGCATCTGGGTAGGGTCCTCAGAACTGAGTTAAGAGATTTCAGAAGTCCTGAGCTTTGAGTTTTGACAAGCCCTCCAGTGACCTGATGCAGTAAAGCTTGAGAAGCACTGCCCTAGGACTTTGCGACCCTTTGTGAATGTTAACACGGTATTAAATGTGGGTCTCAATTTCTCTCCTGCTGATGTTTTCTTTTTTTGGTAGATACTATCAGACTGTCGTGCAGTATTGGTAGTGCTGGGTCCCTGGTGTGCAGATAAAGTAGCTGGAATGATGGTAAGAGAACTACAGAAATACATCAAACATGAACAGGAAGAGCTGCACAGGAAATTTTTGTTGTTTACAGACACTTTCCTAAGGAAAATACATGCACTATGTGAAGAGCACTTCTCACCTGCCTCACTTGACCTGAAATTTGTAACTCCTAAAGTAATAAAACTGCTTGAAATCTTACGCAAATATAAACCATATGAGCGACAGCAGTTTGAAAGCGTTGAGTGGTATAATAATAGGAATCAGGATAATTATGTGTCTTGGAGTGATTCAGAGGATGATGATGAGGATGAAGAAATTGAAGAAAAAGAGAAGCCAGAGACAAATTTTCCTTCTCCATTTACCAATATTTTATGTGGAATTATTTTTGTGGAAAGAAGATATACAGCAGTTGTCTTAAACAGGTAAATCTCTAAGATTAACATCTTTTTCCAAATGAGAACAAGGCAGCTTTTTGTTTTGTATAGTAATATACTATAACAGCTTTAAGAGCTAGTATGAGGGTTACATAAGTATCTTGGAACCATCGTAGTGCATGTGTGATGCTGTAGTGGAATTGACAGAGAGGATGTTTATAAATACAATAGCTTTTCCCAAAGGCTAGTTTTGACAGAGACTGAAATGTTTTTTTTTTAAAGGATGCAAATCCATTCTAATCCATTTAAAATAGAGAGCAAGTACAGTATAGAAAAATTGTTACATTTAAGTAAAGCATTCCTTGCTTTATATTCAATTGATAGATTCAGTTCAGATTTTTATTAATCTTTAATTACATGTTAGGCATTGTGTTAAGCATTTCACACCAAGCTTTCTCCTTCAGGTAATCTTAGGATAAATTTTATCTGAGTATTATGGCTAATTCCTTTATGTTAAATTTTTGTCTTAAAAACTATTGATTCACATTCTCAAGGCTATAGTGGAAAAAGTCTGTAACAGCTGGATTTGCGATTTGGATTGGTTCATAGGCTATGGGATTAACATTTTCCAAATCAGAAGAGAATGAGAATGTTAGGGAAGAGTTCTGAGAATATTCGCAAAGGTGACAGTGAATCTGACGTTTAGATTGTAGATTCCACCTCTTTCCCCCTTCTTCAGTGAAAGTTTATTTTTCGTGAACGTAGGCCCAACCAAGGAGCTACGCTTCACATTTGTGTCAGGTGGTACCTTAATGTGTCCATTTGGTTTGTGGATAGGTGCTCTACTATTTTCTGCCAAAAAAGGGTCCTTATTTTGTACTTAGGACAATCTACTTTTCTACGAGATCCATTAATTGGCCAAAGTTGATCCCTAAGAGCCTTTTCTGCAAGTAGTGATCTCTGAGGAAAAATTAAGCTTTGTTTCCTGAGGTAATTTGGGATTTTTTTTTTTCTTAACTGCTTCTGAATGTTTAGGGGTTTTAAAAACTTTTTTGAGTAACAAGAAATTGGACTCGAGGGTAGTCATCTGGCAGTTTTTAGTCTGGTAATTTTCATAGTCATTGAGCCTGATCCTTCTGATGAATATGAAGTAAAATAACTTTAGGTACTGAATTACATTAAATCAGAAGTTTAAGGTTGGAAAGGGACCTCACTATCTAATCCAACCCACTTATTTTTATAAGAACGAGAGAGTGCCTCAGGAGGAAAAGTGATTTGCTGTAAGTTAAATTGCTAGTCAGTGGCAGAGACAATTCTAGAATCCTAATATCCTAACTCCGAGTTTCCAGTTCTTTCTACAATTGTAATGCCCCTGGGCATCACAGAACGCTAAAAACCAGTGCTTTACAGTGGGAAGACTGCCAGGAGACAGAGCCGGGAAAGCATGCACGACGAGGGATTATTTCTAAGAATGGGGAAAAGGCATTTGGGGAGTCAAAAAAGTTTAACGCTGGCGCAGTTCTAATCCTAGTTGTGGACATACTCTCTGCCTCTGTGTAGGATGGTATAAGGATTAAATAAATTTTCTGGGGCTTGGAGAGAAAAAAATGGGGGTATATTTTCTGCCTTTCCCCTGCATTCTGCATGTATTTTGGTGTAGATATGTGCCAGTTTTCATTGCAGGAATATTAGCCAGAAAAGGTTTATCCAAAATCAATCAGTTACTTCCTGTTGACTTTAAAGATCAGATTAATTGTGATCAACTTTCATAAAATGTGGCTGGAATTTAGTGTTGTGTGATGAATCAAGAGTGGTCTGAGGGCTGACTTTATGAGCAGCTAATTAAATGTACAATAGGAGTCTTGTTCCAGTAGGCTTTTTAATAAGCTTAGAAAAACTTCCTGAAATCCAAATTCTTTCCTTCCATCAGTTTAATGGGAGGAAAAACTCTTCTTCAGTGAACAGTTTCATTGGAGTATAAGCTATTGTAATGCACATGCAGTTTTCTACTCTCCTAATTAAAAAATAAATCACAGCTAATTCTATATGTAGTGTTGGCATGTACACAGTCTTATGTTTACAGTTTTCCCTTTACCATATATATATATGGGTTTATAGGTTACTTTTATATATATGTAAACATTTTTCACAACACTCCATCAGGGAGGAAGATAGATGTTCTTAACATATTACAGACAAAAGAAACCAAGAATCAGTTTGTGACCTTCCTAAAATTACACAGTTATCAAGAGGCAGAAAAATGGCTTAAATGGCTTCGAGTCTCCAAGTCTAGTGTTCTTTTCACCACGTAACTTGCTAGTATTTTGTGATAGGTGTTGGACAAACCTGGGTTTACATCTGTCTCTGCTGTCCCACCCTTTTTTTTTCCTAGTAACTTTTTATTTTGGAATAATTTTATTAATAGATTTACAGAACAATTAGAAAGATAATACACAGAGTTTCCATATACCCCTTACCTAGTTTCCCCCATTGTTAATGTTCTATATCACTATTTGTCACAACTAAGAAAACTAACATTAGTGTATCACTATTAACTGAACTCCAGACTTTAGTTAGATTTTGCCAATTTTCCCACTAACGTCCTCTTTTTAATCCAAGGTAATATGTATTGCACTTAGTTGTCATGTCTCCCTGGTCTCCTCTGGTCTATTGCAGTTTCAGGTCTTTCCTTGTTTTTGATGACCTTGGCAGTCTTTAGGGGCACTGGTCATGTATTTTGTAGAACGCCCCTCCATTTGGGTTTGTCTCATGTTTTTCTCAGGGTTAGACTAGAGATTTGGAAGAATACCACAGAGTTGACGTCGCCATCATATCATATTGAGGACTCTCAACATGAAACATCCCTGGCGATGTTAAATTTCATCACTTACTTATGGTAGTGTTTGCCAGCTTTCTCCACTGTAAAATTACTATTTTTCCCTTTTCTTACTCTATTCTTTGGAAGCCAGTCTCTTAAGTCTAGCTGTCCTGGGAGAGCGGGATTAATCTCTACTTTCTAGAGAGCAGTATATCTGTACAAATTATTTAGAATTCCTTGTGAGGAAAACTTGTCTCTTTTATCCTATTTCTTTGCCTTTCTGTTTATTAACTGAATCATGTATTTCTATCAGTATAGATTCATGTTTATATTTACTTTGAGTTATAATCCAATACTATTTATTTATTTTGTTGCTTACATTGTTCCAGCTTTGGCCACTGGGAGCTGTTTGCAGTTAATTCTTGTGTCCCTTTGACATACCCTCATCATTTTTGTTTGAATATTTTCTTACTTTTTGGTACCACAGATGCTCCAGGCCCTCATATTTTTCCCTGCCCCAGCCCTAGAATCATCCATTTTGCCAAGGAGCCCTTGTTTCTTTTCTTCCCACTTTTTGGGTATATATTTTATGAAAATTATTTAACTTTTCAAAGCCTCAGCATTTTCATCTGTAAAATAGTAATAATACCTCCCTCTCTTATTGGTTTATTGATAAAAGACTAGGTATACAAAAATGGCTTTTATCACCTGGCACACAGTAGATGCTAATTCTTAGGTTCTTTATGCACACATTTAGAGGGTGCAGTATCAATATGCTGTAACTATCGGTGATTTTTGGGTAAGATCATAGAGGAATTATATTTGATTTTCTCACATTACCAAGAAAATATAAGGAGTAAGGGATATTGATTTTCTCACATTACCAAGAAAATATAAGGAGTAAGGGATACTATTAAAGATATTTTTGATAATATACTTCAATTACCTGGCAGAAATTTCAAATGATGTGTTTGTATCTTTGGATTTTTCTCCTCTCATGGTTGTCTTCATTAATTAACATGTTTAGTGAAATCACAGTTGTCCATAATACATCTGTTAGTTTTCTGAACCTACCATACATATTTCCTGTTTCTGGTCATGTTATTTTCAGTCTAATTGGGGAAGCAATGTCCATATACACACACAGTGTGTTCTGTGGACTGGTTAACTCTGCAGTGGGTTAAAGTATAGGGTCTGAAAGTAATCATGCAGAAACTCCTATGGCAGTATAACAGTAATTTTGTCTACTGAATATAATAAAATTGGCACCTGGATTTTAATGCTTTTTAAAATTAAATCTTTTTTTTTTTTTTTTAAACTAGTCAAGTACAGTAGTGAGTAGGGGGGAAGAGTAGAACAAGGAGTTACATCTGCAACTGACTGTGAACAATCAAGATAACTCACTACCTTCAAATTTTAATACTTTTTAAGTTTCATTTTCTTCATTTTTATGGAATTTTACAAAAATATTGGTCTCTGATGGATTAGAAATTTAAAAAGAAAGCCTGGTTCTTTGCTACATATAGCTTCAGAAGCACTGTGCTTTGGGGAACAGTATTATCAAGTAGCTTGCTTGTGGAACAACTCCTATAAACTCAGTGTAAAAATCAAAAGAAACAAATACAACTTTGTCTCATCCATTTTGTAGTGTTATGAAATCTTTAAGCAGTCTGTGTTAGTCACTTGTATACTCCCTGAGAACAGCAGACACTTGTTTTGTTTCCCTTAGAGCCTGTAGCTTTGTTGTGGGAACATGGTTAGGCATCCCTTAAATTCATCAAGTAGAGAAATACATTTTTGTCTCTAAACATTATCAGCATAGATGTATAGTAGTATTGCTTGCAAGAGGTTTTATTAATGTGCATGTTATCTCTTCTGTTCTCCGCTGTTTTGATGTGGGTTTCATTTAGGAGAAATAAATTGACTATTAGTCCTTCCATTTCTCAGCTACTTGGTCTGCCAAATTGATAATTTTGGCAAAGTAAAATATATTCTTTGCCTAATTAGGAGTAACTTGAAATGCATTTTTTTATCTCTATTACATGCAAATTGATATAAACTAAAATTTGGAAGTAAATATTATTTCTAAGGTAATTTATTTCATAATTTAGACTTTTGGGCATGCTATTTGTTTGCATGTAACACTGCTTTCTGTTGCTGCCCTCACAAGTTTATTATAATAGTTAAACAAACCTTGGAACATAATGAGGGAGTTTCTGATTCTGGACATTTTAAGTACTTGAACTGTAGAATAGATGTTCAAACTAACCTAGACATGCAGTTATTCTGCTGGCTGGGAATGGCAGATATTCTAGATGACTACTCAAGGTTTCTTCCAGCTCTTTGATATTAGTCTGTTTCATGTATTTTAAGAAAAAGAATGATTTGATTTAAAAATGCAATTTTCTGTTAGGAATTTATACTATGTAGTGTGACTTTAGAGGAACCATATGGAATCACTTATGTCAGGTGTGGAACCATTTATCCTGTGTGCTGAGTTTTTGAATGTGAATATTTCCAAAATAGCTGTAATGGCAATAGTAACTGTTAACCTCCTGCACCCATGTAATGTGATCTCATCCTGGAGCTCTTTGCCATTTCTTAGCTAGAAGGCCAGCATTTAGGTTACTAGCACTCTGGGTTAATACCAAGAAGCAGGAAGGAAGAGGGACGGAGCTCAGGAGTGTCTTCTTTTTCATGACAGGATGGTGTGGGGAGCTCTTTGGCATTGCTGTGCCAGTACTCTGCCATGCAGAACTTTGGTCAGCGGCGGGGGATCAGAAAGTGTTGGGAATGGAGATGACAAGGCATTTCTTTCCCAAGACCTCTAATTCTAGTGATACAGGGTGGCGGGGTGAGAGGAAAAGAAATACAGCTGGAACCCTTTTGTTACATATAGCGGGGCAGGAGGTTTCCTTTGGTGTCAGGCTTGCTAGTCCTTGCTCCGTGTAAGCAGAGGAAAGAGCAGGCCTGCCACCGAAGCTGCGCGTGATGTAGAGAAGGGAGCTTTTTTCACTGGAAGTCTGATCCCGAAGCCAAGATGTATGAGGACCCGTATTTCTCTCTGACTAGCTCGGTCTCATCCAGGGCCACATTTCTATTAAGTCATCGTCGCCAAATCAGCAGCTGGAGGTAATGTGACCACTACATTTGTCAGTATAAACCAGCCTTGTATTTGGTATTATAAGTACTGTTTTACAGATCTATGTGACAAAGAGTGACAGTGATTTCTGTTTAAGCTAGTTGGGAAAAAAAAAAAGACCCCAAGACTACTTTGTTAGATATGTTGGCAAAAATTAGATGTATTTCCATTTTAAAGGCGCCCTTACAAACAAAAGTTTATTTTCTCTCAAAAACGCTTAACTTCCAAATATGCATAATTTTCTTAGATTGATAAAGGAAGCTGGCAAACAAGATCCAGAGCTGGCTTATATCAGCAGCAATTTTATAACTGGACACGGCATTGGAAAGAACCAGCCTCGTAACAAACAGATGGAAGCAGAATTCAGAAAACAGGAAGAGGTAACTTGAATCACAATAATTGTACAATAACAATTTTCAGAACAGATGCAGACAAACTGCCTATAGGAACTCCCTTTCTTCATAGTTCCCCAGCATTTTTTGGTCATAAAGAATACTTGTTCATGTATAGACAAGCTGTCTCCCCTGAGGTAGCTGCATAGTGATTCATATGCTTAGAATTAGAATAGCTGTCCGGCAGATCAGTTTTGTGTCTTGATTGTCATCAACCAGTTCATTTTCCTTTATCAGATTGATGTCACACGACTACATTTCATAGAAAAATAAAGCACATACAACCGTAACTTCTGTTGACTCCGTATGACAGTGGAGTCAACAATGAAGCAACAAACTGAAATCTTTTCTTTGAAGATGTTTCCTTTTCTTTTTTCATTTAAAGTCCTACCTTGGTTGAATACTTAAAAAAAAAAAAATAGCACTATATTTTTTGTAGATTTTTGTTTAAATTTTTTCATGCTTTTTAACATCTTAATATGGGAAATAGCATTGTTAAAGATGCTAAAACCTAAAACAGTGTTTTGACTTGCAAACAAAAACCTTTTATTTAAAGTTTATTATTTAACTTAAAATTAGCAGAATAATTCCTGTTAAAGGCATCTTCTACATCATAGCTTTTTGATAATATGACAGGTTTGGGGAGTCTAGGAGCCAGTCTGACGGATCTAACTATCTGAAAACCAGCTTATGTTATCATTTAATTTATCTTGGATTGGGGAGTGACGTGCTTTTAAATCTCATGTGAAAAATGTTTTCACTTTATGTTTGAATCAGTTCTGACTGATTGAATTGAAAATTTCCCAAGATGCCAGAAAATAGTAATGTCTTGCTTGTAATTCTTAATTCCAAGTCAATTTTAGTGATAGAGTTTCGACATCTTTGGAGGGATGTTTGCACAGTCTCAAAGACTTAAGATATCATTATGGAGGGTAAGAGTATTAACTGAACTCCAGATGTGGACTCATTTGGTCACTTAGTTAGATCCACTTGTGATCATTAAAGAAGCCAGCCCCTTCAACCTGAAGGCTTTCTGTGATTTGTGACATTGAATACTTCTGTAAAGTAGAAAGCCACTTTGATTTTCAAAACTATCGTCATTGAGTCAAAGTTTCTTTGTTCATGTATTTTGAGTTTTCTGTGATAGTGTCATCTTTAGCTGGGCCTTAAAGATTTAGCATGGAAAGAGTAGGTGTCAGAAATGACTTTTGTCATTTATTTTTACTATATTGTTTTCTTTGGAAATTTTCTTAGAATTGCTTTTCTTGGTGGATTTTTTCCAGGTACTTAGGAAATTTCGAGCGCATGAGACCAACCTGCTTATTGCAACAAGTATCGTAGAAGAGGGTGTTGATATCCCAAAATGCAACTTGGTGGTTCGTTTTGATTTGCCCACAGAGTATCGATCCTATGTTCAATCTAAAGGAAGAGCTAGGGCACCAATCTCAAATTATATAATGTTAGCAGATACAGACAAAATAAAAAGTTTTGAAGAAGACCTTACAACCTACAAAGCTATTGAAAAGGTAAGGTCAAAAAATTAATATGGCATCTGTGTTATTCTTTGTGTGCATAGAAATAGAGAAAAGGTTTCATTGACAGAATAGTTTCAAAAGGGCTACACATTATAAGGAAGTAGAGAATGATTATAGAGACCCAGCAGTGTTTTCCAGAGTTTGAAAGGTCACAGTAAAATAGCAGTGAAAATGGTCATACGGATTATTGGGGAAGGATAACTGGGAAAGTGTACTATAAATGTAAACAGCAATAGTGACTGTCGATTGCTTAAGTTGTGGAATGATTAGAGAGTGATGACATAGTAGTTGGACTCATGAAAGACTGACCGTCACGTGTGTGTGGATATGATACAGTGTAGATCATGTACTGTATGGTGAGTGGCTCAACATGACTGGGGCTGGGAGGGATCACTGGGAGACGTTTTCTGCAGGAGGTGACTTTGGAATATTGAAGTATGTTTAGGAGAGAGAGATTTCATGTCAAGAGAGCTTTTTCTATGGGTGCAGAGGACGACAGCTAACATATGGCAAGGAAGACATTTTTTTCTCATCATAAGTTCTGTTTTTAAAATGTTCAGATATTAAGAAACAAATGTTCTAAGTCAGTTGATACTGGAGAGACTGACATTGATCCTGTTGTGGATGATGATGATGTTTTTCCACCATATGTGTTGAGGCCTGATGATGGGGGTCCACGAGTCACAATCAACACGGCCATTGGACACATCAATAGGTATGACAGCAAATCATTTGCCTGGAAAACCTATGAGTATTGCAAGATTTAATTCTAAATCTATAAGTGTTGTTTACATTTTACAATCACTGATTTTTTTCATTAAAGTTTTATGATATTTTGATGAAAAAAATTGCTTTTTTCGTTTATTCTTTTTGTCAAAAGGCAAAAAACATTTATTGTACAGTAATAAGTGTTTAATACTCATTCACAGGGCTGGCATAATGAAGGCATGCTTATTTTAATTAGGTTAAATTTAATTTTATAATCCTAATTTTTTTCTGAATTCTGAAATTTGTTGTTTTGTGCCATAAATGGTGGGTAATGTTCAATTTTCCCGTAGCAATAAAGTAAGATTATGATAAACTAATTTGTATTTTTGAATATATTCTAATTTACTTTGCCCCTGAGCTGATGATAACATTTCTAAGAGCTAAGAAAAGCAGATACATACCTAGATTATGTATCAGGATAATTTTCATTCAGAGGCAAAATAAATGAGCAGGTATAAAAGATTTTCTTTTTAACCTTTTATTTTGAAACAATTTCAAACTTTAAGATGTTGGAAGAATGCTACAAAGAACTCCCATGTGCCCTTCACCCAGAGAGACCTGTTGAAGTTTCACAAGAATGTTCTTTGTAGGTAGAGGATCCACTCCAGGATCACGAGTAGTAGTTATGTCCTGTTGTCACATCTCCCTAATGTCCTTCAATCTGGAGCCATTCTTCAGTCTTTCCTTGACTTTGATGACCTTGAAACTTTGGAAGATGACAAACCAGGCATTTTGTAGTCTGACTCTCAATTTGGGTTTGTCTGATATTTTCTCATGATTAGATCCAGGTTATACATTGGTGACCAGCACATCACTGAAGTGATACGGTGGTCTTCTCATCCTGTCTTATGGGGCAGCCCACCATGTTGATCTGTGCCTTTACTGGTGGTAACTCAGATTATTTGTGTAAGGTCTTGCCAGTTTTCTCTACTGCAAAGTTAACCTTTTACCCCTTTTATAATTAGTAAATATTTCATGGGGAGATACTTTGAGACTATATAACATTTATTCCTCTTCCCTAGTTTGATTCATTACTGTAAGTATTCGTTGATACTTCTTGCCTGAATTGATTATTAGTGTGATGGCTACTAAGTGGTGATTTTTCTAATTCCATTGTACTTTACATATTTATTAGTTGGCATTCTATCATATCTCCATTTATTCTTTTATCTCAGTGTGAATTTATGGACTCCTGTTGGGTTATAATCTATTACTATCATTTATTATTTATTCTGATGTTAAAATTGTCTCATATTTGGCCAATGGGAATCCCTTGCTTCTGCATCTTTTTAACATGTCATCATCATTCTTTGACTACTTTCTTGCTTTATGGCACAAGACATTCTAGACTGAACTCAGATATCTTCTCTGCCCCAACCTTGATGTTAGCTATTCATCCAAGAGAGTCTCGTTCCTTTTAGTGGAGAATGAGTTGTGGTCAGAAACCAAGATCAGACACTAGGTATATTTATTGCCACTGGGGTATTGCTACAGCCAGACTTTTTAGTGGACAGAGCTAGAAAGTTTATTTATGTTGTATATTTATATTTATTTATATATATTCACATATACATTTATATCTTTATTTCTGTGTCTGACTACCTGTCTGTTGATACTTCCATTTTCTGTGTGACACTAGAGGATTCATTCTAGATTTCCTCTTTTCTATCTTTCTACCTCCCTTCTCCAATAGTGAGAAGTCTGGCTCCCATTGTCCTCAAAATAATCACTTACATGTTCAGTCTTCTGTATGTAGCCAGCCTTCCTACTCTGCAGGGCTGCCACCATGCTTGGGTGCCCTAATTGCACAGGCCCTAACCTGGCAGGGCTGCTGCCCATTCCCTTGCCCTCCTCACTTCGGTCCTGTCCCGGTGTCCTCCTTACGCAGTGGGCTCACTTCCTGCCGTGCACCTGCTCTCTCCTGGTGCTGTTGCTCAGTGAGCTTCTTGCTCTGATGCCTTCCTTGTGTCAACACTGGACTGTCCTTCTGCCCTCTGATGCCTTCTTTACACATGCCCAAATAGTTGCTGGCAAATGTAAGATGATTAAGGAACAAACACTGGCAATATGTTCCCTTAATGGAATCAGAATGATACTTTGTGAATTGTAACACTAGACACATTGGCTATTTAAATTCAAAATCCAATTTAAAATAAAATAAAATGTAGTTTCGTAGTTGCACTTGTGACATTTCAGGTGCTTAGCAGTTGCTGCCCTGTTGGACATCGCAGATACAGAACATCTTTGCAGAAGTTCTATTAGCGCTGTTCTATCTTATTGAAAGTTTGAAGCAGTGATGTTCAGATTTCATCTATAAATACCAATCCAGTAGAGGGGAAGAGAAACATAAGAAATCAAACTCTAGGTTGTGAATATCAACACACATTTTTCCATGTCTTTTCCCAGTTATAGATTCAGCCTCAGAATTTCTTTTTCTTCACAGATACTGCGCTAGATTACCAAGTGATCCATTTACTCATCTAGCTCCTAAATGTAGGACCCGGGAGTTGCCTGATGGTACCTTTTATTCAACTCTTTATCTGCCAATTAACTCACCTCTTCGAGCCTCCATTGTTGTAAGTTTAGAAAAAGACATGATTGATCTTTTAAAATATGTTCTTAATGGATTTTTTTTTCAGCTTCTCTAAAACAGAGTTTTATAGGTAAATTTGATTTTAAAATTTACTTTAAAAAGTAGATTTATAAATCTCTTTTGTAGTCATCTACATGTTCAGATTTTTTATGGACTGTCTAATTTACAAACTCTTAGAATTGGACCAGATAACCTCTGAAGTTTCCTCCCAGGTATTATTAATGTGTACTTTTTTTTTTTTTAAGGAATCTGTAACTGCTTGTGAAATGTATACATTTCTGAAAGAATCATTCAGTTGTGACTTAGGTACAGTGACACAAAATTCATTAAATGTAGTTGGGCTGCTCTAGTTATTTTGTTGGTGACTCAGAAATCTGCCTTTTGTAACTACTATTCTTGGTCCCAACAATGTTGATTTCCAGATATTTCAAGATGACTCATTTCTATTGTACATAAAAAGCTGCTCAGTACTATAATCTGTGCTATAGTTATATCCTATTATTTTGTTCTTTTGCTACGTATTTGTAGATTAGTGAAAATAAGATACTTTAAAATCTTACTGAAATTTAAATTTATCAAAATTGTAAAATCTTAGTTATGAGTTAGTTTTTACTGGGCATGATTTTTAAAGATGGATATTTCAAAATGGAGATTAGGATTTTAAAAAACTTGCTGGTATTTTTTTAAAAATAAAAATCTTTGTTTTGGTAAATTGAACTTTAAAGATGTTGGCAGAGGTTTCATAGATATTTTATGTGCTGTTGATAATATAGCTACATGCGTATATAATGGAAGGTATTTCTGTTATTTTCAGGGTCCACCAATGAGCTGTATGAGATTGGCTGAAAGAGTTGTAGCTCTCATTTGCTGTGAAAAACTGCACAAAATTGGTAAGGAGGTTTGAAAAGCATATACAAATGAAAATAAATTACAAACACCTTAAAAAAAAGCATATTGAGGACTCTGAGGAGTTTGTAGAGCTGTGAACTTGCTGTTCTTTGGTGAATATAAATTTAAGTATCATATAACTTGAAGATCCTACAATTTTGGGGGACTTCTTTTTTTTCCCCACAGCTTAACTGCAAACAGCTGTCATTTATTTGCTCTCTTTACTGATTCCTTTTAAATAAATCTTCTCATAACCATTGAATCATGCATGAGCATTTGTGTTTTACTATATCAGCCTCTCAAATTAGTCTATACTAGTGTAAAAATTAATCCTTTTTTAAATAGGAAGACTCATTTTCCATGTCCTTTTAATTTAAAAGTGGTGTGTGCTGATGTCCTGTTTAGATGTTATTTTTGAACCTTAGAACAGAATTTGCAATCCTGTTCATACTGAATATATGAATGCCAAAATACACTTTGCCTGAAATATTATGTCTGATTACTTTTACATTGTTAAAGGCAAAGATAGTTTAGTTTTCCTTTTCCAGCTGCTTCCTAACATAGTGCTCTTCTAGATTCTTTACTAATTTGGGTTTATCTGATATTTTCTCATGATTAGACTCGGGTTATACATTTTTGGCTAGCACATCACTGAAGCTATTTGTGTTCTCCTCCTGTCTTACTGGGCGGCCCACCATGTTGATTTGTGCCCTTACTGGTGGTAACTTAGATGGCTTGAATAAGGTTTGCCAGTCTTCTCTACTGTCAAGTCACCTTTTACCCCTTTTATAATTAGTAAATATTACACGGGGAGATACTTTGAGACTACATAACATTTATTCCTCTTCCCTAGAGAGGCAAAATCTGGATTATGTTAATTCTTTTTAAATTTCTTAGGTGAACTGGATGACCATTTGATGCCAGTTGGGAAAGAGACTGTTAAATATGAAGAAGAGCTTGATTTACATGATGAAGAGGAGACCAGTGTTCCAGGAAGACCAGGGTCTACAAAACGAAGGCAGTGCTACCCAAAAGCAGTTAGTATTGGTTAGAACGAATAAAAATCTAGCCTTTCTGACTTATTTCCTGCTGCATCAAATTTAAATTCCTCTGCTTGGTTGGCTTCCCAGATCCTTGTTATTTGGCCCATTTTGAATCTCGGCTCATTTCTCCAATTCACATCTCCTCTCCTCTCCTTTTGTCTGCACACTGTGTGCTCTGCCACTTCAGATGGTGCTTTGGTTTTTCTTCTCAAAAAGATTCTTGGGCCCATCTGTCATATTCTGTCCAGAATGAGTTTATTTCACTTAAAGAGACATTCTGTGTTTCATTCATTTTAGAGGTATGATTCTTGCTTTACTTATGATTTGGGGCTAAGACAAAAGAGGATTTGTGTGATAAAATTGGCAAGTGAAAAGATGGCCTTTAAAATATTTGCTACTATTTTTACCTCATAAGAATCCAAACAAAGCAAAATTTTGCTATGTATAGCACTCTCCCCTTATCCTTGGGGGATATATTCTAAGACCCCCAAGTGGAAACCATGGATAGTGCTGAACTCTGACAACAGGTCCTCAAATAGCTTAAGGTTATTTCATGATAACATTGATGAGGAGAAAAAAAAAAATTGATTCCAAGTTGGAGCTACGGTCTAGGTGGAGTTTACACGTTCTCCCCACGTCTGCGTGGGTTTTCTCTGGGACCTCCAGTTTCCTCCCACATCCAAGAGCTGTGCACGTTAGGTTCACTGGCGTGTCTGCTCTGTCTGCATTGTATGAGTGAGTGTGTGTATGGATGTGAGTGTGCCTTGTGATAGGATGGTGTCCTGTCCAGGGCTGGTGCCCGCCTTGTTCCCCAAGCTGCTGGGATAGGCTCTCGTCACCCACCACCCTGAACTAGAATAAGTAGGTAAATAATTGTCTCATTTTTCTTAACCTTAATTGCATATGTGGCTCACGTTTATTTCAATGTTTAATATTAGGTGTGTTTTGGACTTTATTTAGAAGTTTGGTAATGTTTTTGTGACCAGAAATATGCCATAGGAACTTAACTCTTGTTTATATCAGTTAGCCTATGGTAAAATTGGTTTCATTCCAGTCATTTCGCTTAAAGTCACAGTTTCCAGAACCTATTGACTATGTTAGGTGAGGGCTTGCTGTACATGTTAGGTTGGTACAAAAGTAACTGTGGTTTTAGTATTGTTGACATTTGCCATTTGATATTGGAATACATTCTTAAATAAATGTGGTTATGATATACATCATTTTAATGCTCATTTCTCACTTTATGTTTTTTTTGTTAATGACTTACTACTTGCTGTTTACTTTAGACTATGGAAATGATGTTAGACAAAAGGCAAATTTGAGTGATTTTCTTATTTGAGTTCAAAATGGGTCGCAAAGCAGTGGAGACAACTGGGAACATCAGCAGCACATTTGGCCCTGGAACTGCTAACAAACATACAGTGCAGTGGTGGTTCAAGAAGTTTTGCAAAAAAAAAAAAAAAAAAGTTTTGCCAAGGACCTTGAAGACGGGTGCAGTGGCCAGCCGTCAGAAGTTGACAATGACCAATTGAGAGCAATCATCAAAGCTGATCATCTTACAACCACATGAGAAGTTGCCAAAGAACTCAACATCGACTGGTCGTTCAGCATTTGAAGCAAATTGGAAAGGTAGGTGAAAAAGCTCTGTAAGTGGGTGCCTCATGAGCTGACTGAAAATCAAAAGATCGTCATTTTGAAGTGTTGTCTTCTCTTCTTGTACACAACCACAAGCCATTCCTCTGTCAGGTTGTGATGGACAACGAAAAGTGGATTTTGGACGACCACCGGCGATAACCAGCTCAGTGGTTGGACGGAGAAGCAGCTCTAAAGCACTTCCCAAAGCCAAACTTGCACCAAAAAAAGTTCATGGTCACTGTTTGGTGGTCTGCTGCGGTTCTTATCCACTGCAGATTTCTGAATCCCGGCAAAACTATTCCATGTGAGAACTATGCTCAGCAAATCAATGAGATGCACCGAAAACTGCAAGGCCTACAGCTGGCATTGGTCAACAGAAAGGGCCCAATTCTCCACTACGACACCCGACTGCACGTCACACAACCAACGCTTCAAAAGTTGAAGGAATTGAGCTATGAAGTTTTGCCTCATCTGCCATATTCACCTGACGTCTCACCAACCGACTAACCACTTCTTCAAGCATCTCGACAACTTTTTGCAGGGAAAATGCTTCCACAACCAGCAGGATGCAGAAAATGCTTTCCAAGAGTTTGTCGAATCCCAAAGCGGGGATTTTGACACGACAGGAATAACCAAACTTATTTCTCATTGGCAAAAATGTGTTGATTGTAATGGTTCCTATTTTGATTAATAAAGATACATTTGAGCCTAGCTATAATGATTTAAAATTCACAGTCCAAAACCTAAATTACTTTTGCATCAACCTAAGTTTTTTCCTATGTGTACATACATACTTATGATAAAGTTTAATTTATAAATTAGGCACCCTAAAAGAATAATAGGACAATTGTAACAATAATCTGTAATAAAAGATATGTGAATGTGGTCTCTCTCAGAAAATCTTCTTGTACTGTACTCTCCTATTTTTGGACTACCGTTGACCTCAGGTAACTAAAACCACGGAAAGCAAAACCTCTGATATGGGGGGACTACTGTACTTTCACCTTAGCCTACATGTGTGATTGTTTTTGCAGTTTTACTAAGTTTTTACTTTAAAAATATTTGCTCCCAGCTAAGCATTTCGAGATTCAAAATCATGTTGGTTTTTTTTAACAATCATGAATGTTACCCAATTTCCCTAAATGCTTGTGTCTCTCATACTGTTGGACTAGTTTTATATGATAAAGGTCACTAATGATAACTGTTCCAAATAGCATAATTCTGCCTTACATTCTGTTTAATTAATAGATACTTTCTGTATTATCAGATATTCTGCTAATCATAACTGTGTCTTAGCCAGCATTTCTTTACCTTTTAATTACAGATGCAGTTGTTTGTCATTGAGCCTCAGAAATTGCAAGACCCTAATATGAAGGGTTGTGTTAATATTGAACGCTTAGTAATAATCTCAATTTAATTATAGTTCACTCACATAATGAGATAGGCATTAAAAATGATGATATTAATTCATATTGACCCTTAAAGATATTCTCATTATAATAACTGGGGATAAAAATCAGATTCTCTTCTCCCTCCCCCCCCTTCTTTTCCTCCTCCCCACACCAATGTTGTGTGATTCTATTTGTAGGGAAAAATATGAATGTATGTGTTTATATTTAATTATACAGTATATCAAAATGTTAATGGTTATCTTTGAGTGATAGGATTGTATATAGTTTTAAAAATTTTACCTACCTTTATTTTTTGATACTCTAGAGTGAGTAAGTACTTACATAGCCCAAAGAAGAAGAGTTTTCTTATTAAAAGAAGTAGATCAAATGGATAATATTTTTTTAAAAAGACCTTACAGTGTCTGATTATAAACAGTGCATTATAATGTACATGAGCTTGGGCCACTATCGGCAGCCCAGGCCTGAGATACGCTGACTTTCCCAGGAGTGTTAAGTAATTAGGAGGTCTCACGTCCTGCGTGTTTTCTTAGCTTTTTCTCATAAGCTTTTAGTAAAGATAGGAATTAGTTTTCTTGCTGACATCTGGAAAAGAGCCTATTATACTTGAGCATGATGCTTAATTTTTTTTTCCAATTCTAGATTCCAGAGTGTTTGAGGGACAGTTATCCCAAACCTGATCGGCCCTGTTACCTGTACGTGATAGGAATGGTTTTAACTACTCCCTTACCTGATGAACTCAACTTTAGAAGGCGAAAGCTCTATCCCCCTGAAGATACCACAAGATGCTTTGGCATACTGACAGCCAAACCGATACCTCAGGTAGATACTTCATAACGATTGTTTGTGTTAAAAATATCTTGTTTTAAAAAGAAGAGAAAGAAAAAGAAAATTAGTAGTAAGTGCCTTTTGTTACCTCAGTGTGTTTCATATTTAAAGATTAAGGTGCCTCTTCTGTTCCTCTAGTAGAAAGCATCGTTCCTTCTGAAGTTAACTAAAATGGAATAAAATGCTTGTTAACTTTGGGCGGTGCCTTATTTTTCTTTTTGCTAAGATTCCACACTTTCCTGTGTATACGCGCTCTGGAGAGGTTACCATATCCATTGAGTTGAAGAAATCTGGTTTCACGTTGTCTCTACAAATGCTTGAGTTGATTACAAGACTTCACCAGTATATATTCTCTCATATTCTTCGGCTTGAAAAACCTGCACTAGAGTTTAAACCTACAGACGCTGATTCAGCATACTGTGTTCTACCTCTCAATGTTGGTAAGAAGGACCCAGACCTTAAAGTGCTCATTTATTTGTAATAGCTACAACTTAAAGTTTTGCTTGGCAATTAGCTTATTGTATATACTAAAAAAAGCTCTTACTTTGAAAACTCTTAATTAGACACATAGACAAATATGTAGCTTAAGTAAGAATCTTTTCTGCATTACGTTTTAACAAGCTAAAGAGTCTTTTTTCCCCCAAGTTAATGACTCCGGCACTTTGGATATTGACTTTAAATTCATGGAAGATATTGAGAAATCTGAAGCTCGCATAGGCATTCCCAGCACAAAGTATTCAAAAGAAACACCTTTTGTTTTTAAATTAGAAGATTACCAAGATGCAGTTATCATTCCAAGGTAGGCATTTAAATGGATAGGAAAATGGTGGTGATACTTTATTTCAGAAGATGCACCTATTAACCTAGGCATGTAAGTGGGCTGTGACTTTAGCATTGTTATTACTACTAGAAAATTTAGGTATCTTGAGGTGGACTGTTCTCTCCAGTTTACTTGCTTTAAAAGCAAAACCCAAAACACGGCAGGTAAAGAGATTTTTACTTTGTGAAGGTTGGCTAATCTAAAAGTATTGATAGGCTTTCCTCTCAAGTCTTATTAAAGAATTTGGTCATAAATAATAGTTTAATTTTTAAAAATTTTGTAAGGAATAATATTATTAAGCTCAATGAAAATAATAAGTCAGAATGATTGTTTTCCTTATTTTATAAAAATTTAGGGAATGAAGTTTTGGGGGAATAAAATTACATGCACTTTTCAAAGAAGTAATTCAATCTTTCTTTGATCTTTTTTTTTTGGCACCTTACAGCCATACTTTAAGTTATCATCAAGACTATCACCATAATAGATGATGCATTAATACACTTTATGTGGCAAGTGTTTTTATGTTTAGCATTAGTAATGTACAAAATATTTATTCAGTTATTTGGGTATTATAAATTTTCTATACTGTTATATTGATGAAATAGATATTTAAAGGTGCCACGTAGCTTCATGTATTGTCAAAGTATAATTAGAAAAAGAATAATAAAGTAGGGGAGAATAGAGAGTCAGTTTTTACTTGATAAATATTGTTCTTACTGTCTCAAATACAGTTGAAACATATTCTTTGGAATTGAAGTTTTCGTTTGTGTTATTTACTTCCAATGTTTTGAATTCTTAATCATAATTTGTTTCCAAATTAAAAAATAGTTTTAAGAATAGTTGATTTAAACCAAAAAGCAAGTGATTATTTTTCTTTTTTAGATACCGCAATTTTGATCAGCCTCATCGATTTTATGTAGCTGATGTGTACACTGATCTTACCCCACTCAGTAAATTTCCTTCCCCTGAGTATGAAACTTTTGCAGAATATTATAAAACAAAGTATAATCTTGACCTGACCAATCTCAACCAGCCACTGCTGGATGTGGACCACACATCTTCAAGGTAAGGAGCTTCAGAAATGACATTTAGATTGCACTTGAGACATTCTTTTCGGATGTTAGTAGGCACATGCAGAGGTCACTGTCCACCTTGCCCACCTATGGACTGTCTGAAATCAGGGGACCCTTTGCACACAGACTTGCCCAGGGGATGACCGAGGAGTCTGCACTTTAATGGGCTCTTCAGGTGATTTTCAGGCACACTCAAGTTGGAGAAACACCGTGAGAGTGTACTTATTTTTATCTGTTTGGTAAAATTGTTTTTGAATTTTTATAGACTTAATCTTTTGACACCTCGACATTTGAATCAGAAGGGGAAAGCTCTTCCTTTAAGCAGTGCTGAGAAGAGGAAAGCCAAATGGGAAAGTCTGCAGAATAAACAGGTAATGAATTAATTGTTACTATCATAACTTAATATTTGTTTGAATTTTGTATTATCAAGTTAACTGAGTGATTTGTGAATCTTTTTAGAAGTTATCCAATCCTTAGATTTTTGTTTTGTTTTAATCAATATTATGTTTGAATTTTATTTCAGCGTTCTTTTTGATAAATATTGAGAGTTTTAGTCTTTTAAGTTGGTCCACTGATGTAACTATGTCATGAAATCATCCTCTCAAATCCTAGGATAAATCCCATTTGGCCTTAGAGGATTATTTTTACAAATGTTTTTAAAAATTAGGTTTTACTAGCATGTATGATTTTCTTTATTCATTAGTGAAATTGGTCTTTAATTTTCTTTTTTTGTTCTTTTGTGAATGGACAAATGGCAGAGCATGTTACTGCTCAGTGAATAAGCTATGTGTGCTTTATATGTATCAACTTCTTTCCTTACTCAAAGATACTGGTTCCAGAGCTCTGTGCTATACACCCAATTCCAGCATCACTGTGGAGAAAAGCAGTTTGTCTCCCCAGCATACTTTATCGCCTTCACTGCCTTTTGACTGCAGAGGAGCTAAGAGCCCAGACGGCCAGCGATGCCGGCGTGGGAGTCAGATCACTTCCTGCGGATTTTAGGTATGCCTCTGCAATCACCAGAAAAAAACAAAGGTTTGCGAAAGAATAGAATTAAGTTAAAAATGTAATTTTGTATAAAATCCTAAAAGATTAAAAAGAAAACATGGATGCGTAATACAGGAAATAAATACATTAAATATTTCCTAAGTGAAAATCTGTATGTTGGGTCGTTGAGTCCTATGGTCTTGTCAGTTCTGAGAGGGAGATGCTCTCTTAGAGCCAGAAATAATCATTTCTACTTTAGTGATAACAGTGGAAATGAGAATGAAAATAATTCTTTGTTAGTATGCCAGCATTTTAAAACTGCTTTCTCTTTCTAAAAAAACCAAATATATATTAGAAAATAGTAGCTGCCTGAGCATGTTCTTTGTCTTCATTAACTTCTTCCCATTAGTAAAGTCTCTGCATTCTAAAGAAATTGTTGATTTAACTACTCAGATTAATTTTGGTTATCCAGTTGACAATACCAAGATGGTTCTAGGCATTGAAGGAACTTTAAAATATAATAGTAATAACGACAATATTTATTGAGTACTTATTGTAGTGTCAAACACTAGTTTAAATGCTGTACCCTGTATTAACTCACTTAATCATTAGGACAATCCTATGAGGTGGGAATTGTTAGCCCCATTTTCAAGTGCAGAAGGTGAGGCACAGAGAGGTTATGTAAGTTGCCCAAAGTTACTCAGCTAGTTAGTTGAAATGCCTAGGATTCCAACCCATGAAGCCTGTGGTTCCAGGTCCTGCAATCTGTTTCCAGGCTTCATGATCTTCTTAACTACCTATCCTCTAGGGCAAGGGATTAAAGCAGTAGAGTAAACTGTGTCCCACTTTATAACTTACATTGTACAGAATTCCAAATAACGGTAATTTCTGGCTTCAAAACTTGTTTCTCTTCTACAGTAGGAGTATATCTATAGGGATTTTTTTTTTTTTAATTCAAATTGCTATTGCTTTGAGCCTAGCCCTTTTGAAGGATCTGACAAAAAGTTATGAAAATGTCTTTGCAGATACCCTAACTTAGACTTCGGGTGGAAGAAATCTATTGACAGCAAATCTTTCATCTCAATTTCTAACTCCTCTTCAGCTGAAAATGATAATTACTGTAAGCACAGCACAATTGTAGTCCCTGAAAATGCTGCACATCAAGGTGCTAATAGAACCTCCTCTCTAGAAAATCATGACCAAATGTCTGTGAACTGCAGAATGTTACTCAATGAGTCACCTGGTAAGCTCCAAATTGAAGTTTCAACAGATCTTACAGCAATTAATGGTCTTTCTTACAATAAAAATCTTGCCAATGGCAGTTATGATTTAGCTAACAGAGACTTTTGCCAAGGAAATCAGCTGAATTACTACAAGCAGGAAATACCTGTACAACCAACTACCTCATATCCCATTCAGAATTTATACAATTATGAGAACCAGCCCAAGCCCAGCGATGAATGTACTCTCCTGAGTAATAAATACCTTGATGGAAATGCTAACAAATCTACCTCAGATGGAAGTCCCATGGCAGTCGTAATGCCCGGTACGACAGACGCTGTTAAAGTGCTCAAGGACAGGATGGATTCTGAGCAGAGCCCTTCTGTTGGGTACTCCTCGAGGACTCTTGGCCCCAATCCTGGACTTATTCTTCAGGCTTTGACTCTGTCAAATGCAAGTGATGGATTTAACCTGGAGCGGCTTGAAATGCTTGGTGACTCCTTTTTAAAGCATGCCATCACCACGTATCTATTTTGCACTTACCCTGATGCTCATGAGGGCCGCCTTTCCTATATGAGAAGCAAAAAGGTAAGGTAGGATTCTTTTATTTTGAGCAGTTAATTATCGAGTATGCTTGAAAGTGGTTTGAAGTATTGGATAATCTCAGAGTATGGGAAGAATTCCCTGCAGGGATTGCTGCAGCGTCCAAGCACAGCTGTTCCATCATTCCCCGAGGGCCAAGCTGAAGCCTGCAGTAGAACCGCCTGGTAGTTAATGTGGATCTACTTTACAGTGATGACACACGCAGGTTTTGGGGCTTAGCTGATCAGTGTGTTCCTTATGTATTGGTAGAAATTCAGTTCAAATAAAACTATTTGTGCAGGTGTGTGCACCTCTAGATCCTAAGAGGGATATAAAGAAATATGCAACATAGTCATTCAAGGAACTTGTGCTGTAGGTGAATTAAACATTTATTTGAGAGGGTACTGCTTTGGCTTTTAAGGTGTGCAGATAGGAGTAAGACATAGGGCTCTCGTGAAGGATCTACTCTTCAAGGTTTTGGAGAGTCAGGAAAGGGAAAGTAACAGAGTTCGCACAGCTCAGTCACTTTCCAGTGTGAAGAGATGATACTAGAGTTCTGAGTGATCATCACTTGACGGCCCAAAGGAAGAGCATGCTCTTAAACTTAGTGTGGAATTAAGACTCGGGGAAGAGGCCGGGCGCGGTGGCTCACGCCTGTAATCCTAGCACTCTGGGAGGCCGAGACGGGTGGATCGCTGGAGGTCAGGAGTTCGAGACCAGCCTGAGCAAGAGCGAGACCCCGTCTCTACTAAAAATAGAAAGAAATTATATGGACAACTAAAATATATATATACAAAAAATTAGCCGGGCATGGTGGCACATGCCTGTAGTCCCAGTTACTCGGGAGGCTGAGGCAGTAGGATCGCTTAAGCCCAGGAGTTTGAGGTTGCTGTGAGCTAGGCTGACACCACGGCACTCACTCTAGCCCGGGCGACAGAGTGAGACTCTGTCTCAAAAAAAAAAAAAAAAAAAAAAAGACTCGGGGAAGAAAATTAATGAGGGTAAAATATTTAAATGGTGATTTAAGAAAAGAGATGTCACAAGACAATATGAGCCTCCTTGACAAATAACTTACAACACTGCTAATTACCTTCTACACTCAGAAGGAAGGAGTGTCGCTTGTGAATCAGGGAAGGCATTCGTGGAGGAGGTGAGTTTGCAGTGCACAGACAGAGCGGACAAATGGCAGAGCATGCTAGTGCTCGGTGAATAAGCTATGGCAGCGGTCGGAAGTGTGGAGCTACCTGAGAAAAGGCTCGAAAAGCAGGTGGGGGTGAAGCTGTATCGTGGAAGGCCCTCGATACTAGGCTAGGGAGTTTGCACGTGTTTGGAATGTCATAGGCACAGTTGAAGGAATTTTGAGTAAGGGACTATTAATATTAATAAAGTGGTAGTTTAAAATGAATTAATCTGATAACAGAATGTAGCGTGGGTTGGAAAGCAAAACCACACCAACAGCAGAAACAGAAAATGAGATAGAACTGGGGTTGTGGTAAGGAAGGGGCTGAGGTCAGTGATAATTTAAGAAGTGGTAATAATTGCTTACTCTGCCAGATACTACTCTAGTCACTTTATATGTATTACCTAATTTAATTCTTACTATAATTTTATTATCCCCATGTCATAGATGAGGACAATGAGGCAGGAGAAGTTAAGTCAGCCTGCGTAAGGTCACATGGCAAGTAAGTGGCAGAGCTGGGATCGAACCCAGACAGTCTAGTTTTGGAGACCTTGCCCTGTACATTACACCAGCTGCTTCAGACAGTACTCTGTTGCACCAGGCACTGCGCCAAGCCTTTTCCAGACGTTATCTTATTTAATCTTCTCAGCGAGCTTCTGAGAGGGAGCTAACACGCCCCCATTCTGGAGATGAGAGTCGCGCCCAGAGAGTCTTGTTAGCTCCTGTGAGCTCATCTGGCTTGTCTGTGTGTCTGAGACTGAAGGCCACACCCCTGACCATTCTGTTCTGTCCCCTCCCTGCATGATCTTGAGGCAGACCAGAGATGTCATCCTAACTACCATATAAACGGGGCAGTTGGGACAGGGCAGTGGTGGTGGTGGGGTGGGTAGAAATGTGGGCAGTCAGGGTGAAGGTTGGCAGTTTTAGACCTCGTGGAATATGGGTAGAAATGGTCAGTGAAATGCTCAGATAATTGAGATGTAGGCTTCAAATTTAGTTTTGGAGAGTAGTCTCCCGAAGAGTGATAACTGAAGCTCTGAGAATGGGTGAGATTTCTAAGGGGTGGTTGCAGGAAGAAAATATCAGAGGCTGAGAATGAGTGTGAAGTAAGAAATAGTATACTCTATTAGATAAGAAAGATTATTTTGTATTGCAAAAATTCATCCATTTGTCTGCTCAGAAACCTTTGACTCCTTATTTCCTGCAGGAAGAATGATCACTCCCTCAGCCTGACATTCAAGTCCTTTCAGCGTGCCTTGGACCCTAGGCAGGCTGAAGCCCCCTGCCCGCTCGTTGTGCAGACTCACGCCCCAGGCCCCTGGGCTTTTGCTCTGTCGTTCCTTCTCTCGGCATGCTTGCCCCCATGCCCACCTGTTGAACTTGGCCTGCCTGAATTTTGCCCCATCTCTGAGTCCTTACTTAGTTCTTTCTTCCTTCTCTATCCTGCTGACCATTTCTGTCCACTTTGAATACGATTTCCCTCCTCTTTAAGTCCCCATCATACTTTATCCTTCTCTTGGCTTTTGTGACGCTGTGTTCTCGTAGTGTGGAAAGGGAAACTAGCATTCATTTCAGCCTGTAGGTTTCAGGCAGCACAGGAGAGTACTTCCACGCGTAGATTGTCCTATGTAGATTCCGTTCCCTGCCAGCCTGTGCAGTTTGCAAGGACTGCTCCTCTGTCTTGCTGACTCGGCTCCCTCGGGGCTGCCTGAACAAGTGCCTCTTACATGGTGGGTACTTGTTAAATAGTAGTTGAGTTACAGGGAAAAGGGTTCGTGAAGTACTTAAGTAATAAGGAACTCAGTTTTTAGAAAAGGAAAATGAGATTGACAGTTCTAGCCCTAGTTTCCAAGTTAAAACTAGACAGAAGTGCAATGATTTGTGCAAATTAGAAAGGAGATAGAGTCATTAGGAAAAACAGATAGACCAGAGGGTAGACAATAAAGCTGTTTTATTGATGTGAATAAACAAAAACCTTTTGCTTCATTTTAAAATAGTTGAACAAAAATGTCTTGAAATGCCTCCAAAACAGAAAGAATATTTGAGAGAACATTACCATTGAAATCACATTTGTGGCTTAGATTCTAGCAGTATAAAATTGTTTTAGTTCTGTTCAGTGTCAATTTTTATTTTGTAGCTAGAGTTGATGGCATTTCTCCCCCTATTTCATTGACAATATTGTGACATCTTTAATTTTTATATGGATTTTTTTCTACTCTGATAATTCCAATTAGCAATTTGCATTTTGTATTAGCAGATTGTGTTTTGAAAACTGTGAAATTGTCTGAACTATTTTTTCTGACTTACAGGGAATTTATATGTTTATATACATTAGTTTTTTGTGCTCTGTATTTCATGTTCAGAAATATTTAACTGTACTAAAAGATATAGAATACTCAGGAATTTAACATTCTTTTCCTATCATGAATGGGTAGGAAAACTGTACGGCCCTTATAATTGGTGACTAATGTGAAGCCGTTTAGCTAAGGGTTTATTAATATGCCTTGTATGAATTCCAGCAGTGATCATTTATGGATAAGTGTCTTATAAATATTTTCTGCTAAAGGTCAGCAACTGTAATCTGTATCGTCTTGGAAAAAAAAAGGGACTACCCAGCCGCATGGTGGTGTCAATATTTGATCCCCCTGTGAATTGGCTTCCTCCTGGTTATATAGTAAATCAAGACAAAAGTAACACAGATAAATGGGAAAAAGATGAAATGGTAAGTTTTTGGTAACTGGAGGGATTTATTTTTTGGTGAGGCAGAGATTTTTGTTCTGTTCGTTTTTTGTTTCCTTTCCCTGGTGTGTTTAGATATTTGATATATTGAATTAATTCCTTTGTATAGACTTTTCCTTAAATTCAGAAATAGTGGTGTAATTTTGATGGAAGATAATTTCTATTTTTATTATCTTCCTTTTCCAAAGGCAGAAGAGTATGTGATTTTTTTTTTTATTTTAAAAAGGTAAAGCTCCTTACTTATCGTTTCACTTTGCTATTATGTGTTACAGTTTATCTTAGATCCTTAGCTCTGTTCAGTGAAATGACTTTTCATTGACTTATGATCTCCAGTCTATCTGTGAAATAATTAATTTCAGTAAAATCCTGCTTTTGCAGCTCAGGGTTTTCCCAGTTAGGCTTATTTCTCCTCCCATAAATGTAAATAAAATCATCATACATAAAGGTTGTAGTTTTCTGGAAATAATTTAAATCTCACCAGTGACTTACGAGGACTCCAAATGTTAGCATCATCTGCTTTGTTTTGTCTTGTCTTGAAGGCCACCAGAGGGCACCTCGGAGGGCCTGGGAGCTGGAGAAGCAGTCAGTGCAGTGGTCGCTGGCTGGGAAAACTCTCCAGCGTCTTCCAAAGTTAAAGGCAATTCTTCAGGCAGTTTCATTTCCCGGAGATTTGTTTTGCATCAAAGATAAATTGGTTCCTTGTTACTTCATTTTTAGTTCAGGCCAACAATGATAATATCATTTCTTTCACAGGTTATATTTTCTAAATATACATTTTCTTCATGTAGCATGCTCTGTGACTATATTCTGATTTTTGTCTGTTTATTGGGTATATTTTTAACTCATGTAGTACTTGACTTTTTACAGAAATGGAACATACCTGGAAAAGCTAAGAGAATATTTTAATGCAAGTTAGGTCAGAAAAATTACATTTGTTATTTAGAAATATGTAGAAGCTTAGAGGACATTGTGTAGATTTTGAGCTTTAGAAAAAAAATGTTGCATTTCTATGAAAAACATTCCAGTAATAGTCATCCTTCTTTGTAAATACTGTTTCATAATATATTTGGCTCTTTTTAAAAGCTTGCAGCATAAAGGTGGCATTGGCATGTAATTTTGACCTTTTTTTTTTTTTTAAGATAACACCACAAAGTTCAATTTATTTTTCTTAATGTTTCTGATGACTTGGCACTTTGGTTCTTGAAATGCATTAAAAATACTATTTAGATTTTTTTTTAATAATTTATTTTTATTGCAATAGGTCCTTACATGATATTGGCAAGAGCATGCGTTTTGCGGTTTTGGGTTGTTCCATTCCAGTACTCCTCACCTGTCCCTCAGCAAGTAGACTTAAGTGAAACTTTTGCATACAAATGCCTCTTAGAAGAGAGTGAGGTAATAACTCAGAAAGTTGACTTGAACTGTCAGAAGACAGGGTTTCATGCTGGTATTTTTTCTTAAAAGGCGGAATGCTCTTGGAAAACGTTTTATGAGATAGAACTCCACTATTTTGCAGATGAAGAATCTGAAACCCAGAGTCATTAAAGGACTTTACCCAGGATCATGCAGTTTATTTGTGGTAAAAGCCAGTCCCTGTGTTTTTGTGCTCTGCCAGTTTTAGTATGGTAGCACATTACTGGAGATATATAAAGATTGTTTTTTTTTTTTTATGTTTAAAAAATTACTAAGTCTGATTTTTTAAAATTACAATTTGGCCTTTTTTGTCTTAAGGGCCAAATAATAATCAAAATCATCTCCTATTGCCTTGGAAAAGGGTAGGGTTTTTAATAGGAAATGGCTCGTGTCTGGAACCAGTGGTTCTGCCACTCGAGTTTCATTTGGTGTTCTTCCTTATTCTTGAAAAGGTATATTTAAAAAATTTTTTTTAAATGAAAGCTACATAGTTATAGATACCTGGCTTGGCTCACTGCTATTATTTCTTTTCAAACAATGTTTGTATCTGAGTCTGGTTTAAAATTAAATGTTTGGAGTATTTAAAAACTGCTTGACAGTTTGAAAAACTTTTGTCAGAATACTGTGGAAAATTGTTACACTCAAAATAGAAGTATGCCCTCCCGCCTTTCCCCCCAAATAAAGTTTTTGTTTTTTGTTTTATTGCGTAACAGAAATTTGGCATCTTTCTAGCCCTGCAAAAAAGTTACGTCATTGCTGAATTCTGGCCCATTATTAAGACTGTCATTCACAAATAAGCTTTTGCCAAAGAAATTGGAATTAGCAAAGGTCTTTTGACAGAAATTGGATTGTTGTGTTTCATGTTAGTCTAAATTTTCTTCTATTTTTGTCAGTTATGCTATAATCTGTTTCCCTGATTACTGTAGCTCAGAACGGAGGGGGAAAGCATAATTCCTCAAATTCGTAGCTTAGTTCAGTGATCACTTTTATTTTCCAAGCAAAGAAATTTAGTTCTACATTGTACAAATCATTGTAGCTTGATTTGAAGTAGAAATAGGGACAAAAACTTTATTATAAAAACTTACTGTACATTTTTTGTTTTAAAATTAGTTTTATCTCTTTTCATATTCTTAATTGCAAAGATAATGCTTTTTCTAGATTTGGGATTTCATTTTATTAATTTGAAAATCTTTTTAAAAATCAAGTTTCCACATTTTAAAAACGTCAGCGAAATTGAAGATCTCTGTGATCAGCATTTGAGTGCTTTCATTGTGTGTGCTGCTGGAGTTAGACTTCTGAGAAGAGTTGAAGTTTTACATTGTGGACCTTAATTTTAACTTTATATCTGTGTTCAAAATCCTTAACTTAAAGCTTCATACTGGGTAAAGGTCATTTTTTTAACTTGGAAAATGAACATTCAAAGAACATGTTTTACTTTGTTTATATGATTAAATAACTTATTTTATGTTAATTGAAAACAAATGGCTATGATTTTAAAGTTGCCTTTTAGTATTTGTGGTTGTCATTTGAAATTATCCATAACCCTTGCTTTTATTGAGTTTCAAACCCTTTTAAAAACAGCAGCTATGTCTCCCCTCCTTCCCATTCCCCCTGTTTCAGACAAAAGACTGCATGTTGGCTAATGGCAAACTGGACGAGGACTATGAGGAGGAGGAAGAGGAGGAAGAGAGCCTGATGTGGAGGGCTCCAAAGGAGGAGGCCGACTATGAAGATGATCTCCTGGAGTACGATCAGGAACACATCAAATTTATAGATAACATGTTAATGGGGTCAGGAGCTTTTGTAAAGAAAATTTCTCTTTCTCCTTTTTCAACCACTGATTCTGCATATGAATGGAAAATGCCCAAAAAATCCTCCTTAGGTAGTATGCCATTTTCATCAGATTTTGAGGATTTTGACTACAGCTCTTGGGATGCAATGTGTTATCTGGATCCTAGCAAAGCTGTTGAAGAGGATGACTTTGTGGTGGGCTTCTGGAATCCATCAGAAGAAAACTGTGGTGTTGACACAGGAAAACAGTCCATTTCTTACGACTTGCACACTGAGCAGTGCATTGCTGACAAAAGCATAGCGGACTGTGTGGAAGCCCTGCTGGGCTGCTATTTAACCAGCTGTGGGGAGAGGGCTGCTCAGCTTTTCCTCTGTTCGCTGGGGCTGAAGGTGCTCCCGGTAATTAAAAGGACTGATCGGGAAAAGGCCATGTGCCCTACTCGGGAGAATTTCAACAGCCAACAAAAGAACCTTTCAGTGAGCTGTGCTGCTGCTGTAGCCAGTTCACGCTCTTCTGTGTTGAAAGACTTGGAATATGGTTGTTTGAAGATTCCACCAAGATGCATGTTTGATCATCCAGATGCAGATAAAACACTGAATCACCTTATATCGGGTTTTGAAAATTTCGAAAAGAAAATCAACTACAGATTCAAGAATAAGGCTTACCTTCTACAGGCTTTTACACATGCCTCCTACCACTACAATACTATTACTGGTAAGGAGCCCCAGGACCAAACGTCATTTCTCTGAAAATGAGGCTTTGTATTGATCGCATTGTTTTGGCCTTGTGAAAAGTGATCTGTGCATGTACAGTGTTCGTGCTTGATATGCATGGGCGGGGGTGGGGGAGCAAAAGGAAAAGAAGGAATCCTTTATTTTCTTCATTATTGGAGGAGCAAGTACTGCTTCGTAACTTTGATATTTGGGAGTATAGCTATCTCACATACTCTCATAAATGTCATCTTAAATGATGTATAATTAGAGAAGTTTGAGCCTAAGTATTTTGGTGTGTTTTCCCCATTTTATCCTACCAGAATACCTTTCTGATGCCCATTCAGTGCTGTGTTTGGTTCTTGATTTATTCATATCTTCTGAATGTATTTCCACATCCTTTTTATTGTTCTTCCTGGACAAAAAGGCCACCCTCTTAGGGTTTTTTAAAGTGTAAAGATGGACAGGTTAAAGGAACTGATTTCATAGGAAGGTTGTGTGGTCCTTGCTTTGCCTCTGCTGTCACTTCTACTTTTCACTGTGCTCTGTGTTTTTCCCCTCCTTTATTTAATAGACTCTCAATCCAGTAGATTAGAAGGGAGAGCAAGTCCCACAAACCAAAATCAGCTTCAGCTTGTGAAACACAGCTGAAGTTCACAGTTTGATTTCTGTATCAGTATAAGTAGTGTGTCCAGAATACCAAAGCAAAGTATAAAGTCTGTATAATAAAAACAATGTAGGTTAGGATGATCAGCAAAATGTAAAACCAGAAAGTCACAAACTATCTGACTGTGTACTAGAAAGACTGATGAAACTAAAACGTAGTTTTCTTTATGGAGAAGAGACAGTGTGTGGCTTTCTGCTACACTCTGCTGGAAGTTATGAGACCTGGATTCTAACCCATCTCAGCCTCTGCCTGTTGATTCCTGGGGTGTTCCAGGACAAGCCACTTCATCTGTCTCTGCCTCAGTTTCCTCAGCTGAATTGATTGCTTTAATCACTGGGAGAAAATAGAGATGTTGGTTAGCATTGATAATTTTCATATTTTCACAAACAACCATTTTTTGCCTAAGATTTGCTCACTTTCACAACTTTTTTCTCATTCTCTGGTTTATGGCAAATTCAACATTTCGAGCTCAAGGTGAGAAGAGGGTTTTCTTTTCCTGTGACCCTGTGTAACAAATACAACCCAGGAGTGGCAAGGAGTGGTGCCACTTTTACACAGACTCCAGAGTGTGAGTGAGACAGTGTGTAACGATGTCAGCAAAGCGTGGCGCGTGTGGAAGATGTGTGCGCGGGGTCTGGTTCTACTGAAGTGATGATGTGTGATGGGGGCTTGAGAGTAATGTCTCAGCACCTGCCGGCCAGCTCAGTGCCAAAGGAAAGGGTTCAGTGATAATGACAGCACCTGCGAGACTTTTTTTTTTTTTCTTAGCAAACATTCATCTTTTGGCCACTTGAAGATTTTATGACCCCAATTTACATATAAGAATTGTGTTTAATTTGCCATTAAAATTTAATTTCCGTATTAATTTAATATGTCGAATAATTTTCTCATTGAGGAATATATATGAATATGATCCTAAATAAAAATCTTTTAACTAGGTTAGAATATCAGATCTTTGTATCAGTTGTGTGTGTGGAAATAGTGGAAATGCAGCACAGCTCATGCTTCCGCTCTGGATCCTCTCTCAGATTGTTACCAGCGCTTAGAATTCCTGGGAGATGCGATTTTGGACTACCTCATAACCAAGCACCTTTATGAAGACCCACGGCAGCACTCCCCGGGGGTCCTGACGGACCTGCGCTCCGCCCTGGTCAACAACACCATCTTCGCGTCCTTGGCTGTGAAGTACGACTACCACAAGTACTTCAAGGCTGTTTCTCCTGAGCTCTTCCACGTCATCGATGATTTTGTGCAGTTTCAGCTCGAGAAGAATGAAATGCAGGGAATGGATTCTGAGGTTAGCACATTTAAAAATGCGTTGAGTTCCATATTGAAGAACGCCGTGCAGCTAGAGGTGTCAGTAGTTTCCGAGTTCCGACTTCACAGCTATCTAAAGGGACAGTGGAAGGCCAGGGCTGTGACACCCAGCGAGCTGTGTGTTCTCTGGGAGCACTGTGAGTGAACCGCAGTTGCAGGGAGGCCTTTTAAACCTGACGGCCCACCCTGTGGACCATGTGGTCATTCCGGTGAAGAGCAGGTCTTTCATCAGGGCTTCCCGTGTTTAGGCGTGCCAAGGGAGTGCGCTGCTTCCTCCTGCCCCCAGAGCAAGTTTTAAACCACACTGTAAATGCCCAGTGCGGTTTATTCCGTCCTGTCTTTTAAAAATGGATCAGGAATATTTGCTAATATCGCAGGTAAGCTCACAGATGCACGTTCTGCTTCTACTTGAAGTGGGAAAATCTCATCTAAAAAACAAACTTCTAAATTTTTAACCATTGGAATTTGGGAGGCTTCTACTGTAAGTTCAGCCAAAGGTTCTTTGGTGATAGACCTAATTGTAATGTGTTTGTGAGCTCTTTTGAATTTTGGTAGGAAAGGGTATTGCTTAGATCTTTCCAGTCTCCTGTAATCCTTCACTAACGTTCATCTGCATACCTGTGTCCCCAGGAGAGCACTTTCATTTCTTGTTCTTCCCATTCTGATTCCTTTGATTTTCTTATGTTTGTAGATTTCTTATAAGGATTCAAGGAATTTATTTGTAACCCTGGTAGCTGTTTCAACTGTCCCTGCTTTAATTTGTACTTTCCCTTTTTAAATTGCACTAAACCATTGTTGGGGAGTAGTGAATTTCTTTGACTTTCTATGAGAAAAATTAAGAGTCTGGGTTTTGAAGTTTAGCCCCAAGGCAAAATGTCAGAGCCTGCCGGCTGCCTAGATGTGTGCTGAAGGGGCGTGAGAAGGCAGTGGCTTTCTCTCTGCCTGTGCCTTTGTGCACCCTTCAGAGATTAACGATCTAGTTGGAGCACAGCAACCAGTGAGACGAGGAAGTGGAACCATCTAATGTACATTCAAGTACTATTTCTAGTCTCATACTTTAGAAACATTTAAGCATAAAATTTGAAAAATTAGCTGAAATTAGATTTAAGCTCTCTTTTGATGCCAGGGGGCATACTGGTTCTGTGAGTTTTTGTTCATTCTTTTCCTTACCTTTGTTCATATAAACATATGTATAAAAGTTACAAAAACTGATTGGAAATGTCATAGTCTGGCTTTTCTAACTTACTGGTTGATCTTAAGAAACTTTCTTTAGCTCTCTGGGCCTCAGTTCCCTCTGCTATAAAAAGAGAATTAATCCTGATAAGTTCTAAAATTTCTATATCAAAACCCTGATACATGAGCAATAAGTGTCTTGTTTTTAGTAATCAGCATTATTATATGGAACTTTGTGTGGCTGAACAGTCTATTTAGAAATTAATATTTCCGCTTCTCTTTTTCACAAATGATTTGTGTTTATTTTAGAAAAATTAGAAAGTACAAATAAAAAGAAAATTAAAGTTGCCCAATTATGCTACCCCAGAAATAACCAATCTTAACATTCCAGGATGTGTTGTTAATGTGTATAGATATAAACATATATAAAATATAAAATGGAATTATATTAAGCACTGTTCTTTTCACTTAATGTATTGTGGATAACTTTCTTGTGTATTGATTGGTATTTTCAGTAGCCACGTGCTAGTCAATATGAGGCTAATTTATTTAAATGGTTCTTTATGGCTGACTGGTTAGGTAGATTTTTAGTTAGGATTTTTTAATAACCATGGATATGGTTAATATGTTGTATATCCAGTTACCTCCTTAAAATAAATTTCTAGTGATGGGATATCCTAAAAATTGGAATTGCTCAAAGAATTGTGAACTTTTAAAAAGCTTTTGATATGTATGTAACATTTTATTTTGCTAATTTGAATACCTACTATGTGTCAGGTACTCTATTATAATGAATATGTATTAAGTGGCTTCATGAAAAAGGAGATTGAAGGAAAATCTGTTCCAAATAGAATTTCCCTACCAAAAAAGTAGCAATTTCCACTCCTCAAAGCAGTGAACACCCTTGCCAGCAGCACCGTACTAATTAGTATTCTGTTTAATCCTTGCCAAGCTGCAGGAGTAGAACTACTTTAAGCATAGTCCTTTGATTACTAGTGAATTTGAATTTTTTTTCCCATACCTTTATTGACTATTTTTAATTCTGTGTTAAAGTTGTTTTTGTTTTAGAAGTAATATTTTTTCCTTTGCTGGATATAAAATACTAAATGGGGTAGGGTTTCTTTTCTTTTCTCTCTCTCCCTTTCTCTGTGTCTCTCTCTCTCTTTCTTTCTCTTGAGAAGTCTGAAAAACTTTTTTAAAGATAATGTTTGCGGAGAACCTGTGGCAATGTAATAGGCATGCTATAAATGGTTGGTATTGGCCCCCCTTGTTAAAGAATAAAGTCATATCCAGGAAAAGAAACACATGTCTGTGAACTGCCTTTAAAAGTGGGCTTTTTGCTTACAATTCACTTTTCTCTCTGTAATAGCTTAGGAGATCTGAGGAGGATGAAGAGAAAGAAGAGGATATTGAAGTTCCAAAGGCCATGGGGGATATTTTTGAGTCGCTCGCTGGTGCCATTTATATGGATAGTGGGATGTCACTGGAGACAGTTTGGCAGGTGTACTATCCTATGATGCGGCCACTAATAGGTATTGTTGGCTCTCTTTAGAAAGAATAACAAAATTAAAAACAATTTCAAGGACATTATTCACATTGTTCTTTCATTTTGATTACAGAGAAGTTTTCTGCAAACGTGCCCCGTTCCCCTGTTCGAGAATTGCTTGAAATGGAACCAGAAACCGCCAAATTTAGGTAAGCAAAAAGTGTACGTGGAAGAAACTTAACTTGCTCAAAAACAAAGGAAAAAATTCTCAACTATCTCATAAACTAATGATCCTGAAAAATATTTACACTGGGGCATGCTATTATCCAATTTCCATTTGTAATCTGATTGACTTCTCTTTTTTTTCTTTTTGTTTTTACAAAGTAATGCTGAATTAAAGAAGAAACAGCAGCCCTGTCTGTCGGTGGTATGCAATAAGTCATAATGCACATTTCCTTTGTGTGGTGTCAGCTTGTACATGGGACTCTCGGCCTGAGACTGCATACTGGATGCTGATTGACAATAATAATAAATACTTCTGACTTCTAATTCTAGCTGTTTGGATTTTTTACAGCCCGGCTGAGAGAACTTATGATGGGAAGGTCAGAGTCACCGTGGAAGTAGTGGGAAAGGGGAAATTTAAAGGTGTTGGTCGAAGTTACAGGATTGCCAAATCTGCAGCAGCAAGAAGAGCCCTACGAAGCCTCAAAGCTAATCAACCTCAGGTTCCCAACAGCTGAAACCCCTTTTTAAAATTAAAAACAAAAAAGAAAACAAAACAAAATTAAGGGGGAAGATACTTAAATTGAAAGGGTGATTTAAAGTTGATATTGAGTGGAATGAATTGAAGGCGGAATTTAAAGTTTGATAAACCAGATAGATAACAGAATAAAACATTTAACATAATGTATAAAAATTTTGGAACTAATTGTAGTTTTAGTTTTTTGCGCAAACACAATCTTGTCTTCTTTCCTCACGTCTGCTTTGTTTAAATCACAAGAGTGCTTTAATAATGACATTTAGCAAGCGTTCAAAATAATTATTGAGTTTTGTTTTTATTTTTTATTTTTTATTTTTGTTAGTTTAATTTCTGTCAGCTTTGCTTAGTGTTAGAAGGCCATGGGGCTTACACCTCCAACAGTCCCTAGAGCTGCGTAGAGTCCTCTTACCACCCCTCAGTGTGTGCGTTAGTGCCAGTCCTACAGTAGTGGGTAAGCCGAATAGAAGGATAGGGTTCTGAGAGGAGAAGTGCACCAGTGTTGTCTTTCTTTCCATATTATATTGTGTAAGATGATGTTCCTAGTCGCTATTGCACTTGATAGTAAGGGACAGATTTTTAATTAACATTGGCTGGCATGTTGGTGAATCACATTTTAGTTTTCTGATGCCACACAGTCTTGCATAAAAAAGGTTCTTGCCTTAAAAGTAAAACCTTCATGGATATTCTTTAATTTCTGATGTTTTTGGAACAAACTGTTTTACATTCCCTTCATTTTATTACGCGTTAGATGTTGAGACAGCGTGATATTTACAACTCACTAGTATAGTTGTAACTTATTAAAGGATCATCCTAGAATTTCTGTCATGTGTACCGAAGACATTTTGAAAACCAGAATGTGTAGTCTATGGATATTTTTTATTATAATAAAAATGATCTTTGGCTAAATACTCAATTTTACTAAAAACCTCCTGTTAGGTAGTTTCACTGATGGAAATGTTTATGGCAAATAATTTTGCCCTCTAGGCTGTTGCTCTAACAAAATAAACCTTAGACATATCACACCTAAAATATGCTGCAGATTTTATAATTGATTGGTTACTTATTTAAAGAAGCAAAACAGAGCACCTTTACCCTTAGTCTTCTCACATAAATTTCTTACTGTACTTTTCAACATTGTTGCATGCGTATTTCACCTACCAAAGCTGTGCTGTTAATGCCATGAAAGTTTAACGTTTGCGATAAACTGCCGTAATTTTGATACATCTGTGATTTAGATCATTAATTTAGATAAACTAGCTCATTATTTCCATCTTTGGGAAAGGAAAAAAAACCATTTTTAGGCATTTGCCTAAGTTTCTTTAATTACACTTGTAGGCACTCTTCACTTAAATACCTCAGTTCTTCTTTTCTTTTGCATGCATTTTTCCCCTGTTTGGTGCTATGTTTATGTATTATGCTTGAAATTTTAATTTTTTTTTTGCACTGTAACTATAATACCTCTTAATTTACCTTTCTAAAAGCTGTGGGTCAGTCTTGCACTCCCACCAACATACCAGTAGAGGTTTGCTGCAATTTGCTCCATTAATTATGCTTGAAGTTTAAGAAAGCTGAGCAGAGGTGTCTCATATTTTCCAGCACATCATTCTGAAGTTGATGCTTCATGTAATGCTGCATTTATGTTTTAAGTTACAATTGAATACTGTACTTTTTGCTTTATCTGCACCATCCGCCCACAGGGAAATGCCCCTGTGTGTGTCACCACAGAAACCCGTCAGCTCTGCTTTCTAAGGAACCCTGAGTGAAGGGGAGCTTCTCCAATGTTATTTGTTATCTCCAATCTCAAACTGAAATTGAAATCTAAATTATTAAATGAGTTTTTGAGCGAATAAATTTAGGTGACTCATCTTTAAAATATTTAATTCTGATGTGGAACCTTAGATGTCTATTTGATTTTTTTTTTAATTTTAAGATATCATGGCCAGTTAAAACAAAGCAATTCTTGAATTATATAACTGTAAAAGTGTACAATTAACAAGTAAGGCTGGATGTGAATTTTGTTTGTGAGCGTGATTTGTGATAAAGTTAAATCACGAATCTCTTGATAATTTATAAACTACCTGATGCCGGGAGTTTAGGGCTTTGCATTGTGTCTAATGCATTTATCCCCGTGTTGCAGGATTCTCTCGACTCCTGGCACCAAAACCAGATTGTTTCACAGTTAGGATTCCCAGTGGGAGAAAAATGCCTCAATATATTTTGTAACCTTAAGAAGAATATTTTTTGTTAATACTAAAAAGTTCAGATGTGGACATGATTAGGTCAGACATTCTCAGGGGTTCAAATTTTCTGCTACCATTCAAAATGTTTTATCAACAGCAAACTTTAGCATTTCACTTTTTGTTGGAAAAACGCTGATTTTAATTTGACTCACAGTTTGAAACATTCTGTGATCCCCTGGTTATTAAGTTAATAAATAAAAAGTATGAGTTAGACATATGAAATGGTTATGAATGCTTTCATGCTGCTGATTTTTAATGCTGTACAGTTTTCCCCAGTTATCTTGTTGAAATGTTTTGCATCTGTCAATTAAGAAAAAAAATCACTCTATGTTGCCCCACTTTACAACCCTGTATGCCATTCTTTTGTTCCTGTGATTGCAATGTGAGACCGAATGTAATACGGAAACCTATTGTGGGGTGTAGCTGTGCTGCGAGCACGCGTGGAAAGGACTGAGGAGGCGTATCTTGAAAAAGCAACTGCAGAAATTCCTTATGATGATTGTGTGCAGTTTAGTTGGCATGAACCTTCATTGTAAATGTTTTTTATTTCTTTTTATAATATACTTTCTGCAGTCCTAAACTATGCTGCATTTTTATAATAGCTTTTTCCCCTCTGTTCTGTTCACATAGCACAGATGAGCATTGCACTTGGTACCATGCTTTACCTCATTTCAAGGAAAATGTGCTTAACTGAGAGGAAAAAATGTGGTTTGGCCTTGCTGCTGTTTTGATTTACCGAATTTGAAAAAGATAATTATAATGCCTGCAATGTGTCATATACTCACACAACTTAAATAGGTCATTTTTGTCTGTGGCATTTTTTACTGTTTGTGAAAGTATGACAAAGATTTGTTACATTTCTTTTTTTCTTTTACATTATGTGAAGCGATTAAATTTAGAATGACCTCTAACACTCCTGTAATTACTTTTTAAAATACTGATATTTTTACTTCCTTAATAATATCTTACCCTCAAAAATTCAAATACCCTTCCTAGCCAGCAAGAGACTGGAGACTGCTTTGGTTCTGTTGGGTCAGTTCATGAGTCCAGGCCTGCACCTGGCATTTGGCTCCTGCAGTCACTCCCTGGGGTCCGGCGGTGGCTGCGGAACTCGGAGTCACTGGCGTCCAGACCTGCTGCAGCTGGCATGTGACGCCCGGCTGATTGAAACAGCTTTGTATCTTGCTCTGTTCGGGCAGCTGATCCTTTCCCACAACATTTAAGCCACCTAACCAAGACCTCGAGATCTTTATTTAACTGCATCTGAAATTATGTTAGCGTCCTTAACTAGTTTGTGTTCTCTGTGGAAGAGAAACTCATGTTTATTACCTACATGGTTTTTTTTTTTAATTACATTTAAATAAGTATGTTTTTCCAACCACTGATTACTTTTCAGGAACTTAATTATTTCCAAATAAATTTCTTTCTATTGTAAAGTTTTAAAGATATGTTTAAGAGCAAGAATATTAAAATGAATTTAAAGGTTTTTGGAGACGCCAGTAACAATATCTAGGAAATTTGCATTGAGACCATTGTATTTTCCACTAGCAGTGAAAATGATCTTTCACAACTATCTTGTAAATATATTTGAATCATTACTTTTTTTTTTTTTTTGTAGTCCATTTTTATTTGGACATCAACCACAGGCAATTTAAATTTTATAGGCACACTCAGAATTCACTGCAGCAGCAGGTACATAGCAAAAATGCAAAGGGGGACAGGAAGTAAATTTCTGGCTTTTCTGCTGTAAATAGAGTGAAGGAAAATGACTAAAATCAAGTAAAATTAACATGTAATTTGATTGACAATAAAATATTTACCATCACATGCTGCAGCTGTTTTGTAAGGAACATGCTGTAACTCATTCACACGGCAATCCTGCTGCAGAGATGTGCAGTCCGCACCTTATGGATCATAATTACCTTTTTTTTGTAATAATTGTAGCCGAGTAAATCTCCAATAAAGTTATGGTCTGTTCACTTTGTGTCCTTCTATCATTTTCCTTTCTTGTTTTGATTCAGTTCAAGTGGGTGGGTAACAACGCTTAAATATAGTGGTAGCAGACATGATCTTTAAAATGTTTTCATTCCATGGTGAATCATGTGGAAATGCATATTTTAATACAGCACAATTTTGTTTGCCAAGTTCTTCATGTATACCTGTAGAATCATATAGTAGCAATGTCCTTTTTGAAGACTTAAATAATACCAGTTCGTTTTTGGAAATTCTGTCACATTCATTGATGTGTTCTAGGTGTTGGATTATTTGTGCTGTATTTGACACATTCCTTAAGTGAGCTTGGGTATTCTGAAATTGAGCGTACAGAATGTTCAGCTTCCAGGTTTTTAGGACATTATTTGCAATATTGTTGGCTAAGAAAGAATTCTATTATTTTAAGCTTTTGACCAACCCTTTTGTAATTCAGTAAACCAGTTGCTAATGGGAATTACTTGGTAGTAGGAATAAGGTGGTAAGCAGAATTTTTTTTAGAATGAGAAGAAATTGTGGTTTTCCTTTGTAAGTTTAAATTAATCCCTTCCTTTCCTCTTCCTCCAACTGCTCTAAAGGAGAAAAAAATATGTATTTTAATCCTGAGGAATATGGGTAAGTGCTACATGCCTGTGTGTATTGGTGTTACTGCCCAGAATTCTGTGGATAGTTAAGGCCAAGCCTCAGGGCCACAAGTCCTTCCTGCCACCATTGACCACACCCTCCAAGGCAAGCAACTGCTCATGTCTGCATCTCCCAAAGCCAGCAATAAAGGGCACAGCCGGGCAAGTGTATCATTTCACAGATTGTGATGTGTGCGAAAAGAATCCAGATGGAACTGAAGTTTTGTGTGTGTGCAGATCCACGAGCATAATGCACGTTTTAGGTGGAGTGGTGGATCCTGGGTCACAGCAGCTCAGGTGTGTGCCATCGCTTGTCTTCGCAAAGACGCAAGGAGCAGATAGATGTGCAGGCCGGGAGAATGCTTCCTAACTTGTCTACAAGGCAGTTTGTGAACAACCCTTAGATATTTTGTGTGTGTATGAGGGTAAAATATAAATAAAATTTACCATTTTAATCATTTTTAAGTGTACAGTTTAGTAGCAAATTTTGTACAACTATTACCTTCTTCTGTCTCCAGAACTTGTTTATCCCACACTGAAATGTACCCATTAAACACTTAACTCTCCTTTCTTCTCTCTAATGCAGGACTTTCTGTCTCTGAATTTTTCGAAGTACCTCATGTAAGTGGAGTCAGTGTCCTTTTGTGTCTGACTTACCATAATGTCAAGTTTCACTCATGTTGTAGCATGTGTCAAAATTTATGTATATACCACGTCTTGTTTATCCATCTGCCAATGGACATTTGGGTTGCTTCCACCTTGTGTCTATTGTAAATGATGTTGCTGTGAACATGAGTGTACACATAGCTGTTTGAGTCACTGCTTTCAGTTCTTCAGAGTATACACCTGGACGTGGAATTGCTGGGTTACGTGGTAATTCTGTTTAATTTTTTGCGGAGCCACCATATTGTTTTCCATAGTGACTGCACTGTTTTACTTTCCCACTGGCAGTGCACAGGGTTCCACTTTCTTCACATCCTCACGATCTTTGTTTTCTGTGTTTTTGGTAATATCCATCCTAATGGGTGTAAAGTACCTTACTGTGGTTTTGATTTGCATTTCCCTAATGATCAGGAATACTGAGCATCTTTTCATGTGCTTATTTGCCCATTTCTCTGTCTTTGGAGGATTCTGTATTCAGGTCTTTTAGTTATTTTGAATTGGGTTATTTGTTTGTTTGTTGAGCTTTAGAAGTTATTTATATATCCTGGATATTAAACCCTTATCAGGTCTGTGATTTTTGTATTCGCTCCCATTTTGTGGATAGTCTTTTTACTCTTAAGAGTGGCTTTTGATGCACAAAAGTTTTTCATTTTAGTGACATCAAGTTTATCTGTTTATTTTTTCTTTTATTACCTGTGTTTTTAGTGTTTTATCCAAGAAATCATTGCCACATACAATGTCATGTAGCTTTTCCCCTGTTTTCTTAGAGTTTTATAGTTTAGCTCTTATATTGGGTCCTTGATCCATTATGAATTAATTTTTACTTGGATGCTCCTCAGCTTATGATGGGGTCATGTCCTAATAAACCCATTATAAGCTGAATATCCTAAGTCGAAAATGCATTTAATACACCTATCCTACCCAACATCATAGCTTAGCCTAGCCTAACTTTAAACATGCTCGGAACATTTTTATTAGCGTACAGTTGGGTACAATTATCTAACGCAAATCCTATTTTATAATAAAGTGTTGAATATCTCATGTAATTTATTGAATACTGAAAATGAAAAACAGAATGGTTGTGTAGGTACTGGAAGTATGGTTTCTACTGAATGTGTATCGCTTTCTAACCATCATAAAGTCAAAACATCGTAAGTTGGACACTGTTGATCTATGGTGTAAGGTAATGGGCTAATCTTTTTCTTTGACATGTGAATGTCTGGTTTCCCCAGCACCGTTTGTTTGGACACTCCGGTCTTTCTCAAATAACAGCTAAAATTTAATATTAAATAGTAAAAAATATACGTCTGAAGCTATGAATTTGGAAGCTGTTGCTGGATAGTTGCAGATGTGTGGATGTCTCTTTCATTTGGGTATTGAAATTTCTTGGAGTCATTATAGGACTGGGATTGGAGAAGAAAATTATGAATCTGGTAGCAAAATTGGTCAAGAAAATTGGACGATTTATCATGGATTGGGAACAGATATGAGTAGATGATAGCATGAGCCACCAGAGAGGAGAAATCTAAAATATTGATGGTTCTTAGATTCCTGATTCAATCCAGGGCATTTCAATCATGTGAGCATGGATGATGTATATAAGGAGATGTATAAACATGAGGGTACATTTTACCAAGCCTGTATTTGCCTGGTGAGCTGTATGTACCCTTCCACAGCCTACACTGTTCAAATGAGGAAAGCTTTGAGTCCACAGAATCCAGTGTTCCTCCTTGTTACGGGTCTCATTTGGGGGCCCTGTTGTTGAAGTGGTGCTGAGCAATCTGTCCCTCCCCCCATGTAACTGCCCAAGCTGAAAGCTTCCCAAGGTCACCCTTGGTTCCTGTCCTCGCCTCGTGACCTGCATTCTATCAGTCCGTTACCAAATCCTGGCGATTTGTCCTTCCTAGATAACAACCTAATCCCATTTCCACAGCCACCACCCTGATGGAAACCACCATGGCTTCTACTGGGACTGCGTCACAGCCTCCTGACTGATCTTCCTGCTTCCACTCTGTAGCCGGAGTAATCTATTCAAAATAGGGTAGATCTGAACTCCTCCCGTGGCCTACAAAGCCCCCTGTGATCTGGCCCCGCCATGACTGAGCCCCCCTCCCGCAGGGCACTGTAGCCTCGCCGGTCCTGCAGGTTTTACTACGCACTAAGCTCATGCTGGTGTAGAGTCCCTGTAGGCTCTGGGGTCAGACTGGCTGCATTTGACGTCTGCTCTTTCACTGACGGTGTGACCCTGGTTGCTTCCTGTTTCTGTGTCTGTCTACTCCGCCACAATAGGCATGATGATAAGGAGGTGGTCATGAGGATTAAGTGGGAGAATGCAGGGAAGGCGTTTAGTGTGGGCCCGGTGTGCAGGACATGTGGACATTGAGTGGCAATGCCCATGGTTGGCTCCTTGTCGTTCAGAGAGGACAACCCTTATTTAATATAAGGTACTCCCACCCCCCAATCACTGTCGTGGTTTAGCATGGCGTGTAGCACCACCTTGCATCTAGCTGTCCCCCACACCATACGAGGGGGGACGCTCCGGGACAGTAGGACCTTGTCTTGCTTCCTGCTGTGGGTCCAATAGCTGGCAGCCAACTCAGACTTGAGGAAATGAATGTGTGTTCAGTTGTCTAACCCGTTGTGGCTAAACCAAACCTTAAAGTAAGGAGCAGTATGTCACCACGGAACCAAAAATGATTTGCATTCCCTTCTCCTCTCACCTTAAAGCCAGCTGTTGGCGGTAGTTAGCATGGAGGTTGGCATTCACTTTTGGGGTGCTGGGAGGAGGGAGTCGGGAGCAGTGCACGCATGCACACGTGTGCACACCACCCCTGTATGCATTTGTTCAAAAGCTACACTGAGCTCTTTGCTCCCGCTTGGTTCATACCTCCCTGACCACGGTCTTGGGTCCCTGCGGTTTGGATTGGGTGTTCACGCCTGCTCATCCAGATCTTCAAGCCTGAGCTCCTAAAGCTCCAGCTTATCTGGATGTTCTCCACTCCATGTCTCCCTGAAACAGACCACAGCCCTTGTGCCACTGAGTCAACCTTGTCCTTCCCTGGATCAGGGAGAGAGGACTTGGGGAATTACATAGCTCAGTCTCAATAGTACAAGTAATAAACTTTTTTTAAAGAGTATTTTTACACTAGGAAGAACAATCACATGGTTAAAAACACCTAAAAATGTATTGAATATAAAAAGGGCTACAGTGAAAAGTCTGCCTCTTTATGCAGTATTTTCCCCCAAAGGCAACTAATAGTATTTAGTTTCTTTGAGTATTTTTTTCGGACATTTTACACAAATAAGCAAATGGCTGTGTCCCTACCACGTTTATGCCGTAGCATGCTAACCACAGTTACACGTTGCTTTTTTAACTAACATATTTGAGAATGCTCCTATCAGATCTGCCTTTTTCTTTATAATTGAGGTAAAACAGTAATATGCACTTAATACAGCTCAATGCGTTTTTACATATATGTATGTGAGTGTTGTGTGTGTGTGTGTGCATACTGCTGGGGCGTGAAAGCTGGTGCACTCAGGTTTCGAGAAAGATTTCTCCAGGCAAAGATTAGGATAGAAAGAAGGAGTTTATTGACTTTTCCTTGGGCAGAAAAGGGCCAACACGGAAGTGAAGGAGGTAGAGAATGTTGGCAGAGAGAACCAGGTGCTCAGGCCTTTTATTTAGGGGGTGAGGAAGGGCTACGGCTGTAGCCAAACCGACAGGGTACTGCTGCATCCAGTCCGTTCCTTTTTCTCAGCGTCAGGATGTCAAAGTCCGAGAGTTGTTCCCCCTTTCCTTGGAGACGGACCGTCGCAGATGTGACTCTGCCCTAGAGCTACGCTGAGGCCCGAGGCTCACACTCTGCCGTTCACTCTGGAACTTTTCAGACGGTAAAAAAAGCAGATTCTCGAAGCCCATTTTGAAAGAGCAGGATTTACATCTTTTCCCATCTGTTCAGCTCTTCTCAGAAGTTGTGCAAAACAGAACTCCCATGGAGTGCCTGCCAGAGAACTCATAGGACTGATCTTTAACTGTTACTAGGAAACTGTTGGATTAGACATTTTCCTGTTAGTTTTTGCAAGGCCGCCCCTTTCATGTAAGCACTTGTATAGCCACCCGTTTCTTTGTCCCGTTATACTATTCCGTCGTATGGAGGTGCCCGTGTTGATTTAGCCCGCTCCCTGTTAGACATTTGTGTTGTTCCCGATGATTTGTTAGAAACAAAGGTGTAGTTCATATCCTCACACATACTTCTGCGTATGGAAAGACAGCACTTATCTTAGGCACTAACACGGGTTCATAATTCTGATGTCCAAAAAGCACTGAAACGTTTTTAGAACTATTTGACAGCAAAACCTATTTGATCTATACTGAGTTGAGCCTGTGTATAGCGTGGCCCACTCAGTGCGTCTAATCCTAGGTTTTGCAACAGAAATACTAACATGTCTCATTGCCTGTCTTGCTGTGGACCCTGCTAAGGGAACTGTGTAACATACACTGTATGCACCAAATTACCTTCCTAAATTCATGAGAATGCTGAATTGCAAAACACATTGGCCTCAAGGCAAGGGTTTCAGATAAGGGCTTGTGGACCTTATCCTAAGATTTGTTAATATGTAATAGATACCAAGGCTGCACGAACTGTTTTACCTATTTTATGCCATCCACTCCTCAATGCAGTTATCAAAGTGGGTTTTGGTGGGAAGTGGATTGTAGAGATTCAGACTGAGAACCTGAGTCAGACCTCCTGGTCCCCAGCACTGTGGGATTTGGGCACGTTATTTAATCTGTCTTAGCCACATGTCCTTGTCTGTGCTCTGAGGAGCCAACAGTCGTTAGGATTAAATGAGAGTGTGTGTAAAATGCTCAGTGCGGTGCTGACACTGAACTAAGACCACGCGGATGCTAATGGTCACTACAGTCTTCGTTTTACAGATAAGCAGAGTGAGGCCTGGAGAAGTGGAGTCATTTGCTCGAGATCCCAGTAAGAGTCAGGACTGTGCCTTGAACCCATGGCCGCCTAACACAAAAGCGTTTCAACTCTCATGCAAGAATTCCCTGGTTTATGTGGGTCTTTTGAAACAAAGGTGGAATTAAAATATGTTTGCATCTGTGTTATGTAGACACTTCATGTTGAGAAGAAAAACAGATGGCCACTCCTCTAGCCAACACAGGTAGCAATTGCGGGCCTTATTTCTTTGTTCTAGATGTAACCCTTGTCGCTCATTTCCCTGTTTTTCAAAGGAGGAAAAGATTGATTCTAATCATCCTCGTTAGAGGAGAGCTGGGGTTGGAACCTACTGTCCCTCTGCTACCCAGCCCACATGGGCCTGGACGGCTGGGGCAGTCCCAGTGCTCTTGCGGGGGCCGTGTGCACAAGGCCAGTCTTGGGAAGATCAGCCCTTGGTACCTACCTCATTTTAAACAGTGCTGTGCCAAAGCCCACAAAAAGCAAGCATTTGCTTTAACTTCTTTGTTCTTTTTCCCTCTTATTTTGCCATTAGCTCGTTTTTGAAGAAATAGAAGAGCCCCCTTACCTCAGGAAAGCCACCCCTGTTGAGGTGTTACTGTAACAGCACAAAAAAGGAAAGAGGTTTATCTAGTCATGCAGTCAGTTGGCAAGGTGACTTGGCGAAGGTGGTGATCTTTCCACTCAGCGGGTGATGTTGAGGCTTCCACTCCAGAGTGGGTGCTCTTTACACACACGCATGCGCACACGTGCTCACGTGCTCAGACACACAGCCTTGCAGCAGCAGGGTGGCCCGTGGTGGCATTTTCGCCCTGCAAAGTGAACACGAGATGTTTTCTGATCTTGGCAACCTCCTCCGAGTTTTTCTTGGCTGGGGGATGGGGTGGTGGTGGTGGTTGGTGTGTGCATAACTGCGAATCTAATTCAGAAGTTATTAGATGATAAAGTAGTGCTATTGGCATGCTATTCGTATCTCGGAAATTTCTTACTTAGAGTGAGCGTTTTCTGGTTTGTTGTGAACGTTGCCTTTCCCTGTGAGACTCTCCCCCCCCACCCCCATCTCACTGACCTGTCAGCGCCTGAATCTGCCTTTGGGATGAAGACGTGAGTGGAGTCCAGGGAGGGAAACAGATGCAATATGACAAAAACAGGTTCTGTGTTTAACTAAGTTTGGTGATTCCTGGGTTAAACAAAATTAAAGAAGGTTCTTTGCAGAACCTAGGTGGTTTATTACGCTAAAGTGCACCGAGACTCTTTGAGAGGGGCCACGTTTTCCACACTAATGAGACCACAGGGATCTTGTGGTGCTGGCGTCCTGAGCAACGCAGTTAGGACGTGTCCTACCAAGGGCACCTGGGAACCCAGCCTGACCACGGGGTTCATCAGCCACTGGGCCATGGTCACATCTGAAGGTGACCGGCTGTCCCTGCAGTTGGTGGACTGCAAGGGAACCCTAAGATTTTCTGTTCAGGGGCTCACTTTGGTTCCCCATTCATGCTGGGAGAGTCTAGGCCTATGGTCCTGGCTGAACGACTAGCGGTCATGATCTTATGGTACCAGCATACGCTCCTACTGAAACGTGTGTTTTATGTCAAAACTAGTTTTGCCGTGTCCAGGTATGGACCCCTGACAGTCCCAGAGAACATGCTTCGTGAGTTCCCCTCCCTCAGAGGGCTTGCCCCTCACCTGTCTCAGGATGACGGGCACGGTCTCCCCAGGAGTCCCAGGTCTACCGCTTGTAGGGGGACCTTTCTATGTGCTGCCGCCTCTGCCCACGGCTGTCTTTTCCCTCTCCAGCCTCCCTTCCTCATCCAATCCTGCCACCCCAGACGCAGCACCGGGGGACAGCCTGAGCCTATCCTCTGGTCCCCACCACAGGCCCTGACACATCTCACCCCATTGTCGCCATCTCTCTGCATGTCTGGGAACCCTGGAGTGCGAACGACGTGTCTTAATCGCCACTGCATGTTCTGGGTCCCAAGGGCCACTTGACTCCAGGGGCACGTCGCTCAGCATGCTGAGCTGTCCTTCACCTGCTGTCTGCTGACGTGGGGGTGACAGGGGGCTACCAGCAGATAGGGGGTGGGAAAATTCCTGGTTTTTTAAAAATGTTTTCACCATGTGCAGTGAGCCCTGGGCCGCTCGTGAATACTGGTGTGTCCTAGTCTCGGGTGCAGGGTGGGTCTCCCGGTCAGTCTGACACAATTGGTACATGTAGAATTGGGAGGACTCAGTGGAGAAATGTCTAGAAAAGCCTGTGCTTTTCCTACAGATTTGGTTTGAATGGACACGACGAACCTTGTAGGTGACCTTTTCCCTTTTTGCTTTGACTACTAGGCAACTCAGTTCAAATATTCACTTAAATATTTGTTTAGCACCTTCTATATGTAGGCATTCTTCTAGGCGCTGGGGATGGAGCAGGGACTCACACGACATTCCTGCCCTCGCTGTAGGCACCTACATCCTGCGTGGAGGACAGGCTACAGCGAAGTCAATGGATATTTGTTTTATGGGAATAAAACCCAGTGTTTTTATTGGTAGCAGTTTCTCATTTTCCCCTTGCCCTCCTTCCTCCTCGTCCTACCTGTTACTGCATCTGTGCTGTTACTGTTGCGTTGTTGCCATAGATCCTGTTAGGAAGGAGATGGGCTATAAACAAACGCAGTGATATTCATCAGTCCAGAATATGTTTATGAAGCAGCTACTAAGTGTTGGGGATGAAGCTAACCTAGACGAGGAGGCAGAAAGCCCCCTGGGATCACGGCTTTGAACTTTGCACTCGCCTGTGCTGCCAGGTCCTGGTGGGCTGGCCCAGCTCACCCTGTTTGTGCCGACAAGCAAGATGACAGCCGGCTGGCTGTCCACACAACAGGGGACATTGCACTCTCGGGTTTCTCCCGCTGAGAGCCCAGGCTCAAATGTGGGTAGACAGTGGGACTTAAGTTGCTTTTATGGGAAAGTGTTTTTGAGCTTTAAGTTTTTTTAAGAGCCATAAGACCCACTCTGGGTTTTGTTTGGTGGTTAGTTCTTTTTACTTATATTTACCTATTTTGGAATAAAGGGCTGAATCAGTCCTCCCAAAAAGCCAGAATTCCATCTTGAGGTTGAGTTTATAAATAGAAAACCTAGGCTTTCCAGAACTGAAGCTCGCTAAAACCAGTTTTGTTGACAAAGGGGAGGCGCTGTCAACTATTGGGCTGAGCGTTCTAGGCTTCTGGAATTTCTGAGTCCCAGACACGCCCCCAGGACAGTCTGACTTTAACCCTCCTGTGCCAGGGACGCTGAAAGGAGCCAGTGGGCCGCACCCAGGGTGGCCCGGATCTGCCACTCCCCAGCCAAGCCATATGCCTCCCATGGCCTCTATCTCCTCATTTATAAAATGGAGCTGGCTCACAGGGTCCATTATCTGTGGATAAAAAAAAATAATAATAAGCTTCAAAAATTCAATTTGTGAAAGCAGAAGTAATGGAGATTTGAATCATGGCTGGTCAAGACTGTACATTCCTAGAAGCCGGGGTCATGTTCTTGCCCTTTGCTGCGCACATCATTTCTTCATCCATTCACGAGTATCAGTCCGGCATCCGCTGTGGTCAGGCCCCTTCTGGGCGCTGTGGCGTCAATGGGATTCAGCCAACAGACACGTCTATCACATGCATGGAAGCTTACATTCCAGGGGGGGTGGGAATGGGGCAGGGAGGCAGATCCTAAGAAAGCCTGATTGTCTTGGAGAGTGATACTTGCTATAAGATAGGGTGATATAATAAAGGGACAGGTGTGGCCAAGTTTAATCATGATAGATAACATTTATTGAGTGTGCAATGTTCTAAGCACTTCCCTATATTTCCTGTAAGTGTAGGTACAATTGTCATTCCCATTCTACAGACGAGTAAAGACATGTAGGGCTGTTGAAGACATCCCTGAAAGTGAATCATTGACCCCACATTTAGGGCTCAAAGAATGGTGGGGATGATTGTGTATAACTATATAATTTCAATCCAGTGTCCTCTCTGAGAAGAGTGGAGGATGAAGGGAGCATTCACAGGAAGAGTGGTATCTGAGGGTTTTGAGGGATGAGTAGGAGTTCTCCAAACAGAGTTTCTCACTGTAGTAGTTGTTGGTTCATGGTGCCATGGACATTTGCTGTCTCTTCAATAGACTGAATTCTTTAAATGATGGGTCCTGAGAAGCTCATAAGATGTCAGTTATGTAACTTGCCCATATCAGAAAGCCCTTAATATTTTTGAGGAATTATTTAAGATATGCTATCACTACAAATCTTTAAAATTAATTCATGTACTTTAAACCAAAGTTACACTTTCAACATGGATGATGACATGCTGCGAGCATTCTGAGGACAGGCTCTGTTTTTCTAGGTTGTAGTTTTGAACCTGAACTTCCTTTAGCCAATCTTTTTCCCTCTCGGAGTCTTAAGTTCCTCAAACATCAGCTGGGGTTCAACCAGACTGGTGAAGCCCAACAAAATCAGAATCTCTGGTGTGAGACCTGGACATCTGACTTTTACAAAAAGGTTTTCCAGGTGACCCTAATGCATAACCAATGTGGGAACCACTGGCGTAGAAACAAGGTCTGCAACGGCATGCTGCCCAATGCCAAGGTGGCCAGAAGGGAGGGTTGCCGTGGGAACTGGGTCTCTTCTCTCTTCCTTTTTCAGCCAGTGCTGTTCCCATTATACCTGTTCTGTTTATTGACCTTTCGTATAACATAGTGTTGAGAGAAAGGGTGCTGTCCCCAAAAGCTAATGCTTGAAAAGTCGCTGGAACAAAAGCCAGTTAGGACCACCCAACTCCACGCCGGGGGTTCTGTGGGGTTTCATTCCCCAGGGGGTTTGGATCTTGGTACCATTCCTGGGCTCTGCAAAGCAGCTGCTGCCTTCTGTCTCAGACCTGGCTACCCTTCCTTGCTAGGTGAGCTAACCCCCCACTGTGGCGGTGGCAGCCTTACAATGAGGGTTTTGATCACCGTGTTATGAATTACGGTGAAGTGCCCTGGTGAAGGGCGGAAGGTATGCGAGCTCCTTCGGGATCAAATGTGAGATATTACTAAAACGAGACTCCATTTAATAGGTGATAAATCTTGATAGTGTAAGTTTAATATAGTTTGATGGTTGTAAATCCAGCGAATCTACTGTAGGAATTTGCTGTGTGTTGCATTTATAAAATATTTAGTCAGGTGTTTTTAAAGGTATGGCTTTTCTCATAAGGTACTCATTTTTATGGGCTTAACAAAATTTCATGCTGGTTTTGAGTATGCCGCCGTTCAGGGCTGTTGAAAAAGAAAAGGTATTGTTGTCTCCTTTTTGGTATTGTAAGAAAGCGCTTTGATAATACTCAGGGCAGTAGCCAAATCGAGAAGTAGATTTTTATATATATAAGAATATATTTTCCGATAAGAAAATGGTAGGATAAAAGCAAATTTCCAGTGAGCTTATGTTTGAGGTCTAGACTGTAAATGTTGGGAAGGAGTACACACACGGCCACAGTGTGGACGCTGGGGCAAGTCTACTTGGTTGGTGGCCAGGAGGCCCTGAGTTCATCACCGGCCATGTGCATTTGTTTTCTGCTGCTACGTCGGAAATTACCACAGATTGAATGGCTCAAAACACTTTCATTATGTCACACTTTCTGCGGGTCATGAGTCTGGGCACAGCTTAGCTGGAGTCCTCTGCTCAGGGCCTCCCAGCAATCAAGGTGTCCCTGGGGCTGAGTTCTCCTCTGCACTCAGGATACTCCCAAGCTCATGTTGCTGTTGGCGGAATTTATTTCCTTGCAGATGCAGAACTCCTGGCAGCTTGCTTCTGCAAGGCCAGCGGGAGAGCTTCTCTCCCACTTCAAATTTCTCTTTTCAGGGAAGGCCTGGATTGCCCTTTAAAGGGTTCACTGGATTAGGTCATGCCCACCTAGGATAATCTCCATTTTAATGAACTCAAAGTCAACTGATTAGGGACCTTAATTACATCTGCAAAATCCATTCACCTTTGCCTTGTAAGGTAACCTTACCATGGCAGTGACATCCTGTCATACTCCCAGGTCCGGCCCACACTCAACAGGTGGGTTCTATGCAAGGCATGTAGACCGGGGAGCAGGAACCCTGGGCCATCTTTGAATTCTGCCTGCAAAACCACAGCTGTGACCTCAACCTCTTTGAGCTTTACTTTTGATGGCCGTCAAATGGAGATGTCTGGGAGGGATGTCATCAGCGGCGACGAGATGATGTGTTTGAAATCGGGAGGAAGCTGCGAAGCCTCTGGTGCAGTGTGCTACGTGCCCCGAGCAGGCAGGAAGGACCCGGATGCAAGGATAAGCGGTGGGGCTGTTACCAGGGCGGCACTTGTGCTGCATCTGAAGACACCACGGAACACACCGGGGCGATGTGAAGATGCAGGCGCCAGGGGCAGATATTCCATTGTGTTTTCTTCCACCAGAGAGCTGAGTGAGTGGCCACTGAAACTGCTTCTAGTTCACCTCTCACAACGGTTGCCTTTGCAAATCCCCACACCCCTAACAATGGCACTGACATCTTTTTTGGATTAGAAATGGAAGCATTGCTCAATCACTTGCTTTGACTCCCCAGTTTCCTCCCAACCACTCTTCAGGGTCAGACGGATGCTGTGGCCAACAGTCCCATGACGTGCCATGGGAGTGCCGTCCTGTGGGACCACGGTCTCCACTCCCCCATACACGCCTCCCCGGACCCCCCCTTTACATATTCCTCACTGATCACTTTCCACTTCACAATTAATGTGGGACCCAATTGGAGACAGCCAGGGAAAGACAATTTTTTAAACAGATGCTGTGGGTCGCCGGTAAGTTATTGGTCGAATAACATTCAGAGGACAGATAACTGCTTTTGTCATTGAAACCGAAGGCGCAGGGTGCACGGCCGTGATTGCAAATGCAGGGAAATGGGGGGAAAATCCATCTTATTTAAAAGTGTTTTAGTGTCAGCAAACACATTGCAATGCTATTAAGAAAGTTTTTGTTAAGGACACGTTCGACTTGAGGTTTTTAATTTGTTTGAAGTATTTTGCTAAAACAGAATTATGTTGGAGTTTACATAAAAGTAGAGAATGACATGAAAAGTTTTAACTTAAGCAGCAAAATATAAAGGCTAATCTTATTTAAAAGTAATATGTATGTCTTGATTGAGTGCCCAGATACGCTCAACTGGGACTTTTTAGTGGAATCGGTCTAAGCTGTTACACTGAGTTATACCGGGAAGGTTTTCCTGAGCTTATATAGCCAGACCTGAAATACTCTTGTGGCTGCATTTAATAAAGAAACGAAAGTCTTGAGTAAGGGGATATGATTTTTTATGACAGAAGGAATGCAAATAACTTTTAGTCTCATTGCCTTGACCGGGTTTGGTTTGATTTGATGGAGTTTAATAATGACTTATAACCTGTGCTGACAATATGCAGGCCCGCACAACGTCATTTAACTCATTTATTCTGCTTGCTGTAAAAACAAAGAGATGGCAAATAAATATATGGAACGTTCATTGTTTGTCAGAGGGCCCAAGCCAAGAGTTTTCAGTGACCTTTTAAAATATGGTCCCAGGCTAGTACTAAAATGTCTGTCACTCAACACACACACTTGCATGCTCTGGCCTTTTAACCCATGCATCTTGTGTTTTTCTCTTTCAAATGGGTGTATGAATTTCCAATCAGCTGCAGCGATTTAGGCTTTTGCATCGGAGGATTACTGTAAATTGCAGCCTGACAATTACAATACGCAGGGCACTGGCGAGTTATTAATGGGCTCGCCTACTGATGGCCTTTCAGCGCAACCTCAGACCCGCTGAGCCGCAGCCTAATTGGATCCAGGGGTGGAGGCCCCTGCGGAAGAGGCGAGTGGGGAGCGGGGCTGCCCGGGACCCCGCCTGCAGCAGAGGAAGATATCAATTGATTATGGATGGCTCCTGTCCGCCATGTCGGATCTCTAATTCACCTCCTCCTTAATGACTTGTATTGGCTTAAGGAGCTCCACATTATTTGACAGCGTCAAGCTCTGCTGACAAAGACCAGCAGGTGACTTTAATTGAGGACTTCTATTGCTAGAGATTTTATGCAAGACAGAGCAACAGTTCAACAGACACAAAAGAGGCCTCTAAAAAAAAAAATAAAAAAATCCCGCAGCAGTTCTAGAAGGAAACTGGGACCAGACCTGGCGTTAGCTACTTTACTTTCATTTAGTTTACACATTTTTTTTTTTTTTTTTACCCCTTCGGTGGTGGCATCAGGAGAGAGACCCCTTCTCCTACCCCCCTGCCCCTGGAAATTCTGCAAGCCGTCTCTCCTCTCTTGGGTTTCAATATTTATCTTTAGGGATGAATTATGTCCAGGCATAAATTATGTTTGACACATCTTGATGCAGGGAGAAGAAATTAAATTTTTCACTGCTCTGAAAAACATTCCGCAGAACATATCACGCTCAGAGTGCATCCTGAAAAAACCAGGCGTGCTGTTTAGTTTTATGAAATTAAATGGACAGCCTGTCTGAAGTGTCGGAAGGGGTGGAGGATAATGATCAGTGAGTGAATGAATGAAAAAAAAAAAATGAGGGCTGATAGGATCGCAGACTCGGAGCCCTGGGAAGAAATAGGGCTAAGCTGGGTCCAGCCAGAAAGCTCCTCCCTGCTGGGGAAGGTCAGGGGACTCTTCCAGACGCCATTGTCTTTCGAAGCTGAAGGCATAGTGCCCTCCAGGAGGCTGGAGAGCTGACATTTGCTGGGGCCCCTGTGGTTTCCGGCCCTGGTGGGGCTGTGTCCACCGTCTTGGGCACCATACGGGCAGTCCAGCTCGATCTAGGGCCTGAAACTCCACGTCCTCTTCAACCTCAGCCCTGCAACAGCCCACACTTTCACCCCACCCAGCCTCTCACCATTATCCAAATATGCAGAGTATTTTCGTATCTGCAGCCTTTGCCCGTGCTACTTCCGCTGCTTATGTTTCCCTTCCTCTTCTCTCCTTCATCTTGCAAACTCCTATTTGCCCTTCAAGACACAGTTTGGTCACCTCCTCCAGGAAGCTTTCCAGTTCTTCCCTCCTCCTCCCCTCCCCAACAAGACATTCTGATTCCAGAGCCCACACGCTCACCCCCTGAGCCACACTGCCTCTTCCCGGTGGTGAGGAGGCGCTTCAGCCTCCAGAATGACCAGCCAGAACACAGGTGCACCCACAGAGGTGCCGAAGTTGTCCCAACGTGATAGAGGAAGGTTCTGGGGGAGACGGGTGGGAGGCAGAATGAGAGGCACCTTGGAAGGGAGGTGGTCCCTGAGGCTGGGCAGGACTCTGGGGCCATGGTGGAGGCAGGGTGTTCCAGGCAGAGCTGGGACCTGGGAAGTCGATGGAATACCAATGCCAGATGGTTTACGGCCTGGGAATGTTGCCAAGAAGGACCTCTGATCTGAAATAATGCTGTGATTGGAAACTCCAGCGTCTCATCAGCCCAATAGCTCAGCTTGGTTCACATGTTATGAACAGGTTGTCAGATGCCCCCGAATGAGCTAATCCATACATCATCATGGCTTCAGCCTCTCTGTTTCTGCTCTGCAGAAAGGCCTCCTCCCTCCACCTGGCTGGCCCCATCCAGCTCTCAAGACAGTGCCTCCTCCGGGAAGACTTCCTGGATTCCTCACCTGAGTAGAACTGGCCATTTCCTCAGTGCAGCCATCCCATGTTATCAGCCTTATTCTTTACCTTCCTGGGGCCCCGTGGTGAGCCATTTGGGGTGGTTTTTGTGTCAGATTCATGTCTGTAGTGCCCAGGCTGGCCACAGTCTGTTGTGGGATGGCGAGAAGGTAGAACGGAGGCATTGATTGCAAAGAACTCTCTTCATGACTTTGGGAAGTTGGGTTGCTTTAATTTGTTTTTATTTATTTATTTATTTATTTTGAGACAGAGTCTCGCTCTGTTGCCCAGGCTAGAGTGCCGTGGCATCAGCCTAGCTCACAGCAACCTCAAACTCCTGGGCTCAAGCAGTCTTTCTGCCTCAGCCTCCTGAGTAGCTCGGACTACAGGCATGCGCCACCATGCCCGGCTAATTTTTTTCTATATATATATATATATGTATATATATATATATTTAGCTGTCCAGATCATTTCTTTCTATTTTTAGTAGAGATGGGGTCTCACTCTTTCTCAGGCTGGTCTCGAACTCCTGACCTCCAGCGATCTGCCCGCCTCAGCCTCCCAGAGTGCTAGGATTACAGGCGTGAGCCACCACGCCCGGCCTAATTTGTTCTTTTAAAAATTAAAACTTGGCATGTATACAGGTATCAACATATCACATGTACCTCCGGAATATGTACAATTATATGTCAATAAAAAATGAAAAGTTGGAACTGTTTTGTGATGATTTGATCTTTTATAAGGTAACTCAGCGTACTAAGTAAGGTTTTTACTTGGGGAGCACCTTGAGTGCACAGGGCTGGGGGGGGGTGGTTGCTAGTTCCTGCTGTGGAGGTGACCCTGGTCCGTGGGCTGGGGCGCACCCGGGCAGAGAGCAAAGCAGCGCGGGGGGCCGGGGCGGGGGAGCCAGCACCCAGGGCAATGGCGAGGGCTTTTTGAAGGGTTTGATCAAAGCAAAAGGGATGTGGGGCCAACGTCAGGGGCGCTAAGGAAGCCCTGGGACCTGAAGGGCGAGGCTGGGGGTGGGACAGTGGGGCGGTGGGGCGAGCGACAGGCGCCTCCTGGGTCCCTTCTCAGAGGAAGGGGAGGCGAGGACTCTGCACTCTCCACCCCGGGGTGGGCACACTCCGAACTCCTGCAGTGCGAGGACCCTTATAAAGTCACCTTTGTCTTCCTCAGTGTCTAGTCCAGATCCTGAGACAGGAGATTTTCAGTACGGATTTACGGAAGGAACGGACGGATGACGAATGTGATTCTAAACCCACGTCTCCAGCCTGGCTTTCCAGCGCCCACCTGGCTTCTCCCAGGCCCTGCCCTGCGTGGCGGACCTAGGACATGTCGTTTTCTCGGCTTCTCCTGCCTGGCTGGAGGATGCTTCTCTCTGTCTCCAGAAAGCAAACCGCAGGCCGCCTTCCCCTTCTGCCCTAGAAATGGCTCCCCCACCGTCCCGTCCCCCCCATCCACGCCCGGTCCTGCCCTTGCTCTGTGTAGCTCCCTCTCTCACACTCCCAAGAGGTCCCCAAATCCAGCTTTCCCCTCCTCCCACCCCTGTCTCCTGCAGCCGCCAGGATTTTTTGCACAGAAAACACGGCTCGGATCACGCCAAGCCCCTGGTCATGTGGTGTCTTCTCCCCTTCCTCTGCGTGCCCCCCACCCCTCTGCCCACCTCCTCGCCCAGGTCCCTGGCTGGTCCCCCACAGCTGTCCCCCACCTCTCCCCTAACCCCCCGTGCACGCTTCGTTCTAGTGTTGCTAAGGTCAGGGGTTGGCTGAAGTGAGCGACTGAGGTCAGGTGAAAAATGTAATGGAGAAACAAATAGCTCTGGAGCCAGGCAGGGCTGGGCTGGAGGCCCCCTTGTGCCACTGAGCAGCCGTGTGACCTTTGAGACTGTGTCTCTGGGCCTCAGTTTCCCTCTCACGGCCAGGTGACCATGACCATAGCCACATTGCTCCAAGCGCTCAGCACAGAGCCGGGCCTAGCATGTGTGCAATAATGTGCTTGTTATTATCGAAGTCACATTCTGGGTCTTGCAGACGATGACACGCCCCCACCAGCTGTCTCCCAAGCCCCGAGTGAAGGGAAGGGGCGCTGCTCTTGGCTGCACCCTCATTTATTTGGGGGCTGCCTTGGATTCGTTTTTCCCAGAAGTCCCAGCCCCTGGGAGCCAGGAACAACAGAGCTGCCGGAACGGCCTGGCTGGGCTGGGAAAACATCGCTTGGCCGAGGCCTGGCCAGGTCAGTTGTTCCATGACAGAGCGGGCCCTGGATGTCTTCGTGGCTTTGGCCCGGTCTCGGGAAGGGCCTCATCAGGCAGCCGTGGGGAAGGCGGTCTGGCCAGGGCGTCAGACTCGCTCTGCCAGGCAGAACTCAGGCCTTGGCCGAGTCTCTCGCCCTAGACTCACCGGGGCCCTTAGGTGGCTTGAAGTCATCTGTGTCCCTTTGCTCATCACCCTGGGGAGGGAGTGGAGGGAAGGAGAGGGGAGCTGACCTTCCTCCTTGCTGGAAGCTTGCGGAGGAGGGTTTTTGAACTTAAAATTCCTCCTAAAGACACAGCTGTGATGGATGGACATTTTCTGGCCAAACCTAGCTGAAGCTGATCCTGCATTTCGAAGTGTCAGGCGGCAAAGAGCCAGGCTGGGAGGACAGAGGGTGGGGAAGAGGACAGGCTGGGGACTTGGCGGGCAGGAGCTGGCCAAGGAGGGCACATGCCTGGAGGGTGGCACTGTCAGCGTGGCTGTCCCTACAGATACCAGGGCGCTGGCGCCTGCCATGTGCGAGCCAGCCTGGCCACGCCTAATGAGGCCCCAGTGACAGGCACCCAGATAAAGGACTGACGTGTCAGGAGAGCTGGTGGCTGAAGCCCCGATGCCCCCTGTGGAGGGTGGGGCTATAGCCCAGATGCTGGGGCTGAGCACACTTGGGGGTCTGGGGCCATGATGAGGGGTTCCTCCGCCCTCTGCAGGGAATGCCGACCAGGGGCCTCCTCCTCGGCCTCGTGCTGCCAGAATCAGGAGTGTGAGAGCTGTATGGGGCTTGCAGCTCCCCCAGCAAGGCCTCCGTCCGTCACCCAGACCGTTTTCTAAACGAGGACACTGAGGTGCAGAGAGGGGACATGGCTCGTCCCACGTGCCCCACCTGTCTCCCGTAGAAATGAGGCAACAGCCGGCTCAGGACTTTCGGACTTCGATCCACACGCAACTTTCCTCCTGTCTGCTTCCCCCCACCCCCATCTCCGTGTTGTGTATTCTTTCCCTCCGGGATCCTTCTGTTTCAGCATCCCCTGAGCACACGGAAGGAGGAAGGACAGAGGGAGTTTGAAAAGCAGTGTGTATGCGTGAGGAACGCGACAGGGTGGGAGAAGGCAGGGAATCTTCTTAGATGACAGGAGCCATCTCCTGTGTGGGGAGGGGAGAGGGAGGAAGGGGTGGTGTGACAGTGGGGGGCCTGCAGAGAGGGGGGAGGCAAAATGGGGAGGGAGGACCCCTAAGGAAGGAGTCTGGAGACCCAAGATCTTGTGCTAACTGAGATGTCCTAGGTTTGTTTGGGAATAACGTTGGATATAAACAAACAAATGAGGATGATGGTGGTGGTGATGATGATGATGATGATAGTGGTGGTGATGGTGGTGAAGATGGCGACAATGGTGGTGGTAATGACGATATTGATGGTGACGGTAATGCCAACAGCAGTGATGATGACGATGATGATAGTGTTGGTGGTGATGATCATATTAACTCACTGTTGTGACCTTGGGCAAGTTCTTTGTCTTCACTGGGCCTCAGTTTCCCCATTTATAAAACAAAGAGCTGGAACTTTAGCCTCCTTCCTCCTCTGAGATTCTGTGATTCTAAGAAAGGATCAGAAGGATGTTGAAAAATCTTTTAGGAAAGGAAGAAAAAGGATTGGGGTGGAGAACAGGGAAGTTGGGACCAAACCAGAGCAAAGGGGAAACCTTTGTCCAGTCACGAGACAAAAGAGACCTCTCCTGATGGTCTTCCGCTGGACCCTGGACCGGGGGGCTGTCCCCCACGCTGGGCTGCGGAGGCTCCCGCTGGGATGGAAACGGGTTAACAGCGCTGCCCGGCCTGTGCTGACAACACCTGATTTCCCAGCCCATGGAATCCTCTCACCTGCTAATTGCATCGGGCCAGCGACCTCCTTTGCACCATCCCCCAAAGAGTCTGGAGCAGATCATTAAAATATCAGGTTTCCAGTCCCTGGGGGATGAGTAGGTGCTAAAAAGAGGCCATGCTGGATTTATCAAAGACCAATCAGCTCTCACACACAAATATCTCGCTTGGTGCAAGCAGCTAGCCCAGCGTTCAGGGGTGTGAAAGGCATTGGAAGGGGTGCTGGGCTCTGGGAAAGTGCTTAACCACAGGCCACCAATTAGTTGCCCTATTTGGCCCCCAGGGCCAGACAGAACCATGGGGAGCCAGGGAAGGGCCCGGCTGTTGGGCAGGATTAAGGCCAGAGAAATTACTTAGGGAAGCACCTACAAACTCCGCTCTCCACTGACTGCTGAGGGCTCTGAGGCCCGGTTCAGTGGGTTGCATGTGTCAGTCCTGTGTGCCTCTCACAAGGGCCAGACGGGGCGCTGTTATGGTAGAACGTGCACGCTGCAAAGCACTAAGAAAACGCAATTCACCCGCGCAGTCCTTTCATCAAGAACGTCTTTTTAGAGCGACCACTGTGTGCGGGCCCCCGGGAGGCTCCAGGGGCCCGACGCTCTGCCCTTGGCTGCCACGTCCTCCTTTCTCGGGGTTCTCCCTCGGCCTCTGTGGCAGAAGCTCAGTCTCCCACACTGGCACGTCCTCTGCCCGACCCTGGATATGGGGGCTCCCCAGGCTCTGTCCTGGGCTCTCGTCTCACGTCCAGACCCATGTATCTGTCCTGGGCTTCTCCCCTGGGTGGGCCGCCCACTCCAGCTCACTGAGAGCTGATGTCTTTGCAGCCCCTGCAGAGCCCCTCCTCCTCCTCCTCTGCTTCCTGTCTCAGTCAAGGGCCCGCCATCTGCCCAAACTGGAAACCTGGGAGTCATGCCCGTCACCTCCGTCATTCTCTCCTCATCCCTCCGCGCAGCGAGCCTTGCCAATTCCTCCTCCGGCAGAGCTCCTGCTCTGGTCCTCCTCCTCCTCAGCCCGCCCGAGCGTGCGCCGGGCGGCCCCCTCTCTCCCTGGGCTGTGAAGCCCACTCCCTGCTGCTCTCCGGCCCCTGTCTAGTCTGTTTGGATCCATGCCCTGTGTAGTCGCCACAGTGGTCACCGCGGTGGCCCTTCCACGATGCAAGTCTCTCCCACCACTCCTCTCTCCCGGAGCCCTCTGATCTTTCTGGGCTCTTTCCTTGAGTAGGATACACAGAGGAGTCGCCCCGTAGCCTGTGTTCCATGGGGTCTTTGCTGCTGAAGGCCAGCGTCCAGTATTTTCACCTCCTTTCCAGCTTAAGCAAGTCACTTAACACCCTCGGCCTCCGTTTTCTCATCTGTGAAACGGGGATAATACATGCTTAATGCCCAAGACCCACAGGGGGTTCAAATCCGGGACAGTTTTCACAAACAGGGCCCTGGCTATCCCAGGTGTTTGTGTAGAGCAGTGTGCCAGAGAGTACAAGGAGACGCAGGGTAAACATGAGGCACTTTCTTCCAACATCAGTTTTCCCAGTTCTTGGTGGGGAGGGGGAGCCAATATACTTCTTCTTCTTTTTTTTTTTTTTTTTGAGACAGGGTCTCTCTCTGTTGCCCAGGCTAGAGTGCAGTGGAGTCATCATAGCTCACTGCAGCCTCAAATTCCTGGGCTCAAGTGATCCCTCTGCCTCAGCCTCCTGAGTAGCTGGGACTACAAGCTCATGCCACTGCACCCAACTAATTTTTCTATTTTTTTGTAGAGACAGGGTCTCACTCTTGCTCAGGCTGGTCTCGAACTGCTGACCTCAAGCGATCCTCCTCCCAGAGTGCTAGGATTACAGGTGTGAGCCACTGCTCCCGGCCCGATATTCTTTTTTATCAAACCAAACGCTGGCATACTATTGAATCAAATGCAGATTTTGCATCACTGTGAAAGATAAGCATGAGTCCAGCAGACGCTCTTGGTGCCCTGTCCAGACCTCTCACCCCTGGCACATCAGGGCTCATTGCCCAGCTTGCAAAGTCAGCACCAGCATTTATGTGCCGTGGGGCTTTCTCTGGTGGCAGAAACTCACTCGGCCCACCCCGACGCTGGCCAGAAGGGCAGGGAGGGTGACAAGGTCTGGCAGCCTCCAGCTGTTGAACACAGGGGTGGGGTGTCGTCAGTGCTGCAGATCCTTGCCCCCGGGCTGAGGTTGTCTGCTGTGCTCGCAGCTGTGGCTGTGACTTTCTTGGCTGCCTTCCCTTCTCTGTCCCATGTTCCCACTCCCCTACTGCCTCCCCAGAAATATCTGTTCTGAGTCCTGGTCTCGGGAGCTGCTGCTGGGGACGTGCAGCTAGGACGGAGCCGTCTACCAACAGCAGCGGCAAGGAGAACAAGCAGGACAACGGTGCAAACAGCCGCCGACGGGCACGCGAATTCTTTCACACCGCCTTCACTTAGTCCTCCCATTTCCCCTGTGCGGTCGGTGCTATTTATGAGGAAGATGAGGAAGATGACGCAGCTGAGGCGTAGAGAGGCTAAATGACATGGCTGCGGCCTCACAGCAAAAGCACAGGCTTAGGAGACTCCTAAGGGGGCCTGGGGTCCACACTCAAAACCCAGTGTGCTTTGGTGGAACCTTCCAGAAGCAGGGCGCTGGGAAGAGCACTGGGTGGACTGAGGTCTCTGTGCAGATGCTGGGCTGGCCGGCGGCAGATGAGGAGTCTCAGCCCTGGAGCACTCCCCGGGAGCACTCTGCCTCCCTAACTGGTCTCGCACACTTGACGGATACACGCGGGAAACAGCAGCGCGGGGGCAAAAGGGAGCACAACTGGCCTTCGGGCCCAGGGCCCAGGGCGCCGCCTGGGGAAGGGGACCCGGCACACACCCACCGAAGAGGAGGGGCTGATCCCAGCCCCGAAGGCAGTGCCATGCCCACGCAGCCGGTTACGATTTTCAAGAAAAGCTTGAAATCCAGATTTTCATATGAAATTCCCCCTGTTTAAATATTGGCCACTACTTAAAAGCATTTCAAATCCACCCTTTGGTAGCCCAACTAACCCCCGCTGGGGACGGAATTTCTTCCCACAGGCTGCCACCTTGTGACCCGGCTGGAGAGTGAGAAAGGCCGGACGCCGCAGAGGATAAATCGGCTGTCTTTTCAGAAGGGGAACTAAGGTCCCCTGACTTCCATTATGGCAAAGGACGGGCCCAGTCCCCGGCCAGACCAGCTGAGGGGATGAAATCTTTTCATTGAACTATCCCATTACAGGACTGAACCGGACCTCCCTGTACAACGTGGGGACACTGAGGCTGGCCAGGGAAGGATGCCAAGCTCCCGCCCTCCAGGCAGTGTCTGAACCAGTAGAGAAACATCCCCCTCCCTGGCTTCCTCGGCTGCACCCCCACGGCTGGCCTGGCCCTGGCAGGGTGGTGGGAGGTGCCCTGGTTTGGGCTGTCGCCACGGGAACCCTCCCTGTGGCCTCTGTGGGTGGCTCTGCCCTCTGGTTTGTTTTCAGGGTCTGCAACTGTGGAGTTTGCTGACAACTGCCAAAGCCCCAGTAAGTGGTGAGTCACCAGACTTCAGAAGGGCTGTGAGTGTTTATTTAAAACCTTGCAAACAGTTTACAGCCAATGGACCATGGTTTACAGGCAAGGAATTCACTACCGATGGTCCTGAGAGGCTCGGCACAGGGCAGACCCCCAGCTGGCCCAGACCGTGGGGCTCCCCGGTGCTGTGCTGGCCAGCAGGCCATTGGGGGGGCTCCTGGCCCCTCCTTGCTTTGGGTTCCCCTATTGTCGTGGGTTGAATTTTGTCCCCCCCCCCCGCAAACGATACGCTAAAGTCCTAACCCCAGATACCTGCGAATGTGGCCTTATTTGGAAATAGGGTCTTTGCAGATGTACTCAAGGTAAGATGAGGTCATAGCAGATTAAGGGGGTCCCTAAACCCACTGACTGGTGTCCCCGTAAGGAGGCCACATGAAGCCGCCGAGACACACGGAGAGGAGAAGGCTGTTGAAGGTGGAGATAGAGGCTGGAGTTAGGATCGTCTGGAGCCTCCAGAAGCCGGAAGAGGCAAGAAGGGTCTTTCCCTCCAGCCTCAGAGGGAACATGGCCCTGCCATCTCGATCTTGGACTTCCAGCTCCCAGACCGTGAGAAAGTGGATTTCTGTTGTGAGCCCCTCAATTTGTGTCTTTCTATTATAGCACCCCCAGGAAATGAATGCACCCCTCCACCTCCAGGGCCTCTGCTAGGATCTGTTCATGGAGCACCTCCCACCTAGGGCTCTCGACATACACCCAGACCCGCATCTGCCCTAGTGCCACCTGGGCATGTCCATCTGTGCCCGTCACTGCAGCAGGGCTGAGATCCTTTGGGGTGGCCTTCTAGGCCTCAGAGGCCTCCATGTCCCCAGACCTGCAGGGCCCTGGAGCAGACACGATCTGGTGGCCCAGAAGATGTGGTCATGAGAATGTCAATGACAATTTAACCGGACTCCTGGGGAGCTGAGGTCAGGATTGGGAGAGAGAAGCAGAGGGTGGAGACCGGCCAGGGGAAAACTTGGCGGTGTTGACTGTGTTCCTGGTTCTACCTTAGCTTGGAGGCTTGGGGTAGTGAAGTCTCTGACATGGTGCCAGGGAGGCATTTGCATAACCGCTTGCTACTCAAAGTGTGGCGTAGGACCGACAGCATTGGCTGATAGGCTGCAGCGTCTTGGGCCCACCCCAGGCCTACATCATGAAATCCTACATTTACCAAGGTCCCCAGGCAACTTGCATGCACGTTCCACTGGAGAAGGCCTGTGTGGGGATGGGGAAGGTGGCAAGGGGCCTGAACTCACCTCTCCAATACTCCTAGACTCAGCTGGGATTTCGACAGGCTGGGTGACCACTCCAAACGGGCTCTGCAAATGCTGGTATTCTGCGTTAATTTTAGGGACTGCCCTGTTTTCATCCTTACTCAGGCACTCCTTGTGGAAGCGCTGCTTTCACCAGCGCTGGGGCTTATCCCTCCGAGGAAGCATATTCACCACTGCATGTTCCATTAATGAGAAAGGAAAGTAGCAGGGTTGATATTTTGCACAGAAGGGGAACTCCCCCTGCCTGTTTTTCATTCTGGGCTGACCCCATGGGCTCCAGCCTCGTGAGCTACAGCAGTGGCCTCGGGCTGGGTTCAGCTTTTTCTCCAAGGTGACCTTTTGTGTCCATCCAAATGTCCACACACCTGGAGGCACAAGAGACAGGCTTTGGGCTGGGAAGAGCTGACAGTGGTTCAATAGCCTCCTGTGCCATGAGGAGACTTCAGTGAGCATCTGGGTGGCTAACTACTGACTAGGGCAGCTTCCTGCAGGAGTCTTGAGGTGGGCTAGCTACAGACACGCCCAAACCTCAGCATATAGGTTATCTGATTGGAGAGACACAGGAAGAAGCAGCCAAAGGCCCAGGAGCTTGTTTCCAGTCTCTTCCCTGCTGGACCAGCCCGTGCCGCCCACCAGTCCCCCGTTGTGAATGAATCTACCTAGTTATTCAGTCTGTCTGTAAGTAAAGGGAGAATGTGTGATTTCAAAATTCTGATCAAGACAATAAAAAAGAGAAGGCATTTGCCTTCGTACCCACAGTGTGTCACCAGCATAAGACGCCTTCTGTCACCGTCATTTTATTGTATTGAATTATTTGCATGGAGGCCTAGCTTGCAAATACTAAAGCACGCAGATCTCTGGGGGATGAATTTTTGCAGATGTAGACCCCACCCCAGGTTACCACCTCCCAGACCAAGAGGTGAGCTGTTTCCAGCCCTTGTGGGCTTCCCTCCCTGGTGCCTCCTCCAAGACCCCATCTCACCCCAGAGGCAGACACTGCTGTGGTCTCTGTCACCCCAGAGCATGTCAGTTCTTGAACTTCACGTGAATGGGCTCGTCCAGAGAGTGCTTTTCTGCCTGGCACCTTTCCCTCCACATGATGTCTGCGAGCTGCAGCCGGGTTAGGGTGTGTGCGGGCAGGTGGCTCCTGTCTGTTGCTGTGTAGGGGCCTGTCACCTGACAGAGGACAACGGCAGAATGTGGTGATGTTTCATGGCATGTCCGTGGTTGCACATCCACTAAATGATGGTCCTGGGAACACTGTGTCCTGCCAGGACTTGTGCCTGTTCTTTAACTTCCCACTATCTTTCCCGACAAGTCAGCTGATTAGGAAGCAAAGGGAAGGGTTTCCCAAGTGCAGAGGGAAGGAAGGAAGCCTGAAGTTCTACGTGTGGTGACATTGGGCACAGCAGGTAACGTCTCCAAACCACGTTCATCGCCCTGCAAAAAGTGATGGCGCTCGCTTCCTTAGAGAATTAGCATGTGCTCAGTCAGTAATATCAGATGTCTAAACAAACTCACAAATGACAATCTTGCTGTGTGATCTTGGGCAGGTCCCCTTCCCTCTCTGGGCTTTGTCACCCTCTCTGAGAAGTGAGGGGTGGGCGAGTGCCCCCAGGCCCTGGCGGCCCTCCAGGGTGCAAGGCTTTGTGCTCAGAGGCCTCCCGGGCCATGGGGAGGTTATTTAGTTTGCTGGGTCTGGTGACCTGGTCTGAGGTTCTGCTGCCCTGATGGACCGGGCAGGGGTACGCTGGGGGCTGCCGAGGGCCACATTTGTTTGATTTGAGTCCATCCCCTGGTGTCCACAAATTCACTTTTGTTTATTTTCTGGAGAAGCTAAACAAGCCAGTGAGACTGAGCAGCTCCAAGCCAGACGTGCGTTTTCACTGTAAAAATATTTTTGCGGGTCAGAAAATTGCACCAAAATGTTTTCACAGGCAAAACGCTGCTGTGTGCTGCCCAGCTCTGTGGCCGGGCAACTGCCGGGGATGGCGCCGCATACTTGCACCCCGGGAATGCATTTCAATCATAACAATAACAACAAACACGTATGAAGCTCTTCCTGTGTGCCAGGCAGTTTGCCGGAACGTTCTTTACTTCTCTGGTCAATTCTCACCCTCACCCCTCCCTGTGTGGTCAGTGTGATTGTCATCACTTCTGTTTGCACATGAAGAAAATGAGGCCCAGAGAGGTTGAGTGACTTCCCCAGGGTCACACAGCCTGCAAGGAGCAGAGCCAGGATTAGAAGCCAGGTCTTTCTGAGTTCAGAGCCGGGGCTGTCAGTCACCGTGGTGCAGCACGGAGGCCCTAATTCACGTCTGGGACAACCCTTTTTGTGTCATCTCTATATACAGGAGAGGTAGACCTGGGAGGGGCCTCAAAGATGGCCTCCCATCATCTGCTGCTTGTACAGGCTCAGAGGAGAGTAGTGACACAGCTGTCCTCACACTCCATGAGCGGTGGCCTCCAAGGCAGTCCTTGTCACCTTGCTCAGGGAGGTTAGATATTTTACATAAATGCAGCCCACGTGGCGTGGCTGTGTGGCTGAAGCTCTTTATGTGCGCGTTTACACACAAAAGCAACACAGAACACGTGTGTGGTGGACCCACGTAGAACCACATGCTGCATCATAGAACAAACACATCCCTCTGAACTGGGATTTCTGGACTTGGGGTGGAGCCTCACTCTATGATATTTTGCGTTCACATTCCACACGTGCACTCAGTGCCAAATGGGATTAAAGCCAACTGGACGAATGCAGGCAATTCCTCCCTCCCCAGGGACGATGCCTGGGACTAAGAGGTGCTGGCCATGGAGAGTCCACTGTCCGTCCCGCAGCCCATTTCTCAGGGGCTTACCAAGGCAATGGCCTCACCGAGGGATCTCCAGGGGACACCTTGTTCTTAACTTGCAGCTCCCAACACCAGGCCCACGGCTGCCGCGTTCATTTTTGTGGCTGTGGCAGATCCATTTCCCTGCCCCGTGCCTTAGCTTCCCCTCTGCACAGGTCTCCTTCCGTGCTAGATGGACTTTGGGGACCTCCCTGCCTTAGATATTCAGTGACCTTCAGAGGAATGAAGGAGAAACCAGAGCTCCGAGATGGCCCATGTCATCCTGCCACCGGCACCTTCTGCACGCAATTGCCAGGGGCTCAGGAGACAGAGCCAGGCAGGAGACCTGGGTTCCAATCCCGCTCCATCATGTACCAGTTATGTGGACTTGGGAAAACCAGTTTTAACTCAGCTTCCATCTCCCCTATCCATGGAATGGGTGCGGTGATGCTACCCAGCTGGTTCGTTCCGCGAGTGAACATGTAAGCCTGGCACTCAATACGTGCTTAAAACACACACCAGTACTGGATCTCTTGCTGAGCTCATGCAGTGGGCAGACATGAAGTGTATGACCTTGCCTTCAGTTAAGGGGCTCACGAGGGCCGTCCCCTCACAGCTGCCCCGTGAAAGCCTTCCTCTGGAATAGGGTCACCGCTGAGTGAATGGAGCAGGGCAGGTGTAAGGACCCGCTGTGGGCTGCGATATTGCTGTCCTTTATGACCTTGTCCTTCCTTCAGCAGATGTTTCCTGGCATCCTGGGCCTTGTGCTAGAAAACTGAGAGCCTGTGGTGTCGAGGGGGACATACACCCCACAGGCGGCAGCCCAGTAGGCACGGCAGGAATCTACCAGAGTGTTAGGTGGGAGCACAGAGCCGGGGACAGAACAAACCTTGTCACTCTTTTCTTCTGCCTGCAGACCTATAAAAAATGAAAAGAAGGCCGTTCTTGGGAAACAGCAGCTCTGTCACACAAGGAAATGGACTCCAGTGCAACCCGAGAAAGGGCTTTTTGTCTATGAGTTCTCCCCAGTGGCCGCAGGCTGCCTTAGAAGGGGATGAGCTCCATATCACTGATTTTCACCCATCCATCCACCCCCACTCTTCCTTCCTTCCATCTATCCTTATATCCATCCATTTTTCTTCCATCCACCCTTCCATCTATCATCCATCCACCCACCCACCCTTCCTTCCATCCATCCCTCCTTCCATTCATCCATCCTTCCTTCCACCCATCCTTCCATCTATCCTTCTATCCACACATCATTCTTTCCTTCCACCCATCTATCTATCCTTTTGTCCATCCATCCATCTATCTTTCCATTCATCCATCTTTCCTTCTTTCCATCCATCCATCCATCATCTTTCCTTCCTTACATCCATTCATCCTTTTATCCATCCATTTTCTTTCCAACCATCCATACATCCTTCCATCCATACATCCATCTATCCTTTCTTCCATCCATTCCATTGGTCTGCCTCTCCATCTCCTCATCCATCTATCTATCCAACCCCCAAACATGTATGGAGAGCCCAACATATATCAGGCTTTTTAATGGAATCCTGAAACTCCAAAGATGAAGATGGTGTCCTTGCCATCAGGGGCCTCATAGAGCAGTGGGTGAAGCTCAGCTCTTCAACCTGATGGCAGGTAGAACCTCTGCTGGGAAGAACTCTGAGGGGGTTCCTGTGCAGTTTAGGTGGGACAGGATGATCCTGTCCAACTCTGATAGTTTCTAGTTCAAGAACCATGGGAGTGCCCTAAACAACTGATTATTCAGAATGTACATCTGTCTATTCAACCATGACTGTGTGTGCATGTCCACCTGTGCCAGCCAGAGCTAGGGTTGCAGTGGGGAGAAGACAGACCGTGTCCTCTTCCCATGGAGCTCACACCCTCATGGGAAGACAGACTATCAGCAAATAAATATACAGCAGACAATGATAAATCCCATGCAGAGAAATGCAGCCAGGGAAGAGGATGGGGAAATTGGGGCCATGGGGTGGCAGCTGGAGGTTTAGGCTGTAATTTAGACAGTGTGGTCAGGGAGGAGCTCTCTGACAAAGGGGCATCTCAGCAGACTCCTGTAGGCAGAAAGGGTTTCTGGAGGGCACATGCAGAGAGACAGTAAGGACAAAGACCCTGAGAGTGGAACATGTTGGTGTTTTCCGGAAAGAGGGAAAGCCTTTAGGCCAGTGGGAGGCTCTCTCCACTCCTATGAGACAAGGAACCGCCATGGGACACGCTGCACATGGAGGAGTGACATGACCCGATCTGCATTTTTAAAGGGTCATTCATGCTGCTTGGAGGTGAACAGATTGCAGGGGACAGAGTGGAAGCGGAGTCAGCGGACAGGTGGAAAGAGGTGACGGCTCAGGAGGCGGAGTCGGAGAGGGAGGGATTGAGGATGCTGCCCGGCAGGCTCTGCAGGGAGGACGGGGCCACGAGCCAGGGAGTGCGGCAGTCTCTGGGAGCTGGAAAAAGCCAGGGACCGGGTTTTCCCCTGGAGCCTCCAAAGGAACCAGCCCTGCCAACAGCTTGAGTGTAGACCCAGGAGACCCATTTTGGACTTCTGGCCTCCACAACTGCAGGAGAATAGATGTGTGGCTGCTCCAGGCCACTGAGTGTGTGAGCTCATTTGTTACAGTGGCAACGGGAATCGAATACAGCCCAGCCAGGGGGTAGCAGGCGACAGGTGGTGGTGGCTCTATGAGGATGGGAACCTGGGAGGGGGCAGAGCGTGGCTGGATTCTGGACACGCGTGACGATGGAGCTGATGGGATGGCCGTGCTGGTGAACTGGGTGTGGCAGAGCAGAGCTGGGGACTCCCGGATTTTTAGCCTGAGCCATGAAACGTGCCATTTCTGAGATAGTGACAGCCACTAAGGGAGGAGGCTTGCAGGGGGCAGGGAGCTCAGGAGTGGGGTTTTGGTGAGCCTGGGTTGGACGGTCTGTGTGTGTCTCTGTCCTAATCTCCTCTTCTTACAAGGACGTCAGTCATATTGCCTTAGGGCTCCCCCGCTTGACCTCATGTTACCTTAATCACTGCCTTATCGCCAAACGCAGCCACATCCTGAGGTTCTGGGGTTGGGATGTCAACATACAGGGGTAGGGGGCACAATTCAGCCCAGGACGCCTTGCGAGGCACAGGGCTCGTGCTCCACTCACTAACTGGGAAATTGAGTCTCCGAGACGCAAATGCCCGGTGTTGGCCGGCACATGGCCGGGCCGCGTCCTGCTCATCTCAGTGCAGAGCTCTCCTGGCCTCACGCCCATACTGCCTGGGAGGCAGGACGCCTCGGTTCCCCACCGTGGGGTCCCATCCCCGCAGACGCACCTCATCAGGGCAGGGGCCTGGCTGCTGCCCTGTGCCCCGGCCTCCCACGACATCGTGTGTCACCCTGCTGGGGGTGGCCTCCGTGTAATCAAACACCCCTGAGTCAGACATCGCAGAATTAACAATCCTCCACACGGTATAAACAGAGTCTAAATCAAATGCCAGCAAAAGGATATTGCCTTTTAAATAGGTCCTGACAGCTGTGGAAAATATTATGCCCAAATAGAATCCTTACATATGACAGACATTAATTCTTAAAGAACCCCTAAACGGCTCCTCTGGATCGTTTGTAAGATTTTATTTTATTATGGATTGGATGTATTGAAGTAAGACTATAATCTTATTGTGCTCTGACCTCTGTTTTTATAGCTCTGTATAAACAGCAGTTACCATATTAGATGGAGAGATGTTTACAGATGGAGAAATAAAAACACACGGATTTACTGTGTTGCAGAAACCCGAAACCAGCCCGAGGCAGGGCCTGGGTTTTGTATGTCAGGGGCCCCGTCCTGATGGGAGCGGACAGCTTGGGGGGTGGGACCCAGGCGGGGCACGGGCTTTTGGCTCCTGGTGCTGGGGACACGAGCCCGCAGCTTCGGAGTGTCAGGAGTCCCTGCTGCCAAACTCCCTCCAACAGTCAAGATCCAGACACCCGAGAGGGTTTGTTTCTGTCCTGTGCTTTGGTGCTTCCTGGATGCAGGCGAGGCCAGGGCAAGGGTGCGGGCTTCGGAGCAGGGCACACCTGAGGTTGGTCCCACCGCTGCGGTTAATGATCCTGGGACCTTGAGCTTGAGCTCTCCGAGCCTTGGTTTTCACCCCTGTGATGTGGGAGTAAAAACACCTGTCTCTAGGCTCCCGCGAGGAACGGATGAAATAATAGAAAGTGTCAGGCACTCAGGAAAGTCCCCTTTCTCTGTCCTTCCCCTTTCCTTTTTAAATCCTGTTCTATTTTCCTTGGGGGGGGGGCTTAATAGTTCCCGGCGAGCAGCCTCCTCGTGACGTGGCTGCTCCGTGGAGCCCCTTTAGGGTCCCAAAGGAGCGTCCCCGCCTTTGTGGCTTCCGTACTAACTCAGTGCATGGATGCCAGCCAGGATAAGGACCAGGGAGAAAACAAGGCAAGGAGGGGATGGGGTGCTGGGATTGAGGACGTTAAGATTTTGGGAAAGGTGGCCGAGCAAGGTTTAACACAGTTAGGCTTGGAGTGAAAACTCAAGAGCTGGGGGCAGCATCCGTGAAACTACCTGGGGCCAGAGGACTCCAGGCAGGAGGAACAGCTCACCTGAGGCTGGGGGGAGCACAGGCGGGTGTGTGAGGCTGGAGCGAGGGCAGCCCCGGGGAGGTCGGGGCACGCGGGGTCAGGCGTCCGCGCAGGTGTGGCCAGCTCGCAGGAGCAGGCATGCCATCGGCCTGCAGGCTGCAGCACAGGGTGGAGGCCGGGGGCCCGGTTCTCACTGGGCAGCTGCTGGAAGAGTCTGGGGGCTCCCATGTCAAGTCGTGGCTCAGAGGGTGTAGCAGCCGTGTCAAAGGAGCCCCAGCGATTGCTAAAAACAGCCATCCATTGTTAGAAAGGTTTGCTGAGCAAACCTGGAGGGGAGGACCCCGCTGGGAGCTGGGCGCACGCGGCATCAGGGCAGGGATGGGAGACAGGTGTGGAGCTTCCTCCTCCTGCAGGGCCTCCTCCCTCCACCTTCAGTGGAGGGTGCGTGAGTCTACACAGGGCAGTTTTACCCCCCAGAGCACGTTTGGCAACGTCTGGGGACGTTGTTGGCCGTCACGCTGTGGGCGGGGAGGAGCATTGCTCACGGCATCTGCTGCGCAGAGGTCGGGGTGCTGCTCAATGCCCTGCGGCGCACAGGACAGCCCGCCACAGAGAATTCTCAGCCCATGGGATCCACAGCGCCAGGGCTGAGAACGCCGGGCGTGGATCTGCTGAGGACCTCGGACGTCCGTGCACTGTGAAGATGGGGAAACTGAGACCTAGGGAGGGAAAGGGTCATCCTTAGGGTTGGTCCCACAGTGAGTTAAGGGCAGAGCCAAGTCTAGGACCCCACTGACTCTTCACCGGGTGCTCGTTCTCTCCATCAGTCCAGTTACTCGGTTCACCGCAGACACCTCCAGTGGCCCCCAGCCCTTGCCAGTGTAGACAGTCCGTGTTCAGGGGCTAGCCAAGGGTTAAGACAACACTGTGCCCGCACAGTCTTGTCTTGCTGTAGATGCAGTTGCTGCTTGCTGTGTGGCCGCAAGTTGGGAATTGTTTTCTTTTTCTTGCTTTTCCCCACCAGACTCTGGACTGAGCTCAAACCAGACTCGCCATCCCATCCCTGAGCCGCAAACCCAAGCCGGTTTCCTGATGCATCTATCTTGGGGTCCAATGCAGCGATCACGGGCAACATTTCCACCCTTAACTAAAACCAGCGTCTTTTCTGCCTGTGGCCTATGGCACAGTTGATGGAAGAAAGGTTCAGCTTCTTTGGGACAAAACGGTTCAATTAAAGATTCCGCATCCCTGGATTGTTGGGGATGGGTCCGCGAGGAAGGTTTCCGACGTAGGCTTCCCATCTGCTGTCTCCGTGAATTCCTCTTTTGAGACGTAGAGAGAGGGACCAGCCTGGGTTTAACAGCTGATCGGAGTTGGAAACATTGTAGACTCTCCCTCCAAAGTGGTGCAAAATGAGGCTCCCGGCCTGGGCGCCTGACTCTTCCACGTGCACGGCCCCCCCACGCTGGAGGGGCTGGGGGTTGTGGGGGTTGTGGGTGCCAGTCACTCTGGCTGCAGGAGCGTGTGGGACTGGTCCAAGGCTCTGGGTTGTCTGCAGGTCATCTGAGAAGTGGCTGGGGCAGGTATTAAGGGGGGCACTGTGGTGGGAGGAGCAGAGACCACCTGGCGTCCCAAGGATGGAGGTAGGGAAGGTAGGGACAGAGAGTCTCAGCCTGGGGTGGCATGCGGATTCCGTCTTACTTTTTTTTCTTTTTCTTTTGAAATAATTATAAACTCTCAAGAAGTTGCAAAAATAGTACAAAGTGGTCCTGTGTAACCCTTCACCCAGCTTCTCTCAGTGGTGACGTCTGATATGACTCTGGCGCTTCATCAGAACCAGACATCGTTCATCACAGTATAATTAACAGGACGACAGACTTGACTTGGATTTCACCAGTTTTTACGCGTGATCATGTGGTTTCATTTTTGTGTGTGTCTTTGTGTGTAGTTCTATGACATTTTGTGCCATGTAAGACCTGTGTAACCACCAGCACCGTCAAGATCGAGATTGTTCCGGCATGACAAAGGGTCTCCCGAGTGCTTCCCCGTTGCAGACACACCTGCCCTCCCCAGGCCTGACCGCCGTGACCATTTACCTTTTCCCACCTGTACAGCCTGGCCAGGTGAGAAGGCTGTATCAATGCAATCAGGCAGTGAGCCATCTCTTGATTCCAGCTTTCTTCACTCAGCATAATGCCCTTGAGAGCCATTCGGGCTGCTGTGTGTAGCAATGGTTTGCTCCTTTTTATCACTGAGTCGTAGGCGGTGATGTGGCCATACCGCAGTGTGCTTGGGCCCGAGTTCCAGCGACACTGAGCTGGGAGTGGCTGCCTGAGACCCAGTGAAAAGGAATGACCCCCGGCCCCGGGCCACAGGGGAATGCCCTGGTGACTAGCAACGCGGCTCCTATTCATGAATTCACACATTTGCTCCAGACACATTGATTTGGCGCCGGCTCTGTCCGGCATGAACAACACAATCGTGAGCAGAACAGACCCAGTTCCAGAGATCTGTGAGTTCCTGTCTTAGTGGAAGAGACAGGCATTTAACAAATAAACAGAGAACAATACATAATTATAACTTCCAGGGAAAAGAGCAGGGATCTGGGAGAGAACGTAGCTTGGGGAGGGACGGGTGCGGAAGGGAACAGGAGGAGAGTGCTGGCTCGCGGAGGGCATGGTGGTCCTGGCCCGGGAGTGGGCCAGGCAGGGGGAGGTGAATCATTCGGGGCCTCGTAGGGTAGGGGGGATCCACTAGAGCATTCTAAGCAGAGGAGGGGCATTTTCTGGTTTGTGTTTTACAAAGAGCGAACTGGCTGCTGTGTGGAGACTGGAGCTTAGGGAGTGAGAAGGGAAGCTGGGAGCTCGTGGGGAGGTCATGGTGGGCTCCCATGACCATGACCAGGGGCCCTGTCTAAGGTCTTGGCAGTAGAAATTAAAAGAAGTGGACAGACTGGCCAGATTAGAGGGACTGACATCCAGGATGTGGAAATGCATGAGCAGCGTGCGGAGGGGGGCTGAGGGCTGGGGTGCGGGGGGTGCGGTGCTTGCCCTGTCTCGTCTGCAGACGCCTCTCTGGGCTGTGGGTTCTGCAGAAAGGGCTGCACGGGGGGTGGTGCCAGGACAGGCCCTGGGGGTAGGGGCTGAGTTAGCATTCTGGCTCCACCATTATTGGCTGCCTGCCTTGGTGGAGTGAAGTAGCCTCACCCAGCCTTTATTTCCCCATCAGTAGCATGGCAATGGTCATTATGTGGGGCAGCTGCCCCAAGGATCAGATGGGACTTCATGTACGTGGCACATCGTCTTCCTGTCTGCTCTCGTTGAGGGTTGGGTTGGTCTCATTTAGCCTTGTCATGACGGCTTCTAGCAAAGGCCGACACAGGGCTGGGGCTCACACAGGCTTGTTAATTTCCTCCCTTGCCTTGAATTCCCTTGCAAGTCTTCTTGTCCAGGGGCACGTGGGCAGTGCTGGGTGGCCGTGGGGACACTGTGTGAGGGCTTGGGGGACAGGCCGGACAGCGTGCAGCACAGAGTACTGTGGTGCGTGCTAAGAAAGCTGTCCAGGGCCGTGAGATGTGTGGGACTGGAGTGTTCTTTCTTTCTCTTTTAGAGTTGGTGATTCATGCTCCATGCTGGTCTGTGGAGCTTTGCACAGTGTGCCCAGGGAAAGGGGCCGGAAACGATGGCTTCGCAGGTCTCGAGGGGCAGGAGCCCCCGTGTTTGCTTTGTGCAAGTGGATGTTCTTCTCTTCCCTCCTACTTTTAACATTTTTGAAGTCAGAATCCATCTTACATCTGAGTGCATATTTAGCATAGTGAGTTTTTTTTGTTCACTCCCCCCTCTCCAGATGCTGTTGTTAAATCTTTCGATTGCTGGTATTTCGTACCGAGGGAATCTGGCTGTGCGTGGCTTCCTGGCCCTGCCAACCCCTTCCCGTGATGTATTAAGTCACTGTGAATAGGGCTGGACGAGCCAGACAGATCCTGTCTGAAGGTTTTCGGAGTCCCCTGGCGGTCTCTCTTTGCTGTCCAAAGCTTCTGAAAGTACAGGGAGATATTTTATTATTTGGTAGCGTACAACTTCCTCAGCGTGGTCTCCTGGGGCGCTATTACTGGTGAACTCGGAGACATTTGCTACACATCAGATTTTACCCTCTGACAACACAAACCACTAAATGAGAAAGAATTCAAGCCGATAACTTGTGTACTGTAGAAAGGACACAGAAGTGACCTGTCTGCTATAAGGCAACTTTCTCTCCCACCCCTTCGCCTTAGTGACGGCCACTGCTGTGCTGTAATGTGGGTGCCGGGTCTAGATGTCGTCACAGACAGGCTGGCGGCCGACAAAACCTGACTCCACACTCAGCTCAACAGGGCACAGAGCGCAGGAGGGGGTGAGCTGGAGGGAGGAACCCTTCGGACTCTGAATGCGCAGGGCTTCAGGGTGGGTGGCAGCCGCCCGACCCTCCCCTTCCCTGTGCCGCTCCAGGTCAACAGTGTTGGACACGCCGGGTGACAGGGAGCTCACCACCTGCCAAGGACACCCATGCGTCTGTGGGCGGGTCTATGGACACAGCTGCCCGCAAGGCTGGCTCTCCTGGTCTCAGGTCTGGGGTGGGGACACACTGGAGGAGCCCCTCCCTTTGCCCAGGGTCAGCCCTTCAGAGCGGTGAGAGGTGCTGGGATAGGGTGGCAGTGCCAGGCGTGCATCTGAGTGCCAGGCTGTCACTGTCTTCCTCTGTGACGCGTGGGTGACCAGAGGGCCCACCTCATGGGATGGACAGGATTAAATGAGGCCTCATGTTCTGGCCGTGCAGTGCCGTGGGGCCTTGCAGGACAGGGAAGTGGCCCTGGACCCAAGGGCTGGGACTCTTGCCTCAGTCCCCGACAGACAGGACCCCCTCAGTCCTGGCAGGGCCTGATGTTAGCCCACAGAAGACCAAATCGCGCAGCGCAGAGGGTGCCAGACTGTGGGACCTGGGGCCTGGGGGGCTGTGAGGGCTCCCCACCCCCACAGGGCAGCCCGTCCCCCTCTGTGTTCCACACCGTGGTTCTGGGGGACGACTCCTGGGAAGCACTGGCCGCAGCCTCGGCCTCGTTACTGTTCTGAGCTTCACCCTGTCCCTCCTGCCTTAGTTTCCCCCTGGCTGGTCTCTTCACATCATTTTTGTATTACTCTTCACATGTCTTTTCATGTTGCCCCAGACCCTTTGTGGTTTCTGAGCCGGGCAGGATACACTGACCGACTGATAGCACAGGGGCTGTCCCCATGGCCTCTGAGCGGTCCCACGTGGAGGGTGCAGGCCCAGGGCGGAGAAGCAGGTCCAGTGGGCGTGGGGTGGGGTGGTCTCTGCCCTGACCCCCATGCCCCTCAGCAATCCCCCCACCCACACACACTGCTGGCTCCCAAACCATCCTAGAGGCCGAGGCTTCTGGACCCTGCTCCAGCCTGGGCTGGATTCCCTTCCTAGAATGTTTGGTTGATTTTAACTCCATCAGATAAACACTCGAGGAGCCCGAGGCCACAGTAGGTGCCTGGACTCGGGCAGAGGCTGAAACTGTCAGTGGGATTAGGAAAATGGCAGCCGTCAGTGATGAGGGTGACTCCGGGGCCGGCCCTGACCCAGCCGGAGCCGGAGAGACCACCCCGCTCCTAGGATTCCTCTCTGGGATGTGTGACGACCTGCATCCTGTCCTGGGGCATGTCCCAAGAGATGTGGGCACAGGGCTGGGGTAGGCTGGGTTCCCTGAACAAGGTCCCGGCTCTGTCCTCGAGCCCCTCAGCCCTGGTGGCATCTCCTGCCCTCCATGCAGGCTTGGGCAGCGCAGCCTGTCTTGCCTGTTTATTGAGGGGGCATCTGGGTGGCCTGTTGGTCCCCACACTGGCTTTACTTGCTGGCAGGGCAGGACTTGGCTTGTGTGTGTCCTCCTGGCTGGCCAGACCCCACTCACCGTGTGTGCACCCGGCATCACACCCAGCCTCCCCTCCCAAGCTCCCCCCCTTCCCTGACACTCACACACCCACACTAACCCACACCAGCCGTTCGAACACACCTAACGTGCTCACAGACACATGAGCTCACACTCAGGGCCACAGATTACCACGTGCTCATGTGTACTCCCACAAGTTCAGGCTCAGACCCACACACACACACACGTGTACACACGCACACACACCTTCCCCTGACTGCCACACACGCCCCTCTCCTCCCCAGGGAAGAGTGAGGATAGGCGTCCGTGTCAAACTGCCTGGGCTGTGGGTGTCCAGGTGGCTGCTAGAACATTATTTCTGCATGTCTTTGGGGTGTTTCTGGGAGAGATTCGCATTCGGACCAGTAGACAGAGTAAGGAAGAGCCACCCTCACCAATGTGTGGCCCAACGGAACAACACGGCTGCCCTTCTCTCCCGCAGAGCTGGGTGTGCAGCTTCTCCTGCCCTCAGACACCAGCGCTCCTGGCTCAAGGGCCTCCGGGACGTACACCAGCGGCCCCTGGTTCTCAGACCTGTGGTCTTGGGCTCAGTTACGCCACCGCTTTCCTGGTCCTCCCGCCAGCAGACTGCAGATGCCAGACTTCCTCGTCTCCACAATAGCATGAGCCCGTCCCATAGTAACCCCCGAGAATGTACCTGCGTATGTCCAGTCTCGAACTCCTGAGCTCAAGGGATCCTCCTACCTCGGCCTCCCAGAGTTCTAGGGTTACAGGCGTGAGCCACCACGCCTGGCCTCCCCCATGTGACTTGTATGCTTACTTCTAGGTGACATTTATCATGCAGGACTGGGGTTTTCCTGCTTACATCCTGCACAACATCCTTGGGGACAGGGACCACGTCTTATTCACATCTGTCCCCACCAGCATGCAACACTATGTCACACACATCGAAGGTGGTGAGAAGACATTCACTGAGGGTCATGGACATTTCCTAGCTGGACAAACCTGGACCAGATCTGGCCATTTCTTGAACCTCAGTTTCATTTATGGCAAATGGAGTTGATAAATACTTATCCAAAAATTATTGTAGAAGGTTCTATCGATGTCCAGCCCTGTATCTCCTTGGCCCATCTTGGAGCTCACGGGCAGCTGCAGTGGGTCCTTCAGCTGAGGACAGTTTTCTCTCTCAGGGCCCTGGGTGGCTCTGCCTGAAGCTGTTCCCTGGCTCACGGGTCACTGGGGGGTTGTCCCCAGCTGGCAATTACAATTTAGGATTGTGGGGGGGAGTTACCGCCCCAGGGGAAACCCTCCAACCAATGGGGATGTGGCCCAGTGGGGACGGGGACAGTGGATGAAAGCGCCAGCCTCCTCCCGTGGGACGATTCTGAGTTGGTTTCCATGGCTTCCCAGAGGGTCCCCCTCAACATGGAACTGCAATTGCCTACAGAGGTGACCAACTCAGCACACCTGTTACTGGCCCTTCTCATCTCTGCGCCCAGTTCCTCATGTGTTCTTTCCGGGACAATCTAAATAAATGAGTGCACCCAAGTCCCGGTCTGAGGGTCTGCTTTTGGAGGATGCAAAAAGTGACAGTTTTGAGGGCAAAATGAGACAGTCCACCTAAAGCACCCAGCACCAACGCCTGCCATACAGCAAGTGCCTTGTCAGTACGGGCCAGTGCAGCTGTCATCATTGCCTTCTTCACACCATCGACATTGTCACCTTCACTGTCACTACAGTCATCAAGGCTGTGTCCTCTCTTAAGGACCAGGGCTGGCTATCTCAGTGAGGATAGATTTCACCCACTTCTCCCCCCATCCAGTGCAGAACCTGGCAGCAGGCACCCAGACCATTCGAGTTCCAGATCAGATGCCCATCAGATGTCACAGGAACTCATCCCAGGTCCTGGCACCTGCCAGGGGCTCGGCTGCAGCTGCTCTCTTTGCTTTTCTGCCTTTGAACTGTGAGGTAGAGGCTCAAGTGTCCCCCCTTGGAGCACAGCCAGGGTAGCCCGCCCCTCTGCGTGGGCCTGGCCGTCCCCCGCGGCCGGGCTCCAGCAGGAAGATCCAGTGATTTGCAGAAGGCAGTCATTTTCCGGGCCCAGATGGCTGCACCCCCAGCCCCTCCCCCACCAAGATGCGCGTCCCTCCTGCTCCATGGTCCAGTGATTAAAGCAAACATATTCAAAGCACCGCGTTGCGCCAAATCAAAGGAAAGACGAAGAATGCATAAAACCCCAGCAGTTTAAGTTTCATTTTGAAATATCAAAGGAATATTGAAATATAGGAATATCAAATACCAATTCATTATTTTTTAAAATATTTTGCATTTACAGACTCAATTTCAACTGGATAAAGCCTGCTGTCTTTAAGAGGCTCCAGTATAATGTAAACTTCATTGGTTTTTAAAGGAAACAGATTGGAAACTTAGGGGACAGATAGGTTTTCTTTTTCTATTTTGTGCACAGCTACAAAGGGTCTAAACTGCAGGGAGACCCAGAGATATTCACTGATTTATGACAGAGGTCATTAGGCCTCGAGGAGGACCTCCTGGTACCCAACGTCACCTGGGTGCTGGGGGAGGCACAGAGAGACAGATAGAGCAGGGTGGGGTGGTTCCTGCCTTCACAGAACTGCCGTCCTCCCAAAATAAGCTGATCCATAGTGTATCCCCAGGGTTCTCCAGAGCCAATAGCATGCGTGTATCTATAGCCATCTATCGATTGAGATTGATATATTGATTTGTGTTATTGACATATAGATATACATATTTTGGGGGTACATGTGATATTTTGATACATTCATATAATGTGTAATAATCAAATAAGGGTAATTGGGATATCCATCACCTTAAACAGTTATCTTTTGTTTATGGTGGAAACATACGAATTATTCTCTACTAGTTATTTTGAAATTTACAATAGATTATTGTTTACTATAACTATTCTGCTGATTTATCGAGCAGTATTTCTCCTATCGACATGTATTTTAGCCCTATTAATCCACCTCTCTTCCTGCCCCTGCTCCCTATTTTTCTGAGATTTACCTTATATGAAGGAGTTAGGTCATGCAATTGTGGGGGCTGGTGAGTCTGAAATCCACACACAGGCCGGCCAGCAGGCTGAAATTCCAACAGGAGTCGATGTTGCGGTCTCGAGTCCAAAGGCAGTCTAGAAGCAGAACACCCCAGTCTTTGCTCTGAACGCCTTCAAAGGATTGGATGTGGAGGGTAATTTGCTTTACTCAAAGTCTACCGATTTAAAGGTTAATTTCATCTAAAAATACCTTCACAGCCACGTCAAGACTGATGTTGCACCAAACAACTGGGGACCGTAGACTAGCCACGTTGACATGTTAGCTCATAAAATTAACCATCTCTCTGATAGAACAGCCAAAAGGGAGTGTAAAATCCACCTAGTGGTGAAGCCCCTCGGATGTGCCCAGTGTCATTCCTGGTACTGGAGGGTAAGTGACAATGGGATGGCAAGACTGTGACACCCTCCTGGTGAAAGCCGGTGGCGAGCAAGTGACTAGGTCCCTGAGCCAGGGGAGTTCAGACGGGGAGGGGGGCCGTGGAGGACATGAACAGGATAATGAGGGGGAGCCCCAGCATGCAGGCTCGGGCAGAGGAGAGGGAACGTGACAGAGCAGAGCAGGGAGTCCTCCCCGGGGAGGTGACGCCTAAGCTGGGATCTGAATGGTACGAAGGAGCCGGCCATGGGCAGCTGGAGGGAAGGGTGGTCCTGGCATAGGGACTAGCAAGTGCAAAGCCCTGGGGAGGGAGAGTCTGGCATATTCTAAGACTGGGAAGAAGGCGCCTATGGCTGGAACAAGGCGAGAAGTGACGTGTCATGAGGGTGGCAGGGGAGAGGTCCAGAACATTCTGCAGATGGTAGGCCATTTATGCTTCTTCTGAAGGTGACGAGAAGCCTTGGGCAAGTGGTGGGCAGGGGAGCAACGTGACCTGCTGTGTTTCCAGAGCTGCTCTGGCTGCGGGGTGGAGGGTGGGTGGAGGGGAACAAGGGTGCAAGCAGGGATCCCAGCCACCAGGCTGCTGCAAAACCCCCGGGAGAAGAGAGGACCTCTGGGATGGCAGTGTGAGGGGCTTCGAGGACCCTCTCTCCCAGGAAACAACCATAACAGGTGAAAACTATTTTAAAAAGCAACTACTAAAATCTCTGGAAATTGCCCTAAGGGCCTCCAGCAAATGAAAAAAACATTAATTCAAGGAAATCTACTAAATCTTTGGCAACTGTTCCACAATCCACTCCCTCTCCTCCACTCCCAGAGCATGACAGACCCTTCACTCTGGCAGATGCAGCCAAGAACACAGGGTCCCTTTGCCCCCAGCTCCCGGTGGAGGGCCACGATATCTCCCCAGGAGGGTCAGGCCACCAGCATTTCTCATCCTCACCAGCTCCATAACACAGAGACTATTCCAGGCAAGAGCAGCCAAGAGGTCTGGGGCTTTCTTCCTTCATTTGGAGGGTGGAAGCCCTATCCCCAGCCCCAATTTGTGGGGTGGGAGCTCTACCCCGGGTGCTGCAGGTCTAGCTCACTGTGGCCAGAGGGCTTCCAAGAAATGAGCCAAGCATGCAGCTGCACGATCTTCCAGGCTGCCACAGCCGGGGAAGAGGGCCCTGGAGAAGGAGCACAAAGCGGCCAGGGGCATCCTGAGAAAGCAGCCCCCGCACACAGCAGACCGGTCCCCTCGGTCAGGCTGCAGCTCACACTCCCAAAGCCACCAGGGTGGAAGAGAGAGCACATTGCCTCTGTCCAGCCCAGGCCAGTGGAAACCGTGGTGATCAGTGGGAAAGTGGGAAAGCTATGTCCATTCAACACTGTCTCCTGCTGTCCCAAGGTTACCAAGCCTCAGCCAGGGAAAAGACCTTGCTGGGGAAACTGAGGTAGGCTTCTGGGCTCCACATGTTCCTGGAGCCTTAACAACTGGACAGTGTTGGGAAGGACCAGCCTGCCAGTATCCGGCTCCAGCCCTCCTCTGGGGGGAAGGAGGGGAGAAAGAGGATGAGGGGTCTCTCTGCATGTGCCCAGTCTAAACTTATCTGCACCTCCTGCCACAAGATGAATTCAATTCGTTTATACTCAGCGAATGTGTGCTGGGCATTGGGAAAGGCACCAGGCTCAGCAGCAAGCACAGCTGATGATGCAGAGTTCGGAGAGCCAGCGTCCTGTCCTCTAGAAGCTTCCAGCAGGAGAGACTAAGATGAACACACAACATTGCACTTAGGCGATCCGTCTGTATGTCTGACTCTGCCACTGGACAGACTGCAGGCTCCTAGGGGCAGGCCCTGTGCCTCCCCGTCTCTATCCAGGACTCCGCCCGTGGGAAGTGCTCCAGAAACTTTTGTTATGCAAATAATATTAAAGTTAGGAGACTTAATTAAGAATCTGGCCCAGGGTCGCATAGCCAGTACCCTGTAGAACCAGCATTTGCGTCCTCTCTGTCTTTCTCTCCCCTTCCCTTTCTCCCCCCTCCCTCCCACCCTTCCTCGTCTCCAGCCCCCTCCCTGTGCCCTAAGTGTCCCCAAACAAGGAAGGCAGGAGCCCCCCAGCAGGCCCTAGATGGCTTCTGCCGCGAGGGCATGGTCCTAGGAGTCCTCACTCCAGAAGTTTCTGCAGAGATTACAGGGCCTGGCTGGGGACCTGTGTTTTCCACCAATGGTTCTCAGGGAGCTACATACCTGTTGGGGCCAGGGCCCTTTGACCCCAGCCACCAATGTGAATATGACAGGTCTCCCCACCTTTGAGCACCCAGAGCCTTCTCGGAATGACTCCTGTGGGCCTCCAGGCAGCACGGTGTGCAAAGACACCCTGAGCTCTGGGCCTCAAGCCCAGCTCAGCTCTTCCCAAACGCCTCCCAGGCACCGTGGGAAGCTACCGAGGGTGAGGCCATGTGCCTCTAGGAGGCCTGTGTTCAAATCACAGCTCCAGGACTCACCGGCCGGGTGACTATAACCATAGAACCACCCAGAATCTCAGCCTGCTCGTCAGCTGGCTGAGAATAACCCCCTTGCCCAGGATCGGCAAGGCGATCCTACGAAAGTGCTCAGCAAACGCTCACGTGCTGTTTAAACGCGAATGAACTATTGCTGAGGGCTCTTTGCTTCTTTGCGCTCAGCCACC